>NC_071618.1:12429365-12739558 GCF_014839835.1 Dryobates pubescens | reverse complement strand
CTAACTCAGACTAGAACAATTGCCAAATTCATGACACATTAAACCAGAATTTTTTATCAGATTGTGCATATTTTAGATGTTTTTGACAAGCGTTTGCTTACTTGAAGATAGTTTGAAAAAAAGAAGAGGAAGTCTTTACAGTCACCAATTGCAATTAGTTGTCTAACTCAGAGGAAGGAGCTTTGGCAAAGAAAAAGTACTATTTACCACTTTGTTGCTAGGTGACCACTTCCTTCTGGATGGAAGCAGTAATAAACAAGGAATCTTTCCATTGTAACATGTGAATAGTGCATGGATCTGTCGCTGGATAGGGACAGGGATAGGGATAAGGTGATGGTCAGAGAGATGAGGATTAAATACAAGCAGAGTATAGAGAAAGCCAAAAGGCCCCATTTATTCCAGCAAGCAACTCATATTTGTGTGTGTTGTTAGTGTGGCTGTCTGTAATTGGTTTAACAAACTTGTGTCAAGATTCTCACTGGTCACTGATATCATCGCCATGGTTACTCGTTCAGCCAGCCCAGGTGGCTCCTATCTCATCTTGCGGTTTATCATCCTCAGACATTCAGTTCAGGGAGTTTCCAGATTCTCATGGGAACACAGTGCTGTTTTCTCACCAGAACTCTTCAGAAGGTTCACAGATTCATCACAGTCCCTCACATGGATCTTTTATTGAATTTTGTAATTTGTGAATACATTAGTTAAGTTTGAAATGAAACTGTAGAGTTAAAACTACTCAGAACAAATGATGTAAGACAAATCATCCTACTGCAAACCACTGCAAAAAGAAAAATGGAGAATGGCCAAAATAGCACATTGCTCAGCCTCACTTCCACCCCTAGAAAAATATCAGGTAACCTTCATGAAAACCTTGATAAACTTGGAATGCCCTTCTGCACATGTGAAGGCAACAGGAACAGGCTGTCCCAATGCGACAGAAGATGAGTCGACAAGGTAGACGACTGGCCTGGATGGGCAATGAGCTTCTGAATGAATCAAGGGAAATAAAAGAGGGCATATCATCTTCGGAAAAAAATTAGAAAGGCAAAATCCCATTTAGAACTCAGACTGGCCACTTCTGTGAAGGACAACAAAAATGCTTTTATAAATATATTAATGGCAAAAGGAGGGGCAAGGACAACCACCACTCCTTAGTAAACATGGAGGGGAATATTGTAACTAAAGATGAGGAAAAGGCAGAGGTACTTAACACCCTCTTTACTTCAATTTTCAATAATAGGATAGGTTGTCTTCCAGACAACTGGCCTCCTGAGCTGGCAGATGGAATCAGGGAGCATTATAGCAATCCAGGAGGAAGCAGTAAGGGACCTGCTGAGCCACTTGGATCCCCACAAGTTTTTGGGACCATATGGGATCCATCCTAGGGAAATGAGACAACTGGCAGATGAGCTGGCCAAGCCACTCACCATCATTTTTTCAACAGTATTGGTTCAGTGGTGAGGTCCCAGATGACTGGAAGATGGCCAATGTGATGCCCATCCACAAGAAGGGCCAGAAGGAGGAGCCAGGGCATTACAGGCCTGTCAGTTTGACCTCAGTGCTAGGCAAGACTATGGAAAAGTTCATCTTGAGTGCAATCACACAGCATCTACAGGATGGCCAAAGGATCAGGCCCAGCCAGCATGGTCCCTCTGCAGAGGGACCTTGACAGGCTGGACAGATGGGAAGAGTCCAATGGCATGAGATTTAACACATCCAAGTGCCAAGTTCTGCACATTTGGCACAGCAACCCCATGCAGTGCTACAGGCTGGGGTCAGAGTGGCTGGAGAGCAGCCAGGCAGAGAGGGACCTGGGGGTACTGGTTGACGGCCAGCTGACATGAGCCGTCAGTGTGCCCAGCTGGCCAAGAAGGCCAATGGCATCCTGGCCTGTATCAGGAATAGTGTGGCCAGCAGGAGCAGGGAAGTCAGTCTGCCCCTGTACTCAGCACTGGTTAGGCCACACCTTGAGTCCTGTGCCCAGTTCTGGGCTCCTCAATTCAAGAAAGATTTTGAGTTGCTCAAACGTGTCTGGAGAAGGGCAACAAAGTTGGTGAGGGCTCTGGAGCACAAGCCCTATGAGGGGTGGCTGAGGGAGCTGGGGTTGTTTAACCTGGAGAAGAGGAGGTTCAGAAGACACCTTATTGCCATCTACAACTACCTGAAGGGTGGTTGCAGCCAGGGGGGGTTAGTCTCTTCTCCCAAGCAACCAGCACCGGAACAAGAGGACACAGTCTCAAGCTATGCAGGGGGAAGTTTAAGCTTGATCTTAGAAAGAAGTTCTTCACAGAAAGAGTGATTGCCCATTGGAATGGGCTGCCCAGGGAGGTGGTGGGGTCAGCATCCCTGGAAGTGTTTAAGACAAGACTGGATGAGGCACTAAGTGCCATGGTTTAGTTGACTAGTTAGGGTTGTGTGATTGATTGGACTTGATAATCTTAGAGGTCTCTTCCAACCTGTTTGATTCTGTGATTCTGAGCAACAAAGGTTATGGAGAGTAGTCAATAAGGATTATCCAAGGATAACTCAGACCTTAGCAAAATTTTTGCATTGTATAACAAAATTACTGGATTTGTGAATGAAGGTAGAGCAGTAAATGTCATTTATCTCGACTTTAGCAAGCCTTTTGACATTGTCTCACATAATGATTATGTACTCAAGCGGATATATTGCAGTATGGATGAGTGGGTAGTGAATCCGGAAAACAATTGTTTGGATGATTTGGCTCAGAGGGCCATGACTAATGGATAGTACTCTGCCTGGACACTAGTGACAATCACAGTACCACACAGGTCTATCCAACACCATTACCAGTGGTGAGGGAGGATGCTGTCATCAAGTTTGCAAAGGATATCACAGAAGGTGCAGCAGTCAATATATTTGAGAGCAGGGCTGCATCACATGAGGACCTACACAAAAGGGAAGAAATAGACAAAAAAGAACCTTATCGAATTCAGCAAGAACAAATGTAAAGTCCTGCACCTTGAAAGGAATCATCTTCTTCAGTGATACATATTGGGCATGGCCTAGCTGAGGATGTGTTCTGGAGAAACAAGTTGCACGTCCTGGTGAAAAGCAAACTGAACCTCATCCAGCAGTGAACAGAGCATACAGGAAGGATGCTCCAACAGGAGACATGAAATGAGGAATACTATTTCATTTACTGTTGTGGGTTTCCAACCATCCAGTGTTTGCCTCTACCATAGTAAGCACATACTGCTTACGAGATCGAGAACGAGGTAGAGTGATATAGTCAATCTGCCAGGCTTCACTATACTTGTAATTGGACCATACCAGAAGGGCTTAATTTGCTTTGCCTGCTTAATAGCAACACAAGTGTCACAGACATGGATGACTTGAATGATAGCATCTGTGGAAATGTCAATGGACCTGTCATGAGCCCACTGGTAGGTTGCATCTCTGCCTTGATGTCCTGATGAATCATGAGCCCACTGAGCTAAGAATATCTCACCTCGGTTTTTCCAGTCAAGATCAAGATCGGAGTTTGTGTCTACTTCAGAAACTCTTGCAGCTAAATTTGCTTGATAGTTGTGTTGTTGCTCCTCAGTAGCTTTGCTCTTAGGAATGTGAGCATCAATGTGTCTCACTTTCACTGGAATTCTCTTGACTGGAACAGCAGCTACCACAGATCAGCAGTCCAAATAGATTTTCCTTTTCTCTGGCAACCATTCTTTTTCCAGTCCTTTAGCCAACCCCATAGAGCATTGGCTACCATCCATGAGTTGGTGTAGAGATAAAGCTTTGGCCGTCTCTCATGTACAGCTACATTGAGAGCTAGCTGGACAGCTCTGCAAATTTACTGGATTCTCCTTCTCCATCCTTCGCCTCTGCAACTCGGCGTGTTGGACTCCACACGGCAGACTTCCACCTTTGCTTGTTCCCGACGCGACAACAGGAACCGTCTGTGAACAAAGCATACTTCTTTTCATCATCAGAAAGGTCATTGTAAGGAGGAGCTTCCTCAGCATGAGTTACTCTCTCCTCTGGAGGTTTAGTACAGCTAGTGCCTTCAGGCCAACTTGCGATCACCTCCACCAAACCACATCTCTCAGGATTTCCCATTCATGCTCTCTGTGTTATCACAGCCATCCATTTGGGCCATGTGGCATCTGTGGCATGATGTGGTGTAGAACCTATACTTTTGAACATCCAATTCAAAACTGGCATTCTAGGAGCTAGAAGTTGTGACTCAGTTCCAGTTACTTCAGAAGCAGCTTTTATTCCTTCATAGGCAGCTAGAATCTCTCTGTTGGAGTACAATTTTCCTCTGAGCCTCTGTAACCTCGACTCCAGAAACCAAGAGGTTGTTCATGTGTCTTACCTGGAGCTCTTTGCCACAAGCACCAGGTTGGACCATTGTCACTTGCAGCCATGTACAGAATGTTCTTAATGTCTGGACCAGCTTGGACAGGTCCCAGACCCATTGCTTGAACTACTTGTTTTACCTGGTCAAAGGCTGCTTGTTGCTCAGGACTGCCCTGGAAATTGTTTCTCTTTCAAGTCACATCATACTGAGGTTTCACAATCTGACTGTATCCAGGAATGTGCAGTCTCCAAAATCCCACTGTACCTAAGAAACATAGTTTCTTGCTTGTTCATGGGATTTGCCACAGTAGAGACTCTGTTTACCACATCCAATGGAATGTGTCAGCATCCATCCTGCCACTGCACGCCCAGAAACTGGATCTCTCTGGCAGGTCCTTTCACCTTGTCTCACTTAATGGCGAAACCTGCTTTCAAGAGAATGTCAATGATTTTGTTACCTTTCTCGAAGACTTCTTCAACAGTTTTACCCCAGACTATGATATCTGGATGAACTGGATGTGTTCTGGAGCACCACCTTTCTCCAAAGGAGATCACTGCATGACAGATGCTTGAACTGTGAACCCAACCTTGAGGCAATCTGTTAAAATTGTACTGGACTCTGTCTCAGTCCGGAGAGGGAAAGAGACTCAGTTCTTTTGAATATTCCCGTGTTGTGAAATTAGAGGCACAAACAAGGCCAAAATATCAACAGCTAGACTATTTATTACCTTCCCACAGATAGGTTTTAAGACTCTACTTTCTGGAAGCATTATAAAAATAAAAATAATAAAGACAGACAAATACAAAATACCTCAGAATGGCTTTTAGAGAAATAAAGTTGTGATTACAACTGTAATGCATGGTTTAAGTCTGACAGTTTGCCTTTCTGCTACAATATCCCTTAGGGCACATGAAATGATCAAATATTGGTTTCATTATCTGTTGTTTTCATGTCACAAAGTTTTATTATCCATAGTCCTTCACTAATTGATCTTGAAGTTTCCTTATAGTCTTTCTCTTTAGGTCCATTTCACTGGGACTTGTCATAGACTCATTTCCCACCCATGCACCTCCCCGCCTCCATCCTTATTTAAAGACAGACTAAGTAAAGAATGAAGGAAATATGTTTAAAGTTCATACTAATTGATGATAAGTAGCCCTGGGGCTCAGATGCCACAGCTGTCCCCTATTAGACCACTATTCAGATTATAAAGCTAAAATAATCCTTTCAGAAACCTTCACTGTACTGGGATACAAAGGAAAACATCAGACAAATCCTGAAAACCTCCAGGGTAAATAACATTCAGAGTCTGCAATGGGAAATGGGCCAAATGACAGTCAAGTTATTATGGTCTGTCAGAGGACCAATACTCATTGCTTCTGTATTATACAGGAAAGAGCAGCTGAATGTTTGCAGCTGACTTGCTGCCACCTTTAGTTCAGCAGGTCAAGGTATAAGGAAGTGAAGATATCCCTATCATAAAAATACTCCTTATCTCCTGTGTATATTAGTCTGAATTATGAGATATTAAAGTCAGGCACACATGAATTTACATCAATATAGATGCTGGAATCTGGAATGGGGGGGAGGGGCTTATATGTAATATTTTATCAGGCAACTTTCCTGAGAGCTGTTTATGTTGATTTTTGAGCTAAGTGGTTTCAGGCTATGATCTGTGATGGAGGAAGATATGTTAGAAGAAAGTGAATTTTTCCTTCCCCAGTCTAAATTTCTGTGTAGATTTATATTGCCATTAGATAATTGTTGTGGAAGATGATTAAGAAAATAACCCTTCTTCCATTTCTCAGATGCTAGGTTTCTGGCAGGTGTGCTTTACTCATTCTAGTTCAATGGCATCTCTCCTTCAGTAACTGGAGCTAAATAATTTTAACAAACTGTTAACATAGTTTTAAATTTTGGTACTGCAACTCTTCAAAGACATTCACCATTCTGTTCACTTGATTTTCAGGGAGAAAAGTGATCATCTGCCTTTGAGGATCTGGACCTTGGACAGTATATCACTTGTTTTCTCTAAAAAGGAATTGCAAATATCCAGGTACATTCTTCATTTTTCATCTTGTCTCATGAGTTTCCATTTCTCACCTTGGAAGTACTCTTCTCATCCTATAAAAACTTTTCATCTAATGCTTCTAGTTATTTTATGATATTTTTATCACATCCCACACTTGGCTATTGTTTTTAAAGCATTATTTTAAAATCATTGAACTTCATGTGTAGATCCAGTCACTTTTAAATTTATCATTAGTGTATTTAGGTGATTTTTGGCTGCTCCCTGCTTTTCAAAATGGATATGGAATGTTTTTCCTTATCATACCACTTGCTCAGTCAGTTAAAAGTTACAAAGAGGTAGAAAGACAATTAGTCCTCAATCAGGGTCTGGGCTTCACAGGCAGAAATTCATACAGTACAATTGACATGATTTCTTCCTATCCTGGATAATGAAACAAAGCCAAAGCTTATCTCTATTCCTCAGGGCTTTTTTCAATGCAACCCTAAAGGCACATGCACATAGCTTTTCCCCCTCCCATTTCAAATTTTCAAAATCAGACTCCTCATGAGATGTAATCCATGTACTAGAGAAGCTGATTCAGTTACAGAATATGGAACATTTCTCATGGCTACTGTTCATAATGAGTTGAATTGCCTCCATTTCATAGAATCATAGAATCAATAAGGTTGGAAAAGACCTCAAAGATCATCAAGTCCAACCTGTCACCCAACACCTCATGTCTACTAGACTCTGCTGCTATCCTGAAGGGACAAAAGCCTCAAAAATGCTCTGAACCAGACAATAGGGCAGGAGCCAGCAGGTCTGGTTTTTCAGGAAAATGCCCACATTGCCCAGACTTCTCTGAACATGCCCTGGAGTCCAAGTGGGCCAGCTGTGTGTGCCTTTGGCCATGTTTGGAGAAAACTCTTTCTATAGGTTACAGTGTCAGGTTTTTATCTCTCAGTCTTTGTTGTCACTGGCCACTATTGTCTCAGGAAATCTATAAGTACCAGCCCAGAGAGCCAGAGCCTTGCCTTTCAAGGGTCCAAGCTCTGGTAGAAATCACAAGCCTTGCTTGGAATCCAAGCTGTGTTTCTGTTTACCCAGACAAGACTGCAAGACCCCTTGCTGTATAGTGTTTAAGGCCCCAGGGCAGAGCAAACATGTCTCGCCGGGCTGAGAAATGAGCCCCAGGAGGAGCTGAGTCTCCGGGACAGTTTCATTTTATTGGAAGAAGCAACAATCACTGCTGCAAAGAATTGCAGCAGAAAAAACTCTCCAAATAGGCAAAGCTACAAAGCCAACAAGCCCTGCAAGCTTCAGCAGCAACCTCTTCTCTACAAGGCTTTCAGCTACAAAGCCTTCGGAGATAAATCCTGATTGTGCCTCAGTGACAAGCTGCAGAAGCCAACAGAAAGTGAAACCGTGCTCCTGCAGCTTCCACGTGCTCAACACCATTTTGGTTTTGTTTAAATCCCCACGTGCGCTGCGGGGTGCCACAATCAGTGAACAATTACAAAATCTGATTTTTATAAGCATCTATTATAGGTCTGTTGGCCTAGAGAATTCTAGAGTTCACACACACACCCCCCTTGTGGGCAATCTCTGGCTCTGTTGCCTATGTTCCCTTGTTTTTCTTTACATTTTAAAGTGATGTTTGTGGTTTCCAGATTTTTGCTCATATTGTTTAAATTGTTACTTGTTCCTGCTGGTGAGATATCTGTTCCACAACTGAATATTTCAAACCAGTAAATAGGTTTTATTAATATTTTCCTTGGAATTTTTTTTAATTAATGAAGTTATTAATATTGTTATTAATCATTCCACCTATTGAATATTAGTAGCCTCCTTATGATCATAACAGGTGCCCTGTAATGGTTTAGCACAAGTGCTAACCTGCCTGCTCCCCCAACACAAAAGTGAGGGGAAGACTAACACACAACTCAGGGCTGAGATAAATGATCCATTTCTGTGCAGCATAATACCAGTGTATGAGTCACTGCTTTGTGAAGTTGGTTTTCATTTCAGGCCACTTACAGTGGTTGCAGTTATTATTTTTAATTAAAATATTTGATTTGCTATCATTGTTACCAGATCACTCTGGAGTATGCACAACTATGAAAATCCAGATATGATACAGGGCCTTTTCTGCAGAATAAGACCAAATATTACAGGTCTCCACTTAGAATGGCTTAGATACTTCTGACTTCCTCTGGAAAGAGTTGAACGCACAGGTTGCTTGGGACTGAAAATTTGCGTAGTTCTTTCTCTGTTCCGACATGACTCCTTTCAGTGTTTCACATGATTACTTGCCCTACCCATCTGTTGTTCCCCCCCCTTTTTTTTTTTTTGGAACAAGGTCAAGATTTTATGCGAATTCAAATATGTTATTTGTTCATTTATCTTACTTTTTGATGGTAGACTTATAGTTCAAGAACTAGTAGTAATGAATAGCCTTTTATTGTATTACATGCAAGTCACTAGATGGATTCTTTTCCAGAATAGACACAACTAAAACTAATATTTTACAAACCACAAAGCAGTCTAGTATGAAGAAAAGCATGTTTTTGCTTGGAAAATATTATTGACAGAAACTACCTCTGAATCAATTTACGTGAATGTTCGATACCTTTCACATTATTTAAAGTGTTGTCTTCAATACTCATATATGTGACACACATTAAATTTCCCCAGACGAAAAAAGAAAAGGTTTTCACAATAGATCAACCCAATATTGAACTCTGAATAACCTCATAACATCAGTTTTCTATAAGGCACCACTTACACTTTGTGGGTAAATACTTGAACTTTATATTTGCTTATTAAAATATTTGTAGGCAGCAGAAAAAGCACAGCTCAAAGTTTATTAATTTGGGGCCCCTATTTGAAAAAACTTTCTAACAGTCCCATACTGTAGTAATGGTTTATTTGATTTTATGTAAAAGGTCATGAATTTTCAAGGGTACCATAGGGGAAAAGAATTGCAGCCGTTCTGGAAATAAATATGAAAGTGGAAATAAATATTTTGGCTTATATGAGTAAGAGTGTAAAGAAAATTGAAGACTACAAGTCTGGAAGGCAGATAGTGGGGCAGATAGACATGGTGCTTTAAATGTATAAGGTGTGAGCATGAGATTTCAATCGTTTGGCATTTACTGAGAGTCATAGAACCACTTTGGTTGCAAAAGACCTTTAACACCTTATGCTCCAACCGTAATCTAACTATACCAAGAATGGTGCTAAACTATGTCTCTGAGCACCACATCTATGCATCTTTTAAATAACTACAGTGACATGGAGGTCCCTGGACAGCCTAGTCCAGTGTTTGATAACCCTTTCACCCTATTTTCCAGTGTAAACCTTCCCTGGTGCAATTTAAGGCCACTTCTTCTCATACTATCACTTGTTACTAAGGAGAAGAGACCAACACCCACCTTGCTCCTACCTCCTTTCTAGTAGTTGCAGAGAGAAATAAGGTCACCCTTTAGTCTCCTTTTCTCCAAACTAAACAAACCTTTTGAGCGTGTTACTCAATGCCCTCATCCATATAATTGATAAAGATACTAAAGATAACTGGCCCAAATACTGAGCCCTGTAGAACACCAGTTGTGACCAGCTACCAGCTGGATTTAACTACATTCACCACCACTCTTTGGACCTGGCCGTCCAGCCAATTTTTTTTCCTAGCAAAACAACCACCCATCCAAGCCATGAACAGCCAGTTTATCCAGAAAGATACTGTGGGATAGTGTCAAATGCTTTAATGAAGTCCAGTTAAACAATATCCACAGCCTTTCTTTATCCACTAACTGGGTTGCCCTGTCATGGAAGGAGATTAATTTTGTCAAGCAGGACCTGCCCTTCATGAACCATTGGTGACTGGAAAAGATCACCTGGACTGGAGCAGATCACCTGGTTGCCCTGCATGTGATGTGTAATGGCACTCAAGATCATCTGCTCCACAGTTCTTCCCTGACACCAAGGTCAGATTAACAGGCCTGTAGTTTCATGGATTCTCCTTCCGGCCCTTCTTGTAGATGGGTTCATATTTGGTAATCTCTGATTAACTGATAGAAATTGGCCTGGTGAGCACATAAGGCAGCTATTTTAGTATCCTTAGGTACATGCCATTTGGTCCCATAGACTCGTGTATGTCTAAGCTGTGCAACAGGTTGCTTTCCATCTCCTCTTGGCATATGGGGGCTTTATTCTGCTCTCTATCTCTATCTTTCAGCTCTGTGAACCAGGTATCCAGTGAGCAACTGTTTTTACTAAGAACTGAGGTAAAGAAGATAATGAAGATTTTAACACCTTCTTTGCCTCAGTTTTTTATAGCAGAAAAGGTTGTATTCCAGACAACTAGCCTTCTGAGCTGGCAGATGGAGTCGGGGAGCAGTACAGTTCCCCTGTAATCCAGGAGGAAGTAATTAGAGACCTGCTCAGTGACTTGGATCCCCACAAGTCCATGGGAACAGATGGGATCCATCCTAGGGTGCTGAAAGAGCTGGCAGATGAGCTGGCCAAGCCACTCTCCATCATTTTTCAACACTCCTGGCTCACTGGAGATGTCCCAGAGGACTGGAAGCTGGCCAACATGGTACCCATCCACATGAAGGGCCGGTTGGATGAGCCAGGGGCTTATAGGCCTGTCAGCCTGACCTCAGTGCCAGGCAAGATTATGGGACAGGTCATCTTGAGTGCAATTACACAGCACTTACAGGATGGCCAAGGGATCAGGCCCAGCCAGCATGGATTTAGGAAGGGCAGGTCCTGCCTGACCAACCTGATCTCCTTCTAAGATCAGGTGACCCACCTGGTGGATGTGGGAAGGCTGTGGATGTAGTCTGCCTGGACTTCAGCAAGGCCTTTGACACTGTCCCCCACAGCAAACTCCTGGCCAAGCTGTCAGCTCGTGGAATGGATGGGCGCACACTGTGCTGGGTTAGGAACTGGCTGAAGGGCCGAGCCCAGAGAGTGGTGGTGAATGGTGCCACATCCAGCTGGCAGCCAGTCACTAGTGATGTGCCCCAAGAATCTGTGCTGGGCTCCATGCTCTTTAACATCTTTATTGATGATCTGGAGAAGGGTATTGAGTCCATCATCAGTAAATTTGCAGATGACACCAAGCTGGGGGCAAGTGTTGATCTGTTAGAAGGTAGGAGAGCTCTGCAGAGGGACCTTGACAAGGCTGGACAGATGGACAGAGTCCAATGGCATGAGTTGTAACACATCTGAATGCCAGGTTCAACACATTGGCCACAACAACCCCATGCAGTGCTACAGGCTGCTGTCAGAGTGGCTGGAGTGCGGCCAGGCAGAAAGGGACCTGGGGGTGCTGGCTGATAGTGGGCTGAACATGAGCCAGCAGTGTGCCCTTGTGGCCAAGAAGCCAATGGCATCCTGGCCTGCGTCAGAAATAGTGTGGCTATCAGGAACAGGGAAGTCATTCTGCCCCTATACTCAGCACTGGTTAGGCCACACCTCGAATCCTGTGTCCAGTTCTGGGCCCCTCAGTTTAGGAAAGATGTTGACTTGCTGGAATGTGTCCAGAGAAGGGCAACAAAACTGTTGAGGGCTTTGGAGCACAAGCCCTATGAGGAGAGGCTGAGAGAGCTGGGGTTGCTTATCCAGGAGAAGAGGATGCTCAGGGGACACCTTATTGCTGTCTACAACTACCTGAAGGGTGGTTGTAGGCAGGTGGGGGTTGGTCTCCTTTCCCAGGCAACCAGCTTTTTTCTCATCCTTGACCATTATATTCCCCTATGCATCCAGCAAAGGACACAGATTCTCTTTAGTCCTTTTTCTTGATAAGATATTTGTAGAATAACTTCTTGTTTTCTTTAACTGCTAAACCAGATTCATATCTAGTTGGGCTTTGGCACTTGTAAGTTTCTTGCTGCATACCCCCACAACAACTTTGTTGTCCTTGTGGGTGGCCTGCCCTATTTTCTGTAGATCATTGTGTTAGATGGAAGATTGGGTTAGTATTGTTACATTATATGTACAATTTTTATTGTTTCCTACCTAAACCGGAGTGGATTTGAGTGAAGAATGATTTTACTAAGTCATGATAAGAAATGCTACATAATAATTTTATTATGCTTTATTTTTCAAAACATGTCAGATATTTAATTTTAAGCCTTGCAGAATACCTTTCTCAATTTGAAAGACTCTAAAGTAAAAACACAGGAAAAGGAAAATCAGCACATTAAACATTACATATTTTTTCTGCACAGCTTTTTTTCTGAAGAAGAATTATTCTAGATTTGTCTTTTGTCTAGCTTTGTCAATCTGCTGTTATATAGAGAAAAGCCTGTTCAATAAAATTGAACCAAAGGGTATCCTGGAGGGTTGTATTTCTGAAATCACTTTCCCTTTTTAGGTTTGATATTTGCCATTAATGGTTGTCAGCGCAGGATGTTTTTGGTCTTTCAGTGATTTTATATAGAAAATTAATGAGCACATTTGTTTTAAAGTTAGCTTTCTACATAAGAGAAACTTTTTCACCTTAGGAGCACCAAGAATTACAATATTCTCTGGCAGGACAATTCCTTTTAAGCTTGAAGAAATGCAACTTATTTCTGAATCTAACAACATGCAGATACGAGTAAATTTGATTTCTCTTCATCTTTGTAATTTACCCTACACATACACACATTAATACAAAATAGAAGACAATGCAGAAGTCTCAAGGGTGGAACGAAAGCTGAAGTGTTTTCATATTTCAGTCATTTCAGGAATACAGAAATTCCTTTAAAGTATATATAAAGAGATCAAGATTACAATGTATTTAAAAGCTTAGTGAAAACATTTAGAAAGAAAGTATTTTGATATACTTGCCTAGATATAATGAAAAAAATATTTTTGCCTTTCTTAAGAAAAAAAAGAAGTGTTTTTGTGCACAAATTATTGAAGCCCAATGTGGAAATGTTTGGAAACACTTGTAAGTCCTAATTTCTATTTTATATTCAGTTGTCTTAACATCCCTAACTTTATATTCTTCCTGTAAAAGCAAGCTCTTTAAGGAAAATAAACAGAATACCAGATTATGATATATGTTGAGATATCATGAAAATGTAATGAGTTAATGTAGTTAATGGCTATTAAGAGTTTATTATGCTGGTTACACTTATTAGCTTGGATACAGTACGACAGTGTGAAGCACTGTGCTGTCATGTTTTATTCAGTATGTACCACAAATGATAACTTATTTAATAGTGCTGAATTTCAGTCTTTATAACAGATTTCATTAATCTGCTGTCCTTTACTAGACATCAAAAAAACCAAACAGGCAAACACACACACCCCAAAAAACCCAACCCACAACAAACAAACAAAAACCAACAAAAAAACCCCAACAACCAACAACAACAAAAAAACCCAACTAGTTTTAATTTGATTTCTTGAGAATAAGAGGATATGTAAAGTGAAGATATCCTGCTTATCTACCTGTCAGTCCTTCCCTGAAAACTGACCCTATCTTCAGTGCACTGTGACAAAAGGGTAAAATACAAGAAAAGATAAACTTCTCAAAGCCAATTAAATACTAAATTTTCATGAAAATATAGGGCTTGATAACAGACAGAAAAGACTGAAGAAGAGTCTTCAGTCTGCTCCTGTGACTTTTCCATTCTCTTCTGTCTGTTGTCTTTTCTGGTCCAGTGGGCCACCAAAAAGATTTTGGTGTATAAGAAATAAACAGAAAACATGTCTTCTGACTAAACTGTTTTAGAGGATAGATTAATGTAGGTAGAATTTAAGGAATCACTAGATATTACAAAAAATGTGTTTCATTTTGTTTTATATTACAAATATTCTCAATAAATGGTTTACTCTCATTCTGAAACTTGAATTCCTTAATGTTTTGTGTATGAGTAAATATCTAACATCACCAGTCTTCTGATAAAACGTTTCTGCATTGTTTATACGAAATTAGCTATTAGAAATTAGTCATTGCAGATAATACATATATGAATACTGCTTTTAAGTAAACTTGAAAGTCAGCATTAAGTGGCCTCATACCTTTCATTGAATGTTGTGTTTTATGCATAGCTAGTTGGCAACAAAGCAACCACTCAGCTGATGGGATGATGAGGGGAAAATATAACAAAAGGCTGGAAGATCAAGAGAAAGGTCCTACTCACCAATTATGGTCATGGGCAAAAGACAGACAACCTGGGAGAACAAAAATCAATTCAGTTTGAAAAAAATCACCACCAAACTGTCAATTGAACTAAAGCAGCACAGTGATAAATACAACTGGATCTTAAATACACCTTCCACCCACCCCTTCCTTCTTCCCTGGCCCAGCTCTGCTACATCCTCCACCTCAGCAGCTCAGGAAGGCAAGGTGTAGTGTTTGCAGTCAGTCTTAGTCCATTACATGTCCCACTCCTCTCTAAAACAAAAAAAGATCCTAAACCAAAGGAAATTACTCAACAGGGTTGCCCTCTTTCATATGTTATGAAAAAGGCACTGATTGGCTTGACCTTGGCCAGAGTTGAGTCCAACTTTGAGCCGAAGGAGCTTCTTGAAGCTTCTCACCAGGGCCACACCAATACTCCCCTCCTCCACTACCCGGCACAAACCCAACAAAAGGAAAATGCTTATGAAACTGCCTTTTTTTAAATGATAGCAGCAATATGTCTCAGAATTATCCTAGTGTGACAATATGAAAAATGGTGCACCTATAGTGGTGTGATAATGTCCCTGTTATACAAAGCATATGAAAAGGGAAAACATTCCATATACAGGAACACTCAACATATATTTATATCTTGCATGCCCTATGTATGTATGCATATATATATATATGTATAAAACATTTAATTACTAATGATATGTTTTCTATTAATTTCTACATATATGTTTATTAATTGTTTTACTGCAATTAATGGGAGTGAAGACAGGTGTAGAAGGAAGGAATCAATGATACACCCATTTATTGAACCATAATGAATATCTATTTGAGTAAGATGTTCTTTCTGCTCAAATTTTTCCTCATGAATCTGCTATTTTGATCTAAATCACAGAACATTTAAGCATATTATTTAAAATCTTTGTTTTCTGTGAGATACTTTCTCACAAAATTATAGACATCACCAGCCCTGCCTAACCCAATTTGGAACTTTAGACAATAAAAAGTAGTGATATCATGGTTCCTGAGACTGAAATTGTTGAATGTCTACATTAAAAACAATATCAATGTTAAAGACATCACATTAATATTAACTAAATACATTTTAATTTAAATTAAGTATGATGATCTGTTACAATATATCATTAAGTATGCCATAAAAAATCCCTATAATAGTATGCTAAAAAGAGATTGGTTATGCATAGTAAAAGCTGTGCAGTATCTACTTTATATGGGATATAATTATTGCAATAGAAGATAATGACTGTTTAAGTATAGCAGAAGTACAAGAATTCCAATGTGATACTACAACATTTTGAACTAAAGAAATTGAAATATCTCCTTTAAAGCTGAAGACAGAACAAATGATTCAAGTGAAGAGGATAAAATTATTTCTGAAAAAGATGAGAGGACATTAAAAATTTCTCTCATCTCACTATAAATAAAGACAAGATCGTGATCTTCAGAGTAAAAATTAGTTGATACCTTTGATTGGATTGGTAAATTGTTGCATTTTTTTATTATTATTTTTAGACCACATGATTATTAAGAAATTATAAGATCCTAACTTTGCAATGATTAAAATACATGTATAAATTGATATCTACTAATTTCTGGGAGTACTTTTTTTTTTCCCTGCTTTATATATATGGATGGAGGAGGAGAATAAATCATTCAGAAATTGTCACTAAATTGAAATAGTAACCAAATTATTTCTTACAAGCCACCAAAGATTTCCTACAAAGTATCAGTTTATTTTAAGAAATGTTGGGTATCTGTAGTGATGTTAACAGGATAGTTGCTGGAAAATAAAACTCATTGTAGTACGATTTCATGTTTTATTCTTTACAGCAACTAGACTCGAACTTTGAATTAGTGGAGTAGATCAAACAAGAACAAATAGACAGCTAAGTATTTCTACCATATATTCAGTTTAACTTTTTTGAGGAAAAACAGGAACAGAGGAGGAAATTAATGTGGCAACTAAGCACAGTGAGTCTGACTAGATAAAAACAACTTGTTTTAGTTTAATTATCAGGATAATAATGTCCTTAAATTCTGGTTTCCTTAAAAAGTACTGAGCTGAAGGTGCTAAACTGCATGAGAAAATTCTCAGACAGCATAATGTTGGAAATTGTGTGGAAATTTAGAAAACCTTTGATTCTTTCAGTTTTAAATGCTGCTAAAATTTCATTTTCCTTTGGGTTTTCATTTTCATCTGGTGAAAACAGAAGTTAAAACAATCAATCAAACAGAACAAACAAACAAACAAAAAACCAAAAAACCCTTGATTTTCAGAGATATAAGTGAAGATTAGAATAAGAAGGGGTAGAAAGGTGTCCAGGCCAAAGGAGAAAGACAGAATGACTCTTTCTATCCAGTTTTTCAGATCTTATCCTCATAAAATAATTGCATGGGATCAGCTTCAGATAATACTTGTTTCCGATAGGAAGTCTTGTGAAATGTAAAGACTAAAAAATTATTATTCTACCATTCTCCTATATTACTTTTTAAAGGCTGCAGGTTTGCAATATGTATGTTCAGGATGCAATTCTATGTTATTTAGCCTTCTAGTATTTCAAGAGATAATGTATTGTTTAGATTGACATTTCTTAAAGTCTTTTTTTAGAGAAGAAAAAAGAAAGGGCAAGAAGCAAATGCTGATGATCACAACAATTGAATTCTGTTTAAAGTGTTAATTTGCTGCAGCAGTAACTTAGTATTTTAATTATAAGATTGAAAAACAGATTTGGAAACATAGTTGGCACAACTGTAATGTTAATTTGTCCTTTAACATTTATTGAAAGCTATGCGTCCAATGTAATTACAGTGTGTGTCAAATAACCAGCCACTTTTTTTTTTAAATGTATGATCCATTAATTTGCTTGATTAAGATGACTTGCCATCTGCTAAGGAATTTTTTTGTGGTTCTGTCATTACTTCCAAATACTGAGAAAAGTTATAAAACATTTCCTTGTATCTTGTTTAGTCTACATTTTCTTTCTTTTATCCTGTTAAGACTTATTGTGGTGTTCATCATTAATTTCCTCCTGGCTGTTCCAAGGCTCTTGTAGTATCTGTTTCACTAAACACAACAAATAAATTATGGAATACCATCAGTACAGTTGCATTAGGTGTGAAGTCAATGTCAAATACTCAGTCTTGTATTACCTTTTGTGAGTATTCAAATATTTATTTTTCTAAAACTTATTAATATTTTCTTATCATTAACATTTTATTAAATTGAAATTAGAGTTTATTAACCTGCTTCTTCCATACCCTTAATCACCAAGCCATAGAGTTTTATGAATATTGCCAAAGCAATGTGTAGTCAATTTAAACCTAATGAGATTACATACTTAGTGGCTTTGGCTGGGTATAAAAGAGAAACAGTAAGTATGATTATGCATTTACATGCTCTCTTTGTAATCCATAAATCTAGCAAGTATATTTTTGCCAGCACACAAAGTTCCTCCATGCAGACCTTTTTGGCAGTGTCTCTTCGTACTCCACAAATCTGACTGTACTACTACTTCTGAAATCTTTTGAATGATTTTTATAAACAGACAGATGTAGAGCAAAAAGCAGCCCCACTTAAGAAAACGTTGAATGCTCTTTATTTGATCATAAAAAGAATACATAGAATACATAGAATAAACCAGGTTGGAAGAGACCTTCACGATCATCGCGTCCAACCCATCAACCAATCCAACACCACCTAAACAACTAACTCATGGCACCAAGCACCCCATCAAGTCTTCTCCTGAAAACCTCCAATGACAGCGACTCCACCACCTCCCCAGGCAGCCCATTCCAATGGGCAATCACTCTCTCTGTATAGAACTTTTTCCTAACATCCAACCTGAACCTCCCCTGGTGCAGCCTGAGACTGTGTCCTCTTGTTCTGGTACTGGCTTCCTGGGAGTTCTCTCTTTTCCATGGGTATCTCATGAAAAGTTTTTTATCTTGCCATATCTTAATGTTGAGGCCTACCTGTTTGCACATGTGTGTGAAGAAAGACTTGCAGATTCTAACAACTGAGAGAAATTTTTAAAAATAATTTTAATAAAAGCCAAAGCTCAAGTTGAAAATTTAAGTACACTACTCTTTCTACTGATACTGATAAGCTGATTTACTTCTGATTATCTGATCTACTGCTGCATGTGCCAGTAATTTATGCTAACAAAAGGGAGTCACTTTGTAAATTTATGAATTTGGACAATCAGATGTCCTGAAGATTGAGGTATGAAAAGAGCGGTGGATTCTATGGTGGATATTAGACATTTGCCTCCATGGTGCATTCTCCTTTTCAGCTAGGACTGATACCTCCTGATAAATACAAAGGTACGTAGGATGAACTCAGTAAGAAATGTAATGCCTAAAGTCAGAGCAAAGAAACTGCAGGTCCTCCTTTTACCAGGCCCATCAAACTGATGAGGAAGTAATAAAACAGTCCAGGCTGCAAAGGCCCTGCTCTGTGACACTGCTCTGAGGACTTTAAAGGCTATTGTAAGCCAGCCCAACTCAGTCCAATACAGCCCAGCCCAAGGAGTCCCTGATAAAGTGCTGAAATATATCTGTGCTTCAGGGTCCCTGGAAAATGAGGTCAGCAGATCAAGTCAATTATGCATACTTAGTGCTCCCTTACTGGAACTGCATGAATATTTTATCATTGAACATTCACTGTTGAGGAAGATAGAACTTTTTCTGAGTTGGGCTAGTTTCTTCAAAGGGATTCACCTGAAATGAAATGGGAATACATTTTAGCTAAGTGAATCACTTTATTGAAATATTTGCTTCTTAGGTGCTAAGAAGGATGGCTGAAGAAACAGAATGCAGACTAACACAGCTGACTCCAGTGACTTTGTCTAGCAGCCCCGTCACTAAAACTTCATAGTGATATGGAAAACCTGTAGACTTTCTGCCTGGAACATTTGTTCTGCAACAGGATCCATGAACAACTCCCCATTAACACAAACAAGCAAAAGTTAGGGGTTTTGTTTGTTTGTTTTCTTTTTTTTTTGTAAAATATTTTTTTCTTAAAATTCTGTCTGTACAGAGTAGGTGCTGGAATTACCCTAGAAGTGAATGTCATAGACATTAAG
Source organism: Dryobates pubescens (assembly GCF_014839835.1). Classification (NCBI taxonomy): domain Eukaryota; kingdom Metazoa; phylum Chordata; class Aves; order Piciformes; family Picidae; genus Dryobates; species Dryobates pubescens. Next base: position 12,719,978 of record NC_071618.1, on the reverse strand, counting down.
ACGTACAGTCATTCTCTCTGTGATCTAATAAATACTTTTAAATAGTTGCATTAAAAAATGCCAAAAACAAAACACCAAACCAAAACCAAAACCAAGCCAACACTGGTTGCATGAGGTCCTAAGGAGGTGATGATACCCGTGTGGCTAGAGCTCTCACTCAGGATGGGCAAGCATTAAGTTCAGATTTGCCCTCTGCTGTTTTCAGAGAAAAAGTGTATCTGTAGGTTCAAAGCAGCTGACGGTGGAATTATTAAGTTGCTCAGAATCATAGAATTGTTAGGATTGAAAGGCACCCCAAGGATCATCTAGCTCCACCCCCACTGCCATAGGCAGGGACACCTCACACTAGATGAGGTTGCTCAAAGCCACATCCAGTCTGGCCTTAAAAAACTCCAGGGATGGAGCTTCTACAACCTCCCTGGGCAACCTGCTCCAGTGTCTCACCACCCTCATGGTGAAGAATTTCTTCCTAACATCCAATCTGAATTTATTTCTATTTTTTTTCCATTTCCCCTAGTCCTGTCATTACCTGACACCCTGAAAAGTCCCACACCAGCTTTCTTGTAGATATAATATTTGCATTAGAGACTGAAAGAATATGATCACCAAACAGTCATAATCATCCTGTAGCAAGGCTGATTGGATCCTTCTCCTAGAAGATAGGATGGATTACTTACCATGTGAGACAGAGGGAGAAACTTTATATATCTTCAGACTATGACTGTATACCTATATGTACTGGATTATAGAGAAGTACATGAACATTTTGTTTACTGCTAGAATTGCTACTACTATTTTGCAGGTAGTGTTTTCAAACTTATTACTTTAGTATGGCTACATAAAAAGCACCATGTCTCTCACTGGAGAGTTTTTAAGTGATAACCTCTGTCTCTTAAGCCTTTGCTACCTTTGTTGTTCTGGAATTAAGTAACATATTTGTCAGTTGCATTTAACAGACTGTAAGACTTGTGTTAGCAGCTGATTACATCTTTCCTCAGGTTCGTAGTATATTTCCGAATTAAACGAAGGCTTGAATAAGCAGAATTTTAACGGTATGATGCCATCAACTAATCAGTTGCAGCATATATGAAATATAAATGAAAAATGTAACAGTGAAAAGCAAAAGCACAATGAGAAAGGGAGACTCCAGTTACCTCCATCTGAACTGGTAATAACCTGGTAGGGAATGATGTAGGAAATAAGTGACTAGACAGCACACATGACGGCTTATTGGCATTCCTAATTAAAATGTTCATGCAGCTGGATTCAGAAAACCCTGTTTGTAATAGTAAATTAAATAAATTTTAATATTCTTGAAAGATAAAGAGGTCCTTTCAGAATCTTACACAGCAATATTTAATTTTGAAAAGTAAACTGCATCAAAGCTGGAATGGTTATTAAAAGCAGCAGTTAAAAGTTCAGTGTCCTGGAGGCAACAACTGTGTGGAACAGAGAGATCAACATTATTTATAGTTTCCAAAGGCTTTCAACAGAGGAATAAGATCCCCACCTTCAGCAGCTGGATAAGACAGAAGATAGTCTGCCATGAGATAAGAGGTCTTCACATGGATAAGTAACTGAGTAAACATCAGAAACAAAGGGCAGGGGTAAAGGGTGCATTTTCATTGAGGTTAAACCCTGGAGTGTCACAATGATCCATGCCACAACCTGTGCTGCTTGACATATTTGCAGCTGACCTGGAGACACAATGAATAGCAAATGACACAGCATACTAATGAAGAAGCAAAGGTGAAAGTAGACCAAAGAACTCCAAGGGACAGCACAATACTGTGTGACTGGACACCATAAAGGCAAGGGAAATTCATCACTGATACATGTAATTTTATATAGAAAAAATGGGTGTGAATAGCTATTACCACTTATTAATGGAAATTACAATGGAGAATAGAATTAGTATTTTATTACCAGGGTTTTCTGCTGTTAAACATATTAATAAATTACTGGGGAAATGAATGAAGAATAAGATGTCAAGCTTTGTTAGTAATAAAAAATTATTCACGTAGTTATAACTAACATTGACTGTAAAATGCCACAGAGGACTCTCAAGATAATAAAATGGTAAATGAAATTCCCTGTTGATAAAGACAAAATAATTTTCAAGAGGGAAAAATATCAAATGCATCCTAATTATACACTCAAAATGATTTGCTCTAAATTAGCCATCAGTTTTCCACAAGGAAATTTTGGACTCGTTGTGGATAGTTTTCTAAATGTCAGCTTAGTACTGAACAACAATTTAAAGAACAAATGGAATGTTGAAATTATCAGACAATAAAGAACAAGATGAAAGACACAACTCTGCCATTGTATAAATCTCTTGAATGGCTGCAGTGTGAATTCTGCATGATCTATTGCTAGTGCATGAGTAGAATGGGATCCAGAAAAGTCTACAAGAACAATCAGAGCACAAGGCAGCTACCAAGGAAACTCTAAACACAAGGAAAGTCTAAACAAAGAGGATATAGTTGAGATCTATAAAATCACTAACGGAATGAAGATGCTGGATTTCATCTTTTTCATAGAATTATTAAGAAGACAGAAGCCAAGAATGAGGCAGTAAGATGAGTTGTGGAAGAAAGTCCTGTTGTGAGCTTATAACTGCAGCCTCAGGTTCAAGATATTTTTGCTACATTGACTCCCAGAAACTGGAAAGGATCAGATGGAATGATATTTGCTCAGTTTCCAATAACCTTTCCCTTAAAACCTACTGCTGTTTACTGTCAGAGATAAAGCATTGGACTAAATAAGTCTTTTGGTCTAATCTAGGACACCTGTAATAAAATATTTAACAAAATATAGGTTTGACACATTACTACACAGACACCTGCACATAAAGATATGATTTAAAGACAAAAAAAGAATTTTCTGGTTTTGGTTTTTTATCTTCCCTGGTATTGTAACCCAAAATGACGTTTCTCCATAGAGAAATTGTATGTTTGGAATATTTTTTCCTACTGTTAGACTTTGAAAATATGAAAGAATAGGTGTGGTGGATGGATTTTCTGCTACTATTTTACATTGGCTGAATCATTTTGAGTGCTTTGAAATTCTCAGATGAAAGATCTGTCTTTAAAAGAGTTGATTACATGCTTCAGTTGAAGATTATGCTTAAATACTTCAGTATGTTTTATACAGATACAGATGCAAATAGCATAGGTACAGGCAGACACATAATTTCTTAACTATTATCACTAGTCTTAGGGTTTTTTTTTCCTGAAGTATTCTATCATTCTCAGTTTTCAAGTTCAAGCCTGATAGAGCAATGAGTTTTCAGGGATTTTTGGATTTGTGCCTCAAGACTCTGTCTAACTAGGTCAGCATGAGAACACATTTGATGCATTTCATGAACCTGCATTTTTATGATTCTAAAATGTTTAATTTTCAATCTTACCTCTCATCTATTTATTGTTTCCATTAACAGCATTTTTCTCATCTTATGTTTCAAAGCTCTGTGTGTGAAGAGTTGCAATAAATTAAACAGGCAGTTAGAAAGAGTTTGACCATCCAATAACTGTATTATTCAAAATGCAGTGTAATAGGCCTTGCATTATTTTTTATTATGAATGATACTAGAATTGAAGTGGTGGCAAATGCAGCTGTCCCACTTTTTTCTCACCCTTCTGCCAGCCACATCAGATAGTCAAATAGGTACTTTCTGATTGTGCTCTTTTTCCTTTCTCTTCAAAACTGATCCCATGGGTAAAATTCAGCACATACATTCAGGGAAAAACATTTCCTGTGACGATAGTTAAGTCTATGGTACAGGGGCCAGAGTAGGTTGCTATTGTTCATCTAATGAGCAGAATAAAACTGAAAGTAGTTTAGTCCTAGATCCAGAACAGTACGTAAATACCTAATATCTGCTTAATTTCCTTGAAGTTAGGTGCTTAAGTGTTTTTTTGAGGGTCTGGATCCTATTATTTACTTTCTTTTAAGTATGTGTGATTTTCTATAATTGCATTACAGGGAAAATGAAGTTTCAAGATCCATAGACATCAGAATGAGACATTTGTGGTTGGCTTTGAATGTTGATATGCTATACAAGTGCAGTGATGCTTATTCAAATGATTAGGAATTCAGAGGTTTATTTGACATCTCCATAGTCTGAATACACACAATATAATCACAAATATAGTAAACTAAATAAAAAGCTTAACTACCAATTTACTGGCAAAACTTTATTACCATGAAATTGATTAATGTTTACATCTGATGTGAAGTTTTGGTTGTTACTATTAAATTGGCTGTGAAACAGTTAAAGTTTTGATTAGCTCATCAAAAAACTATAGTACCACAGAAATGTTAGTTTTACTTTAGAAATTGGCAAAGGCAAACATTTATGTGATGTGATATGTGAGTTTAATAACCGAACAGATCACTGCTGAACTGCTGAGATAAGTTAAAGAGGTAAATGCATTCAGACTAGCATCTTTTTATTCAATTTGGTCTTCACATTTTGGAAACAGTTACTCAGTTTTATATTGTTTAGAATTGCAAAAGAGACACTGATTTTTTTCCACTAGATAACTACAGTTTCAGGTTTTGACTGATTCTGCCAGATTGCATGGCTGCAGAGGAGTCTGATGTCTTGAGCATCAGTGACAATACAGTAAATAAGTTGATAGTATGAGATACATTTTAGAATAGGTACTGTGAAGCACCAGTTCTATGAATCACAGAATCACAGTTACTCAAGGAGTGGTGATATCTCTGCCCTTAGGAGCAAAACTACATCTGACCTCATTTAATGCTGTCAACAGACATCAACAGTCTATTGCATTTCTTTAATTTTGTCCTGAGAAATACCTATTTCTTCATCATGACCTACTTATCATGGGGCTGAATGATAATACCATACTTTAGGTAGGTTGTTTAATTATAGTTTCCATGGCTTCAAGAATAAAAGATAGTAGTGGCAAATAGAATGTACAGAACATTTCATGTGTTTACAAGTGTTCCCTGTCATCGTTCTGAAGACTGGTATATAGTCATGCCACTGCGATACTCACTGCTTGTTTTCTGGCAATGATAATTTGATTAACTTATTCTGTTAAGGTCACAAAATTTTGCATTTTTCAACCTCATTGCATCCTAGAGCAGGAAATATTCCTGCAGTAGGTGAAGGCCATTGCCCAGTGACCTGAATTCTCGAAAATAAACAGAATTTCCTACCTGTTTGAGATTCGAGTGGGCATCTAGTTATGCATTTCAGAACCATATATTATTAAATTGAAGGAGTTAATTGAAAAGGTATCCCAAAAGAACAATAGCTTATTTTAAGTAAGATGAATAAGAAAATTAAGACAAAAGATACATATTAAACTCCTAACATAGCATGTTTTAAGAATGTGTTTTCTGGAGATCATCAGTGCAGAACCTGTGCCAGGTTGAACAGAGCAGAGTATCATTCACAAAGGTAATTCTAGCTCTAACACTGCTTCCTTTTCAGTAGTTGTATATTCTGGGCTAAATCAATATAAATTGAAAGTGACTGTAGAAGTTATTCCTTTGTTGCCACAGAATAAGAAAGCACTGTGTTTGAAGGTCATCTCAGAGCACATATGATGTTTTTTTGAAATAGATTTTTACAAGTCTTTTCCAGCTATTGGAAAGTGTTTCACAGTTCTTGACAAATAATAGTAACTAGTAGCAATGAAAATTGCTATTAAAAGGGTGAGAAATGGACTAAATCAGTCAATGTCCTGAAATAAATATTTAAACAAGGGCCTACTCAATGAAGGAAGGGATGATATGCTATCATCCTTCCTTCCTTCTTCCTCCATTGCCCTCTTTGAAAATCGTGAGGCATCTGTTCACATTTGCAATGATACTAAGCAATCCCTAGCCACCCACAAATTTCATATGTTGAGTTTATCTCCTTACCAAAAGACTTTAAAATTGGCTCAATGTTCAGAGTCAATAGAGTTAGACTATCAAAAAGATAACCTTTTTTCAGAAAAAAGGAATTGAACAGGTTGAAATCAATCCTTCTCCTGAGTTTCTGATCTTATTAATGAAATTAACTCATTACGATATCTGTACCAGTACATACCAGTACATACCAGGAGAGAATGTGCTATTCATAAATATTGTTTGACTTAGAAAACCAGGATCTTGCTTTGCCTTCTCTATTCTTTTGATTTCTCTCACACCTGCTATGATTCTGGTATGATTCTCGCTTAGGGTGCGAGAGGTCCCGGGTTCAACTCCCAGATGAGCCCTACTTTTTGGTGCCGTGGGTTAGTTGTTTGGGCGGTGTTGGATTGGTTGATGGGTTGGACGCGATGATCTTGAAGGTCTCTTCCAACCTGGTTTATTCTATGTATTCTATGTATGTATTCTATGCATATTCTCCCTATCTGTGTTTTCCTCTCTGCCTTATGAGAAATTGTGCTATGTAACATCAGAAAAGCCATACATATGAGAAAGAAAACAGAAAGTCAGTCAAAGAACTCTTAGTGAAATCAGTAAATAATCTTTCTCTACAGGGAAAACAAGATAGAATTGAGAGCAGAAACTGTACACATTTGCCAATCCATAATGTACGTATATGAGTGATAACTTATTCTACAGTTATTGACAAAAAGCCATGGTTACTCATGTTGTCTTCATATTTGTTCCCCCCCACACACTTTCTTCTACATATCTTTTGTCAAATGTAGGAAATAAATGAGATTTGCATTGGTGAAATGGCTTTTTCTTCCTGTCTGAAAAAATTTACTCAACAAAATATCTTTCTTTCCCCAAAAAACATTGTAGGTTTTTTTTCTTTTGAGAATGTTTTGATTGTGTTTTCTAAAAATTGTTATGTTTTACACTGAATATAATTGGATTTAAGTTTTTTATATTATTTTTCTTCTAATGAGTGAACTTCCAGTCTTTGGTATTACTTTCTGAAGTGATTTTCTCTGCCATAAAAAGGGAAGTACTGGATAGAGTCCAACAGAGGGCCACAAAGATGATTAGGGAACTAAAACATCTCTCTTACAAGGAAAGGCTGAGACCTGGGGCGCTTGGGACTGGAAAAAAGAGGGGATCTTATGAATGCATATAAATATCTACAGGATGGAGGTCAAGGGAATGGAGTTGGGCTCTTGTCCAGATGACAAGAACAGTGACAGGACAAGGAAAATGTTTTTACTTTGAGAGTGATAGAGCACTGCAGCAGGCTGCCCAGAGAGGCTGTGGAGTCTCCTTCACTGATTTTCAAAACCCACCTGGACATGTTCCTTTGTAACCTGATTTAAATGAACCTGCTTTAGCAGAGGAGTTGGACTGGATGATCTCCAGAAGTCCCTCTATGATTGTGTGATTCTATGGATGTCAGGCATAGCCCTTAAAAATGGTGAGGGACTTTTTAGGGTGTTGGGTAGTGATAGGATTAGAGGCAATGGATCCAAGCTAGAGGAGAGTAGATTTAGATTAGATGTTAGAAACAAGTTCTTCACCATAAGGGTGGTGAGGTGCTGGAACAGGTTGCCCAGGGAAGTGGTAGAAGCTCCATCCCTGGATGTTTTTAAGGCCAGACTGGATGTGGCTATGGGCAACTCGATGTAGTGGAACTAGATGATGCCTGAGGTCCCTTCCAACCCTGACAATTCTATGATTTTGTGTGATTCTGTGAAAATGAACATACTAGGATTATCAGTTACAACTGGGAACCACAGAGTGAATTGAATGGGCTGATTGTGGATTCATCCAGATATGGATTCATTCATCAGAATATGACTGCAGAAATTTAGAAACACGGGATGTAGAGTCTGCAATGTATAATGCAATGGAATATGGAAATATGTATTGGTCACATGAGCCACTGAATATAATTTATTAAGGGTCCCGCCCCTTACTGCAGAAATGCCAAGCTTCTAGATATAGGTAAAGCTTCTGTACTTCCCAGGACTAAAAGAGGTGTAAAATGTGTTCAAAACGCTTTGTAACTTCGAGACTAAGGTTGCTGTTGAACAGAGATTTTAGAAATGGTATTTTTTCAATTCAGTGATTACATTCCAGTTTAGTCCTACTCTGCCTTTATTGGAATGGGCTGCCCAGGGAGGTGGTGGAGTCGCCGTCCCTGGAGGTGTTCAAGGGGAGATTGGACACGGCACTTGGTGCCATGGTCTAGTCGTGAGGTCTGTTGGGACAGGGTTGGACTTGATGATCCTTGGGGTCTCTTCCAACCTTAGTTATACTGTGATACTGTGATACTGTGAAACTTTGGATTATAAAAACCATCCCAAATGAATGACACACTCGTAAACTTCAGTGGAATTAGGCTAAGCCAATTATTCTTTCAATTTTTCACCTGCAGAATAGGAACCTATTTTCTCTCACGTTGGAAGAGTATTTCAAGAGGTGACATACATGCATTAGAGAAGAGTCAATGAACATATTTCAAAGAACAGAGTTACTTATATAAAGCAATATTATTTTAAAGGAGTATGGAATTGTCCATGTATATACATAAACAATGTCCAGATAAATTAAAAACTCTTTCATATGGAACAGCTGGTCTTTGTGCCTTTTGACATTGTTTTCATTAGATGAACACTTTTCTTTCTTATTAGAACTGTTTTGTGTCCACTAGGTGCTGGTAGTTTTCCAAAGCAATCAAAAAGACTTTTTAGGAGAAAATGTGAGGTGATCTGTGCTCAAAATACAACAAAATAGGGACAATACACATGACAGGAGAAAATGTTGGGGGTTTTCTGTAGTTTGGGGTTTTGTTTTACTTTTTTATTTCATACTTTTTCTGCTACTAAGCAAATAAAATAGAGGCTTTATTTTAAATAGATGTAGTTTCTTTAAACACACAAACTGGTGATAAGAGTTCTTATTTGCTGGGTAAGTGTGCTCACTTTTTCAATGTCTTTGGATGAACCACAATCCCAAATCAAATATTGTCATGCATTATTAAATTAAGTCAATTATGTGTCAAACAGATGACATTATATATGAAATTTGTGCTGATAGAGGCTGCATTTTTAGAGGGCAGTCAACATATTAAATCCTAAAAAGAAGCAATATATTTTTCTGCTTGCAAATCCCTTTGTAATTCACTGGGATACATGATACAGAAGTTCCCACATGCCAAATGAAACCTTAATAATTTACAGGGAAATGTAGTAATAAAGAATTGAGAGAACTAGGGGAAATACAAATACATTATCAACTTTAGACATCAGGCTGTGTTGGCAGTTTTTAATTCTTCTGAAGTTTATTCCACTTCTGTTTTTAATTTATTTTCAGTTTTCCCTGCCCCATGAAAGAGCCTCCTGGCATCCATATGCTATTGCTACAAAAGAAAGGCTAAAAGAACCCAGTAGCTCTTCTCACAAAACTTCACAGCCTGTTTAATATCTTGTACATGCTTACCAGGTGCTTCCTCTTAACTTTAAGATGGTAGATAAGTGACAGCTTTTCTGATTCTCACCTTATGCTGAGACTGACCACCTGTGCATGGATTGTTTGGAACTTTCCTGGTTTCCTAGACCACCAAACTTCCCACTGACAAAAGAAAGTTTAAAAAAATAGACAGTTAAAAATTGCCTGGATTATTGGTTAAAAAAAATAAGAAAGGTCAAACTTGCAGCCACATGGTAAAGTCTGACCTAATTATATCTTTCTGTAGGATAAACCAACCTTTCACAGGTGTCAATTACTGTGTTATGTACCTACAGAAAATTCCCATGTATGTGTTACAGGGCTTGGCCTGCTTCATGTAATTCATGTCAAGATTTGCTTTGAAATGCAGAGAAATTCATAACACTGTTCTACCAGATTTGTGGTGGACATGATTTCTGGCAGAGCCAAGTTTGCTTCCTAAAAGCAAGAGACAAAGGCAGAAATGAAGTCACATAACAAGATTTGAGTGCAATCTGCGCTGAACCTGCAGCCTATGGCCAAAGAGCCCCAAATTTCCCTATCAGCACACTCAGAAAAGAGAAAAGCCAGGAGTGGTTTGACATGATAAATTGCAAGTGCTGTACCTAGCAGGAGGAAAAAACCCATCAAAGCCCAGGGTGACCCTGCAGAGCCAATACAAGTATTTGCAGACAGAGGACAAGGAGCCTGCATCTGGTAGGCCCATAGACCCAAGCAGGTAGGCTTCCCTCTAGCTTACAGATTGGGGTGGGGTGTGCTGCTTACCACGGGCTTTCATCAGGGATAAAACAGAAAGGTTGTCTGACCTTGTATGTCCCACTATTATCTACTACTGCTGTTTCACATGGGCAGCAACAGCACAGCACAAGCAACCTAAAGAGCATCAAGACAGACTACAAGGTACTGGAAGTGAAGTGCCTGCTGACTAGAAACAGGAAAACATATCCCCAATCTACTAAGAGGGAAAACAGGAAGGTCCTAGAAACTATAGGCCAATCAGTCTCACCTCTGTGTCTAGCAAGGTCAGGAAACAGATCTTCCTGAAGGCCTTACTAAGGCATACAGAAGATGAAGAAGAGGTAACCAGCGTGGCTTCACCAAAGGCAAATCATGCCTTTGTAACTCCTTTTATGACGGAGTTATGGCATCAGAGGATAAGGGAAGAGCAACTGATGTTTTCTACCTGGACACGTGTAAAGTGTTTGACACTGTCCCACATGACATCCTGGTCACCAAATTGGAAAAGCATGAACTTGAGGGATGGATCACTCACTGGATAAGGAGTTGGCTAGATGTCTGCAACTTAGTATCACAGTATCACAGTACATTAGAGGTTGGAAGAGACCTTCAGAGATCATTGAGTCCAACCCCTGTGCCAAAGCAGGATCACCTAGGGTAGTCCACACAGGAATGAATCCAGGTGGGTTTTAAATGTGTCCATAGAAGGAGACTCCACAATCTCTCTGGGTAGCCTGTTCCAGTGCTCCTTCACCCTCACTGTAAAGTTTCTCATGTTAGAGGTGAAATCGTCTATATTCAAGCTTGTACTCTTTGTTCCTTGTCTTATAATTGCACACTCCCCTCTCAGTCTTCCCAAGACTCAAGAGACTTGTGGTCAGTTTCTAAATGGAGATGAGTGACAAGTAGCATCCCTCAGGGGTTTGTAAAAGAAACAGTCAGGTTTTGTCTTGGTAGAGGATTCCTACAGATGTGGACAGTGGAACTGTGTGAACTCTCAACAAGCTTGCAGATAACACCAAGCTGTGTGGTCCAGCTGGCAAGCTGGAGGAAAAGAGTAACATCCAGAGGAACTTGGACATGCTTGAGAGGTAGGCACAAACCTCTCCTCTCCTCTCCTCTCCTCTCCTCTCCTCTCCTCTCCTCTCCTCTCCTCTCCTCTCCTCTCCTCTCCTCTCCTCTCCTCTCCTCTCCTCTCCTCTCCTCTCCTCTCCTCTCCTCTCCTCTCCTCTCCTCTCCTCTCCTCTCCTCTCCTCTCCTCTCCTCTCCTCTCCTCTCCTCTCCTCTCCTCTCCTCTCCTCTCCTCTCCTCTCCTCTCCTCTCCTCTCCTCTCCTCTCCTCTCCTCTCCTCTCCTCTCCTCTCCTCTCCTCTCCTCTCCTCTCCTCTCCTCTCCTCTCCTCTCCTCTCCTCTCCTCTCCTCTCCTCTCCTCTCCTCTCCTCTCCTCTCCTCTCCTCTCCTCTCCTCTCCTCTCCCCTCCCCTCCCCTCCCCTCCCTTCCCCTCCCCTCCCCTCCCCTCCCCTCCCCTCCCCTCCCCTCCCCTCCCCTCCCTTCCCCTCCCTTCCCCTCCCCTCCCCTCCCCTCCCCTCCCCTCCTCTCCTCTCCTCTCCTCCCCTCCCCTCTCCCCTCCCCTCTCCCCTCCCCTCCCCTCCCCTCTCCCCTCTGATTTTGAATCACATTAATTTTATGTATTTTTATTTTAAGGTATGGTTTGTTGAGCACTGTGCATTTTAATGTATTGCAAGTAGCTTTGAGGGGCACTGCACATAAATTGGCAAAAGGCAGTTTAAGGGAAAAAGTGAAAATCAGAAATATTAAATGTACACTGAAAATGTACTCAGTCCTGCTTTTTTGGTAGTGTCTTCTAAATGCTCTTTTGTCTGACACCTAAAACATCTTCCTCAATCTCTTCAATAAAATGTTCCATTTAAATTGTACTTTATCTGTCCTGTGGAGCATTATTTAGCATAGCTCAGTAGAAGTACAAGCTTCTGTAGCATATGGCACAACTGTGCTTTGGCAAAAATGTGTTGACATGATTCTGCTTCCTCAGCAATGATTCAGGTTTGGAACCATTCACTTCTGGCTCTAAACCATTCAGTTCCTATGCCAAAAACATAATCCATATTTGTGGAAGTGACATATATCCCTACCTTTTCATCTGGTCTTTAGGAACAGTAATACTTTAATTAAGGAAACAGGTTTCAATCTCAGGTTATTGTAAAGGGTTGGAAACTAGTATTTTAATACCCATTGTTAAACAAAAAAATGTGCAGATGCTTCTTTGAAATGACTGTGTAAATATGTTTGATTTATCTCGTGGCTAAAATATAACAAAAATTATCTCCACAGTTATTCAACACCATATGTGGCAGTGACAAGGAAATTATATTAATTGATCAACCCCCAAAAGCAATAGCTAGCTGTTTTCTAATGAAGCCAAATTCAGCTCTACTTGGATAAAACCTATTTTAATCTTTCATTAACATGATTCCTTAAATACGATTTCACGAAAATTCACAAAGTCCTACAATAAGGGATAAAAAGTACAAAAGTTGGAATTAATTTCAAACATCTGTTTTCAGCTGCACTGCCCATTTCATAGTTATTTGTATTGCTCAGAGAGAAAAGCTCTTAGTTACCTCTACACTTCTCCTTCCTCTGGATTAGAATGCTGTAGGTTATTGGGGGCTTTTAAAAAATTTGTTAATTCAGGGGGCATGGGGGAGAGGGATTTCCAGTTAAATTAAGTAATAATACATTTATGTGGCTTCAATTTAAGATGGATTGTAGTGTTTTTCCTATGAAATTATTCCAGATTTTTTCAGAACAGAGAGGTATATTTTACCAAATCTGCATACCACAGCACTGGAATTTTAGGCTATGACAGGTTGCAAATTGTTTCTGTTTCAGGGAGAAAAAGTATTGAGGAAAACTCCTGTCCTCCTTGTGGTCTAGAGCGTTTAGCTTAGCCCATTGTGGGCTTTAGAGATCTGGCACATTGGAAGACTTTTAGAATTGTTCCTTGATATATATACAAAGTGTGTCTGTGAAGGAATGCGTGTCTCTGTATTTTGGTACTAGGATTAGTTCCGTTAAGTGTTTGCATTTTTAAAGTTTTTCTTGTTTCTTTGTTCTGTGGTTTTGATCATCGGTTTTCCCTTCCCTTCCCTTCCCTTTTCCTTTTCCTTTTCCTTTTCTTTTTCCTTTTTCATTTTCCCTTAAATCCTTTATATTCTTCATTAAACAGGCAAATGTTATTCAGTGAAAATGCTGAAGCCTTTTCCGTTTTAAATACTGTCACTTTAAAGCAACTTTGCTAATGAAAAAGGCTAGTGCTCTAGTCCTTCTCCTTTAATCTAATTCAAACATGAGACTTTGCTCAGACTTTCCAAAGTCATTCCTATCTGGGCAGAAACCAAGAAAGTTCCTTACTAAAAGAAAATGTTTAATGGTGACTGTAAGTAAAACCAGGAGGTTAAAATGAAACCTGAGCTCAGTGAATTGCTACTGCAAAACCTCAAATGGTGGAAATCAAGCCTCACATTTTTGTATAGAAATATCAAAGCAGCTCTGTTTCACTTGAACAATTTTAAATCCTTTTGGCAAAACTTCCTGTGTTCTGCACATTGGCTTCTGTATATGCTCATATATGCTCCATGTCTGAGCAATGAGCACATTTTTTCCTCTGTACAGAGCAACTTCTAAATCCAAGCATGCACATTCTAAATCCTTACATCCTGAGATTTCATCTTCAGATTGGGTGGGTGTATGGTAAACTCAGAACCATGGATTTATACATGCATTTCCCTGTCTTCAGAAGAGCGTGAGAGTTAGATGTATGTCAGTTGTCTGTCTTCATCTGAAGATCAACACACTGTTATCTGGCCCCCAGGTTTATCACTCTTCCTGTTCTGGGCAGATAAAACTCAGCCTGCTGATGTAGCCCTGTGGAAGACATGGCTGAGGATGTACAGGAAGAGCACCGCCTGATCAGAGGTGTACCTAAAGTGCTCTCAATGCACTTTTGAGGGAACAATGCACTCTGAAAACTTCTTACCCCACAGTCTTCTGCCACAGAGGTGTGATTTTACTACTAGCATGCTACCTTTGATTTGAATAGTGTGTTCGGTCAGTGCACCATACCCCTAATTCATGTTTGAATTGATGGTCCTCTTTGTGATTTGCAGAGTAAATCTTACAGGTTTGTGGCTGACAAAGTTATGTGAATAGACATTTGGTGTTCACTGGAAAATACTATTCTGGAGAGACTTCTGCATTTAAAATTGCAAAGACCTCTTGGTGACAATATGTAGAGGTGGATATACAGGATGTTAAGTCCAGAAGTTTTCATTGTAATGCTTAGATTTTTGTCACAGGAAAAAATGTAAATATTCCATGTAATGAAATGTGTCATTTTCATGATCCTTGCCAATGTCATGGACAGGAAGATTGTCTTGTTGCTGAAGGTGTTATTTTTTTTCCCTTTTCCTTTCTACTCTTCATCCTCTTTACCCTTTTTCTTTTATTTTCTTTTTTTTTCCCCTCCTCCATCTTTCTTACAAAGTATTTTTATCATAAGAAACTTTTTACGATTAGTTGCTTGTTGGAGAAAGGTTTGGTTGATTGGTTTGATTAATTATTTGTTGGGGTTTGTTTGTTTGTCTGTTTGTTTTTTTAACTGGTTGTAAGTGAAGAAAAGAGGGATGCTTCTCCAACACTGGACACTTTTAAGATTCATTTGGATAGGGTGCTGGGCTGTCTTGTCTAAATGTTTAGACCAGATGACCATTGATGTCCCTTTCAACCTGGTATTCTATGATTCTATAATATTTTCTTTGATAAATCTGTCATTAAATCCCAGTAATTTTCTTACTATCTGTGTCCTAAACACACAGTTACAATTCCAAAATTCAGAAATATCAAAATTTTATCTGACCTTAAAGTTCTAAGAAAGACTGAACCATTATACAACCAAAGGTCAAATAGAACTGCTAATGCTGATTCTGATGACAGAACCATTTAATCCAATTCATTAGACAACATTTTGGCTGGTAGAGGCCATATATGTAAGATGGAGCAAAAAGACATAAGAGAGAACAAGGAGGAGGAGTTACAATATGTTCCATATGAGATGAATAGCCGTGAATCCTAATTCACTTCAGGAAATCGATCCTTTTTGTGTTCAAAATCCTGCTATTGCCTAATAGAAGGAAGTGCATAGAAATAAATGTGTTTACCGTCTGGGCAAATTATGTATGGTTACAGACCATATTTTCACTAGCCCTCCAGCATGTGGAAACAAGGTATGGGAAAAGGCACATGCCCTTGGATCTTCAGGAGATACATCAGTTTAGGTACAAGCTGTCTGAATTAGTGCATGTTCTAAGCATTCTGGGAAGCAGTTAAAACTTGAGAAATTAGAAACAACTGCAAACTTCAGAGTCTTTGGTAGTCTGTATCACACTGGGCCTGTAGGAATAGAATAATACAGCCAGTTCTTATTGTAAGCAACTACTTTTTGTCTCTGTTGGATGTGAGTGAAATAATACAAAAGTTAATTCATATTCAGACTGTGAATGAGGATTGTTGCTGAGCTTTGAAGTAGTTTGGAACCCTTACTGTTGTCTGACCATAGACCAAGGGATACCTCTTTGAAGTGTATTACATTTGTTTCAAAATCAGGGCAGAAAAATTCTCAGAGCTGAGAAGGCCCAACTTACCCACATAAAAAGTACTTTGGATTTTTCAGAGACTGATAAAGTTTCTTGATCAGTAAAGTGTTGCCAAGGACCATAAGAAACAAGGACTTTTCCTGACAGTAAAACTGAAAAAATATTTTCTTAAGACAGTTTAGGGAACTTCAGAAACCTACCCTTATAGATAGAATCCCATTTGGAAAATTGTGCTCACTTTGTAGAAGTGAAAGTAATAAAAAGTGAAAAGGTTTGTCATCTTGTTCCTCTTGCTCTTCTATGGCACAACCACAGATCGTGCTGTGTACAGAAAAATATTATTTTCTTCTTCAGACAGTCTTTCTCATTATTCAGGAAGTTTCATACATTCCTTTGATTCTGCCTTTGAAGCAGTTTTTGCATGTATATTAAAGCATAAGAGCATTAAAAATGGCTGTGCACTTAAGGTTACCTACATATATGCTGAAGGGAAAGGATGAAAAAGAGGGTAATTGGTGGAAAAGAAAATATTACCCAGTTATGTGAAGCTTGTTGTGGAATAATGGGCAAGTTAGACCCCGTTCCTTAATGTATAGCATAAATTATTCAAGAATCACATTAAAAAAAATCAAAAGCAATAATCCACATAATTAACATAATTAACATATATAAACTGCCTATCTGTAGTACAATCACCATGCCATTTATCCTGAAAAGCAACAATACCTTCAGTTATAACAGTCTTACTCATATTGAGTATCAGTGGACTTTTATACACCTTGTACAATTTCCCACTGCAGTAATGGATTTAAGATATTTTTTTCCCAAATACATACTGTGCACCACAATGATGAGATTAACTCTCACATGTAATATCCTTTGTTTTACTTTTTTTTTTTTAATATTCCTTTAAAAAATATATTTATATTTTATATTTTTTATGTTGTAGCTCATCCCAACGGGACAATGTTAATGGGATGAGCTTCAACAAGGCCAAATGGCAGGTCTTGCACTTGGGTCAGAACAACTCCAAGCAAAGTTACAGGCTTGGGGAATTGTGGCTGGAAAGCTGTCTGGTAGAAAGGGACGTGGGGATTCTAATTGATAGGCAACTGAATATGAGCAGTGTGCCCAGGTGGCCAAGAAAGCCAATGGCATCCTGGCCTGTATTAGAAATTCTGTGTCCTGCAGGAGTAGGGAGGTGATTATCCCCTTGTACTCAGGTGGTGAGGCCACATGTCAAGTATTGTGTCCAGTTTTGGACACCTCAATACAAGAGAGATATGGAGGTGCTGGACTGAGTGCAGAGGTGGGCAATGAAGCTGATGAAGGGCCTGGAGAATCAATCTTACGAAGAATAACCAAAGGAGCTGGGGCTGTTTAGTTTGGAAAAGAGGAGGCTGAGGGGAGGCCTCATTGCTCTCTACAACTACTTGAAAGGACATTGTGGAAAGGCTGGTGCTGGCCTCTTCTCACAGGTGAGATAGTGTGGTGGTTTGAAAGGCAAGGCTCTGCTTTCCCTCCCCCACTGAGAAAGAGACCACGGCTGAACCCAGTCGGAGAAATGAGAGTATATTTTACAAGGAAACAGATTCTGTGTAACACAACAAATACAGGTATTTTACAATATATACAGGAATATACAGCAAATGAACTCAACCAGAAACCAGACCCCCCACAGAGGGGGCTTCCCCCTGTGCCCCCTTCACCCCCCCTACCTCCCTTCTCCCCCAAAGAGGTAGAAAAGAGATGTGGACGGTTAACAGGGCAGGAAAGGAAGAAAGGCCTTGCACAGGGAGTTAGTATCTTATCTTAGTTGGCCAGAATCCCAGAAGCAGATCCAGCTGAGAGGGACAGCGAAGGAAGGAAGACTGAGAGAAAGTTCCCAACTCCCCTGGGTCCAATCTCTCCTCCCACAATCCTACCAATGAAATTTGTTTAGAATACCAAAATATTTTACAAACATTTAGCCAGTGTGCCCCTTTCTTAAAGGCACAGCGTCAAATGGTCAGAGATAGTGATAGAATAAGAGGGAACAGCCTTCAGATATGACTGAGTGGTTTTAGACTGGGTGTTAAGAAAAAAATGTTCACAGAGAGAGTGGTCAGGCTTTGGAATGTGCTGCCCAGTGAGGTGGTTGAATCACCAACCCTGGATGTGTTTAAAGGTTGTTTGGATGTGGTCCTGGGGATATGGTTTAGGGGTGGACCTTGTAGAGTAGAATTATCAGTTGGACTTGGTGAACCTGAGTATTTCTGTGATTCTATGATATTAGCTGCTCCTCTTAGGTTTTTACCTTTAAAATGTATAGCATTATAGGAGTTGGTTTTGCTCACTTGTACATTGTTTTGTTTTGTACTTTGTTTTCACTTGCTTTGTAGTATTTCACATCCTGAGCAGACCAAAAAAAGAAAGGGAACAAACAAACAAACAAACAAAAAAAACCCAAACCAAAACAAACAAACAAACAAAAGTAGAGTCCCACTATAGGACCCAGACTCTGATCTGAGTTCTGCTTGGGCTGCACCCTGTACCATTAAAGAACTTACTAGAGGATGTATGGATAGGAAGTAGTAATTTGTAGGTTTGTATTAAGCCAATTCCTAGAAGAAAGCATTACAGTATTTTATAAGGAAGTAAAATTCGAATGTCACCACAAGCTTTTTATGAGACACATTTTTAAAAATCATGCAGAACTTGGTACTTTTTTTTTTTTTTTTTTAATTATAGCACATTAGATTAATCTCACAGGCGGAGAATTACATGGATTCATCAAGGCTTTACAGACTATGAGTAGATCACTTCATCTTTCCTCATGTTTTCTTCGCCCTTGCCCCTCCAGTGAGATGGAAACTCATTTTGTCATTAGTCTGTCTGCTAAGTCTCTAGCTCTAAATTTCCTTAGTGACTACCGTTTTTTGGTTTCACTGCAACATCCAACTTGTTCTAAGATCTAGAACAACTAAGATCTAGAACTAAACTTGTTCTAAGATCTAAACTCAGAGCTGTAAGGAATTGTAGAAGGGAGACGAACTTGAGTAACCAGGCTCTGCAGGCTCCCCCAGCAGAGGCTGCTTATCCAAAAAGCAGAGGGGAATGGACGCAGGTTCCTCTCAAAAGATGCAAGGTTAAACATCCTTGCTTCCCCTCACCTTCCCCACTGCCCTTGGAAAACAAGTATGGGGCACTGGAGGTTGAGGGTGAGGTGATTTGATGCCAGAGGAAACACTACCTGGAGTTTTGCCTGAGGCAAAACAGCTTAAGGTAAAACAGCCTAAGGTAAAACAGCCTAAGGTTAAACAGCCTTCCCCCGGCATCAGGACTTGCTCCCTTAAAAAAAAGAGGAGGGTAATTGTTATTGGTGATTCCCTCCTGAGGGGAATGGAGGGCCCGTATGTAGGCCAGACCCTTCTCACAGGGAAGTTTGTTGCCTCCCAGGAGCTCAAGTTAGAGATGTTACCAGAAGGCTGCCTAGTCTGGTGCAGCCCTCTGTCTACTATCCCTTAATAGTTATGCAGTTAGGGAATGATGATGTTGCAACCAGAACTCCTAGGGCTATCAAAAATTACTTCAAGGCCCTGGGAGATCTGGTTGAGGGGTCGGGGCACAAATAATTTTTTTGTCTATGCTCTTAGTTGCAGGAGGGAATACCATAAGGAACAGGTCAGCAGCTACAGTCAACAAGTGGCTTAGAGGCTGGTGTAGTCAAAAGAATTTTGGGTTTTTCGATCTTGCAAAACTTTCTACTGCACCAGGTCAGCTGGCAACAGATGGAGCACATCTGTCCTAGAGGAGGGGAAAGGTCACAGTGTATGAGAATGGCCAGTCCCTCAAAGGGAAAAAGATTCTAGGAATGGAATTGGCAGGTCTCATTGATAGGGCTTTAAACTAGATTCGAAGGGGGAATGGGCTGGAACCAGTCCCCCTAGTCAGGAGTCTGAGGGTGGTAAGCTGGAGTCAGGGGTGAAACCAGCAGCCCAGCTGAAGTGCATGTACACTAATGCACGAAGTATGGGTAACAAACAAGAGGAGCTGGAAGCCCTGTTGCAGCAGGAAAGTTATGATGTAGTTGCCATCACAGAGATGTGGTGGGATGACTCACATGACTGGAGTGCTGCAATTGACGGCTACAGGCTCTTCAGGAGAGACAGGCAAGGAAGAAGGGGTGGAGGGGTGGCCTTGTACATGGCACTAGATCCCATTGAGCTGGAGGTCAGGGATGATCAGGTTGAGTGCTTGTGGGTGAGAATTAGAGGGAGGACTAGCAGGGCAGACATCCTGGTCTATTATAGACCACCCAGCCAGGATGAAGATGTTGATGAGTCATTCTATAGGCAGTTTAAGGCTGTCTCAAGATTGCCTGACCTTGTTCTCATGGGCAATTTCAACCTGCCTGATATCTGCTGAGATCTCAACACAGCAGAGAGGAGACAGTCTAGGAGGTTCTTAGAATGCATGGAGGACAGCTTCTTATCCCAGGTGCTGCGTGAGCCTACCAGGGGTAAGGCTATGCTTGACCTCCTCTTCACCAACAGAGAAGGGCTGGTAGGTGATGTGGTGGTTGGAGGGTGTTTAGGGGCAGTGACTATGAGATAATTGAATTTTCAGTACTCAGCCAAGCTAAGAGGGGCAGTAAGAAGACCTCCACTCTGGACTTCCGGAGGGTGGACTTCAGGTTACTCAAGGAACTAACTCAGAAGGTTCCTTGGGAAACAGCCCTTAAAAACAAAGGGGTCCAGGAGAGCTGGACCTACTCCAAGGAAGAACTCTTGAAGGCACAGGAACAGGCTGTGCCAATGTGCTGGAAGATGAGCTGCCGGGGCAGACGGCCAGCCTGGATGGGTAATGAACTTCTGAAAGAAGTACTTAGAGATCTGCTCAGCCGCTTGGATCCCCACAAGTCCATGGGACCAGATGGGATCCATCCTAGGGTGCTGAGAGAGCTGGCAGATGAGCTGGCCAAGCCACTCTCCATCATTTTTCAGCAGTCCAGGCTCACTGGAGATGTCCCAGGAGACTGGAAGATGGCCAACTGGTGCTCATCCACAAGAAGGGCTGGTTGGATGAGCCAGGCCTGTCAGCCTGACCTCAGTGCCAGGCAAGGTTATGGAACAGGTCATCCTGAGTGCAATCACACAGCACTTAGAGGATGGCCAAGGGATCAGGCCCAGCCAGCATGGATTTAGGAAGGGCAGGTCCTGCCTGACCAACCTGATGTCCTTCTATGATCAGGTGACCCGCCTGGTGGATGTAGGGAGGCCTGTGGATGTAGTCTACCTGGACTTCAGCTAAGCGTTTGACACCATCCCCCACAGCAAACTCCTGGCCAAGCTGTCAGCCCATGGCCTGGATGGGAGCACACTGTGATGGGTTAGGAACTGGCTGGAGGGCCGAGCCCAGAGAGTGGTGGTGAATGGTGCCACATCCAGCTGGCGGCCAGTCACTAGTGGTGTCCTCCAGGGGTCGGTGCTGGGCCCCATGCTCTGTAACATCTTTATTGATTATCTGGATGAGGGCATTGAGTTGATCATAAGTAAATTTGCTGATGATACCAAACTAGGGGCAGGTGTTGACCTGCTGGAGGGTAGAGAGGCTCTGCAGAAGGACCTCGACAGGCTGGACAGACGGGCAGAATCCAACGGCATGAGATGTAACACATCCAAGTGCCAGGTTCTGCACATTGGCCACAACAACCCCATGCAGTGCTACAGGCTGGGGTCAGAGTGGCTGGAGAGCGGCCAAGCAGAGAGGGACCTAGGGGTGCTGGTTGATGGTAGGCTGAACATGAGCCTGCAGTGTGCCCAGGTGGACAAGAGGGCCAATGGCATGCTGGCCTGCATCAGGAACAGTATGGCCAGCAGGAGCAGGGAGGTCATTCTGCCCCTGTACACTGCACTGGTTCGGCCGCACCTCGAGTACTGTGTCCAGTTCTGGGCCACTCAGTTTAGGAAGGATGTTGACTTGCTGGAGTGTGTCCAGAGAAGGGCAACAAAGCTGGTGAGGGGTTAGGAACACAAGCCCTCTGAGGAGAGACTGAGGGAGCTGGGGTTGCTTAGCCTGGAGAAGTGGAGACTCAGGGCAGACCTTATTGCTCTCTACATCTACCTGAAGGGAGATTGTAGACAGGCAGAGGTTGGTTTCTTCTCCCAGGCAACCAGCACCAGAACAAAAGGACACAGCCTCAGACTGCGCCAGGGGAGGTTTAGGCTGGAGGTTAGGAGGAAGTTTTACACAGAGAGAGTGATTGCCCATTGGAATGGGCTGCCTGGGGAGGCAGTGGAGTCACCATCACTGGAGGTGGTCAGGAGGAGACTTGATAGGGTGCTTGGTTGCATGGTTTAGTTGATTAGGCAGTTTTGGATGATAGGTTGGATGCGATGATCTTGAAGGTCTCTTCCAACCTGGTTTACTCTATTCTATTCTATTCTATTCTATCAAACGAGCAAGTATACATAGAACGTTTTCTCCATCCTCACCCCATATACCACAGATAGATTGCAACATCAAAGTTACATTGAAAAGTAAGAATAATCTTGGCCTTATACTATGTACGATATAATGGTTCTCTTGTGGTACTGTAAAAAATCAATGATTTCAGAGTAATTTTGAAATGTACATGTGTAGGGATAAGTACTATGGGATAAGGAGACTGAGAAAACTGCCTTGCTTTCAGAAATTAAATGAAAGGTATTTTGTTACGAAACGTTAAGAGGGATGAATATATTACCTGCCTATCTACTCCTAAACACCTATTTCATTCACTGAATATATCACATGAAGTGTTTTAACTTTGTTCTGTAGGCAGAGGATAAAAAGAATAGTATACATTATACATCTATGCCTGCTTTGAATGGAAAAAATGATAGAAAAAAGCAGGGGGCAAAATTTTATTTTACATTTATGAAATCTGAAGATGTTGTTCCTACATCTTTATAGGAAGAGATAAGTAATTTTTTTCTTTATAGTATAGTTCTTATTTCCTGTATGATACAAAATGTGAGACTATGCTGATGGAAGCTACTTCCTAACATTTGACTATGATGTCAGAAAAGGAAAAAAAAAAGACATAATTTTAAATATCCTACCCATGTACTGACTAGATACATTTGTAACTGTAAAGAAACCTAAGATACCAGCTATTATAGAATAGAATAGAATAGAATAGAATAGAATAGAATAGAATAGAATAGAATAGAATAGAATAGAATAGACCAGGTTGGAAGAGACCTTCAAGATCATTGTGTCCAACCTATCATCTAACACCACCCAATCAACTAAACCATGCAATATACTCCATACTCCACACCATGCATATACTCTATCACATACATAATTATGTCAATGTATTTTTTGAGAGATTCTAAGCTATATTTAGCTCCCTAGCCCATGTACTTGTTAGCAGAAGTTCTATTAAAATGCTTGCTTGAGTATGTTAGCAAATGTAAAGTAGGCTTTTGATAAGAGACATGCAGAAAACATGAGTTTCAATCACTTATTTACTATTCATCTTTTCCAATATTGTGTCAGAGTTTGAAAAGTATTCCAGAAAATGGTATTTGTTTTGCGCTTTGAGTATTGCTGTTATACTCAGCTGGGTTAATTACATAGTAGGATATTTATTCTCCATCAGTATATATATCAATATTAAACACATAACTGCGTTTGTAAAATATAGGCCTCCTTCTTAGTGTTCTTGTAGTGGCAAATAATTTCCCTTGGATGATTAAAAAAATGATAGTGCCTGCAAATCTCTACCAGATATTAAATATATCTTAAATATTTATTACCTGTTTATTGGTACATGATGGAAGAGGTTTGCAGATGTATCATCTGGGCTTTCTAAATTCTTATTTAGCTGCAGTTACAAGGTTTGATCAATATCTTTTGTTCTGAGAAAATTCTGTAAAGTTCCTCTTTCTAATGAGCTCTTCTGCTATTTACTACAACAAACTATCACTTTGTTTTTAGAGCACTGTCACTGGACAAAAGACTGTGATACCATCAGAAAAAGTATTTCTGTTAGATATGCTGAAGGGATGTGATAACAGTTTTGTGGCTTTTCATTGACTTGGATTCTGATCTGTGGGCTATGCCTCTGCTGTGAATTCACCGCAGCCAGTAGTCCTTGTATTGTGTTCATTCACATCACTAAACATTGTTTTATTCCCCAGCATGGGTTGCCTTCTGCAGAAATGTACATCTGTGAAAAGTAAGTACATGTGAAATTTAGCATATATTCACATTCTATCACATGAACATTTTATGACCTAGTATTTGCAGAGGATTTCATGTTGTTTGACTTTGGTCATGTGAAAAATTCAACATCTGTCTCAATCTGGCATTAGAGTCGTGCATTCCACCCTAAACCAGGTCTCTAACAAATGCAAAACAGCTATGTGGGGGGTATTTGTCTGCCTTGATAGTGAGTTTAAAAACTTAAACTTTAGTCTTGCTTAAGTTTAAATTCTGAAAGTTGGATGGGTTAAACCATCATCACCATAAACTCAGTATACAAGTGCTGAGTATGGATTACTGTGTCTTGCAGGGCCTGTGAAACCTTTGTATTTTAACTTTGCATTCTGTAATCCATAGCAGGTGCAATAGATTATAGGCACAGCTGAGCCACCAGCACACTTCAGATCTGTAATCCTTGTTTTAAGAATGCTGCTAACCCAAAAGTCAATGGAAATTGGAGACTGTTGGCATTGAAAAACATTCAACCTCATGATACTAAAATGTATTCAAATACCTGTGTCCCTGAGCTTGTTCTAAGCACAGAGCCTTTAGTATACCGGACCAAGAAGTCCTGCTGAGTCATAAACAATGAAATACATCTTACTTTTCTTTCTTTTTCTTTTTCTTTTCCTTTTTTTTTTTTTTGTAAGAAAAGATGTAATTGCATGAACCAGATTTTTGTTTTGAAAACTAAACATGTATGGTATTTCAAAAGTCATAACATGAATATCCTGAAGAGGATAAAGCTTCCAGAAACAGAAGAATAAAATAATACTCTACCTTCCTAGTTGAAGCTCACTGGCCTTTGTGGCACTGTAACACTAGAGAGCACACTTTCATCAGGAATTATGCTGCCTGCAGCATGTACGGTGAATGGCAGTTATAAGTCAGTTCTGAAAATCGGCATCTTATCAGCAGGCCAACCCCTGCCCCACTGCGCTGAATGACAAGGCATGTGAATATGACAGAGATAATGGAAAACAGTGACAGATCTGTCAAGAGTCTGATGGGATGCATCTCTTGTTTGTTCATGTACAGTATAGGAATCAGAGCTATTTTATTTGGGGTGGTTTTGGATGCCTGTCTGAACTCTTCACCCTGCCTTTTACATATCAGACTTAGCAGTGCAATAAAGAGGGGGGTGTTTCATCAGTACGAGAGACTTACAGTAAGCTGAAAACTAGGACAAGTAAGTCTTAGAGAGGGGAGAAAATATGCTTGCTCTTTAAATTTATTTCCTTTAAAAAGTCCTTATTCTTATTGACCAGTTAATAAAATTTTGGTGTATAATCACTTCTTCTAATGATCAAGATATTTGTCTATAGAAATTAACATCCAAGAAGACAGAAAGAATTATTTCTTCAGAATAGCTTCAGACTCAATTGTACAAATATAATACTGAATTACATTTTAAAAAGCACTGAAATATTGCTTCCTGCAATACTTTCAAAGCAAATGTATTCTCTTATTAAATCACTTTAGCCTCCAAATTATATTTTTATATGAGCCTAATTTGTCCTGTATTTTGTACCATTGTCTTTTAGGTATTCTAAAGTCTATAGTGCATATTTTATACTTTTGATGCCCTCTTTTTGCCTTCTTCATGGTGGTTAACCCTAGTTTTCACTAGGCTGAGGAAGTATGATCAGGTTAACTTAATCGTATGTAACTTAGATGTGATCACATTCCACACAAAAAGAACAATGGAAATCTTCATTGTTTATACTCTAGAAAACATCTCTTTATCAGGAAAGTGCTCAGACAAAGGTATATTGGACCAGCCATTGCTAGAAATAAAATAAGCCCAAAACCTTTCCCAGACCTTCACCAGAACAGCTATCCTGAACGAAATCTATATTCCCTACAGTTCACCTCTTTATTCATTTCAGTAGCTTCATGGAAAGATTTAATACAGGCTATTAGCTTGAACTCAGTATTTCAGGCGTTTCAGGTATCTCAGGCTATTAATTTTCTTAACAATATTTGTCTGCTCTTTTCTGTAAATGCAACCTTTCCTGTCACCTTCTGTGTGCTGATGTATGCTGAACTAGAATGGTACTGATTTGTTCTTGTCTGTTTGTGCATTTAGAAGACTGAAACATCAGTCCTCCTGACTTTCCTGTCCTAGGGAAGCATATGCAAGTATTTATGTTCTCTGGTAGACAGGAACACCCTCAGAGCATGGAAGTAGACTACTTGAAAAGACTCTGCTTATGAAACAGCATATCAAGTGTCATCTATTGCTAAATAAGGAACTCCAGAGATACCACATTCAATTAAAAAATTCCAGTTGAGAAATTCTGGTATTCAAGTGGGTAATAGGGTATGTGACCATAGAATAATTAATTTCCACCAAAAGAACTGTGCTAAATCAGATTCTGTAGCTGTAACTTTGAGTAGAAGCTTTCCTGAAAGGAAACTTATAAAGCATTATTCCAAAGAAGATCTAGTTTGGACTGCATTTCAAGAAGCTTGACAGCTAACCTGAAAGACAATAAACTGAAAATCTCAGATAAGAGTGAATAAATGTAAACTATTGATAAAAGGACCACCAGTTTCTAAGCAGAAATTCCCATTGATTTCACTGCTTAAAAATCAATTTATTTTCTGCAGAGAAATAGTTTCAGATGAACAGTGCTTATTTATCATAATTACTTTTATCTGAGGATATTTTCTATTTCATGAATATATGCTTAAAATTCTTATTTAATACTCTTGTCTGTTGAGACAGTTCAATTATTCTGTGAAGTAATCATTATGTGCCTTTGCAAAATTTCTTTGAAATTTATGCAGAGCTCTAAGGATCTTCTCAGGAGACACATGATCCGTGTGGAAGAACTCCAGCCTGGGATGTTATAGCTGTTGTTTTTGACCTGTACAATACTACCAGCTGGAGGTCACAACCACAATGGGGATCTATCATGGGAGAATCTGCTTGGATTCTCTGTAAAGTCTAGATGCTTGTCTAGAAGGTTTTACAGTCTAGATAGACTCTAGAGCTAAAAGTTAAAAAAAGGATGAGAGGGCTCAGCTGCCTGGTGACAAGTCAGTGACAGGGATTGATGCAGCATCTGGGGCTGTAGACTCCTTTAAATTCATTAGAATGTGCAGAATGTAGCCAGAGTCACCACTTCCTCTTGAAAGTTTTTATTTAACTTCAAAACTCTAAGATCTGATTGTTCAAGCTGTTTATGAAAAACGAACAAGACTGAATTCAAAAGAACACAATATTCTTAGTCTACCAATTTCAGGAGAACCAGTTTAAAGGATTCCATCCCTTAAGAGTAAAACTCTTAATTGTGTTCTTAAAACTTTATTGTGACCAATTCAGCTAACTGACAGGTTTACATATATAAAAATCAGAATTAGGTATTTTCTAAAGATTCAGTGATGGTACACCTGATCCCATACAAAATGAAAATGTAATTAGGTGCCATAATTATTCCTTTAGAAAGTGAACAATATCAATTTAATTTAAATTGCTTCATTTTCTCCTCCTTTCCAGAAGAGCATTCATCTAAAGATATGCTAAATCAAGAGTGTAACTTGTAGCTTCTCAAATATTGTGTATTTTGAAAGATGCAGAGATTTCCCTGTGACATAAGGAATACGAGGAACATTTAAATGATTCTCTCAAGGGAAATGTCCTGATGCCAGAAGCTTAGACCACAAAGAAATGTTTCTCTAACAAAAACAAAGGAAAAAAATCCAACATAATTCTGAGTCAAATAAAAGTAAGTGTAATATAGAGTTATGAGAAGATACAGTATGTTTTAAACAATGAAATAATGAACAGTCAGATTCTAATACCCCATCACTGCTTGCTGGAAAAATGAACTTGTGTTGACGAGAAGTTCACAGCCTCCTATTTTATTTTTTCTGGCTTCAGATAGAAATTATGAACACAAAATCAAATGCATCGCCAGGAAAATAAAAGGTGTTTCACCTGTCATTAAGAAAAAAAACCCCAAACAAACAATGCATGCACACACACACACAAAAACCCCCAAACCAAATCAAACCAAAACAAAAATAAAAACAACAACAAAAAAACCCAACAACAAAAAAATAACCTGTTGCAAAATTTAGTAGCATTTCATCTGGTCTAATTTTTACTTTTCCATTGTAGAAAATACTCTATTTGGGTCATCCCAATACATACAAATAATAGATATTGTATAAAATCTATAGTGACTTTTATTGTTCATGTTTTCTCCAGAAATCACTTAGCATTTTCTTTGCTGTAGAAGCTTGTAATAAAATGGTTATAACAGGAAAAACAAGTCACCTAACAATATAACCCACAGAGAAATGAACACTTCAGCATTTTTTTTCTTTTTTTTTTTTTTTTTTTTTAATGGGCTAGTTAACCTCATTGGATTTATAAAACTGCCAAAGCCTGACCTCCATTACTGTTGATAAGAGCTAAAATTTACTTCCACAACATATTATACTGTCCACTTTAGAGAAATAAAAGAAAACAGAAAAGACATTACTTACTCTGATTATTAGATACATTTTTCCAAGTCCGTGAGGCTTACCTTTAGCTACTACACTGAGCAAACTGGAAAGTATGGGTTTGTGTTCTAAAGTCCTCCAACAATACATAGAATACATAGAATACGTAGAATAAACCAGGTTGGAAGAGACCTTCAAGATCACCGCGTCCAACCCATCAACCAATCCAACACCACCCAAACAACTAACCCACAGCACCAAGCACCCCATCAAGTCTTCTCCTGAAAACCTCCAGTGATGGCGACTCCACCACCTCCCCAGGCAGCCCATTCCAATGGGCAATCACTCTTTCTGTATAGAACTTTTTCCTAACATCCAGCCTGAACCTCCCCTGGTGCAGCCTGAGACTGTGTCCTCTTGTCCTGGTACTGCTTCCCTGGGAGAAGAGACCAACATCCGCCTGTCTACAACCTCCCTTCAGGTAGCTGTAGAGAGTAATAAGGTCACCCCTGAGTCTCCTCTTCTCCATGCTAAGCAACCCCAGCTCCCTCAGCCTCTCCTCGTAGGGCTTATGTTCCAAACCCCTCACCAACTTTGTTGCTCTTCTCTGGACTTGAGGACTATCAATTAGACTGATAATATAGTGATATTAGAATTGATTTTGAAAATTTAATATTCACTTTCACTGCTAGCTGCAATGATGACAGCAGATGTTACCAATTATTAGGACTGGATCCTTGATACTGAAAGTCTGCAAATTGTGAGAAGTCACAGTGCAGTTGGGGAATTTAAAAAAAAATAATAAAAAACAAGAAACAAAAGTTTAATTCTGATCCTTTATGCATTTATGTATTAAATACACCCTTGACTTTGTAGGGTAACTGCAGATTCTCCATCATTTAGGACAAGATGAGAAAAAACATTAGTTTTGTAAAGAATAATCCCTTTAACTGACTCTTTTGGGATCTCTCTGGTGTGTCTGAATGCAGGATCTTGACAGCTAAGCTCCAAGTGCTCAAATATTTCTGTCCTCCTAATCTGAGGGGAAAAAAAGGCCTCAGTAATAGGTATGTATATGTGTTTCACTCTATTATTAGATGTTTTTGAATGCACTTTCCTATTAAAGTAAATTAATATTTTATCTTCTTGGATAATGTACAGTGGAACCCCATTATATTCTTTGTCTGGATGGTGTTCATATGAAGTTACTCTTTCTGGGCTTTTTGTTGTCTTTATTATTTATGAGATGTAAGTCACGCTTAGGTCACTAAAGTGAAGAAGATCACTTTAAGCAAACCTTTCTGGGAAGGATAATGCAAAAGTTTCCTGTGCTCTGAATAACAAAGGTGATAAATACCTGTTCCCTCCAGATAAGAGTATAGTGGAGGTTCATTACTATGTTCTTCTGTTTCGATTTGTTTTAACTTCCTCCACTTGAAGGCATTAAAAAAGGTCTCCAGATTGTCTTATAGATAGCAACTGTGAGCTTAGAAATAGGTTTCAGAAATGAGATTAGTTCTTCTGGAATGATGATGCTGAACTATTGACCTGTGGAGAGAGAGATACGTTGACTTTCACTCTGTCTGGTTCTGTAGCTCTAGTCATTTTTCCTCTGAAATTCAGTAGTGGCAGGTTACAAAGTAGGGGTCAAGGCAAATGAAGTGGCAGCCAACCCACAGCATTATTCTATGCCTGTGATCTGTCTTTGTCTCTTGGCCATTCACATGCAAGTGATAGTTTCAGCACTGAAACAGTGAGGCTAAATGTAACTTGATTTAACATTTTAACCAGAAGGATTTGCTCTCTTCCTCTGCTGCCTGGATGTAAAGCTTTGATGATAACTAACAGTGATGGCAAAGTATGTGATGAATGAAGTCACTGGGTGGTAGTACTACTTGTGAAAAAGAGCTCAGAGATAGTGAAATATGCAGGTTTAAATTTAGAATAGGCAAGTATTTTGTAATGAATTATTTATTGTGTTACATTTCACCAACTTTTTTTTCTTTTCTTTCCTTTTTTTTTTTTTTTCCTGTTCACTAGTTGTCCACAAACATATGGCAAAATTCTTGGATTTATTCACTATCCAGAAAATATTCATTTATTTCTTCAGTGAATAAATTCTTGGCTTGTAGATTGCTCACAAGCAGTTCATAGGGAATATTCAGGAGACGCACTGTGTGTGTTAGGTTCCACGTCTGCTTTGATATACTGAGATTTAGCGCTACTATTATGACTGAAAGATCACATGAGCAGATGCTGTGCTGACAGCAATATTTCAGCTAGCCCTTTATTAAATTCTCATTGGAACATAACATAGTACCCTAACATTACACTTCAGGCTTTACCTAGAGTACATCATTGCTTGTATTATACGAAGGATTGCTTTTATTCTGAATTACTCTACCAGTCCTGTTTACAGTGTGGCCCCAGTGTTGCACTGCCACAGCTGAGACGACAGTGAATTGCAGCTCAGTCAGGAATGAGTGTTTATCAGTAGGATGTCATTGCACCAATATTACCAGCAAAATTTATCTGGATTAAGGCTTTCACAAAGAAAAAATGCATTATCAAGTCTTGATTTACATTATGGTGCATGCACTTAGCCTCTGTAGAGAGCAAAGAGAGATCTTAGTTTTTCATTTGGATCGAGGCATTTAGTTTGCTGTTTTTTACTCCTGTTAGCAATTCAGAAGCATGCACATTTTAAAAAGAATGTTTTGGGGTTGGAAGTATGTTCAGTAAAATAATTAAAAATTAATCGGAACCTTCCCAGTCTGGACATCTGGCAATGTTTGAATAATGTCAGTCAAGTCCCCAAGCCATTAAGGATGTGAATTGTGTCCCAGTGGAGATGGGCAGGTTTGAATGGGTGAGTTAAGCAGTGATAACTACTTTACTAGGGTTTATTGCCGAAGTACTTTTCTTTCCTGCAACCTACAAAGAGTGTTCCTCCCCCTGTAAGCATGGTCTGTAGACTGTCATGGAACTTCTCTGCAAGTCCTTCTCTACAGAGAACTTTCATTCTTGTTTTTCCTCAACAGAACATGAACACCACATTTGTGATTAAAACAGCAGGGACATCTCATCTCCCCGAGAGAATTAAAAAAAAAAAAAAAAAAAAAAGAAAGAAAGGAGAAAAGGGTCCTAATGTTCATTGTATATATTCTCCTCTAATATTCAGAGATATACCACTCAATATCCAAAATCTGAGTGTTCACTTACTGGGTACAAACTAGTCTAATTGTTTCTTACATTGTAATAGTGCAACTGGATGTACAAATAGAGGATGTGATGCTCTTTTTGTAAAAAATATAAATCTGAAACAATCCTGTTTTATAACTTCTGTCAACTCAGTTCAATACAGTGTTGCTGCAAAATCCTTGGCACATAATTAATTATCAGTCGAAAAACATATGGTATGAAAATGAAAGACTATGCTCTTTAAATTAAATGCTCTTTATCTTTAATGTGTATACTGCTTAAGGAACAAAATGAAAACACCCAAGCATTTAGCTTGACTATTATTAAACCTGTGAGGAAATACAGAAGATATCTACTGAATTTCTAGATCTTAAGCTATTGATGCAGGTATCTAATCGCCTGACTTCAAACATGTCTAGAATTGCTGTCTTGCTCAAATCTGGGTGTTGAGATACATTCCTTGCACCCTCCAGGTTATGCAAATATCCTCTGTCTGTGCTAAACATATGTGACATGAAATTCAACTGGAAGCATTATATCTGAAATACTTCTGCTCAAAGACACTGAGAGAATTATTTTAGTTTGTACACA
Source organism: Dryobates pubescens (assembly GCF_014839835.1). NCBI lineage: Eukaryota > Metazoa > Chordata > Aves > Piciformes > Picidae > Dryobates > Dryobates pubescens. The sequence continues at coordinate 12,687,679 of NC_071618.1, read as the reverse complement.
ATGATAGTAATTATGATCATTATTTCTTGAGTGGGAAAAGTGGGTTCAGTGCTGTTCTCAGTTCAAAACAGGGACTCTCTTTTTCTATGCAAATTACCTAAACAGCAACATACAAGACTTACGAAGACAGACCCTCCATTGTACCAATTGCAACTGCATTTCTGTGCAGTCATTAATACAAGATTTATGAAAGGGTAATAAACAAACCAAGGATATGTTTATTTCCTACTGATTAATATCTCTTCATCAGAAGTACGATGTGTGAATTTGAAATCCATGAAACTAATAATATTCTTTAACTGACTTCTCCTGCTGCATTCACTGAGTATAATGAAAAATCACTCCAAATGGCCAGTGTGATCTGAGCAAAAATGTTGAGGAAATTATTTTAAGCTCATAAATCTAGTGAGACACAAACAATTAACAGAGAAAAGAGAAATAAAGTTTCATTATGTTGGAGGTTTGGTACACATATTGCCTGGTTTAGGTACTCCTTGCAATATTACTCATCCCACTCTGGAGTGCCAGTTTTTCCCTTTCATTGTACAGGGAATGTGTGAACATGAGAAATCCCTGAATTACACTCCTGGGCTCATTGCCTAACACTGAATTGCTGTAATACTTTGTGCCAGGAAGATTAATCCCATTTGGGATCTGACACAAATGATTTAATATTATTATACCCAAAGGCATTTTGATAGCATTTATGGGAGATTTTTAATATTTGTGAAATAAATACTGCTAATATGTTTACTTTAGGAGACTAAATACTGATTAAAAAAATCCTTTGTATTACTATTGTATTTCAGTCCTCATATTGCACCTGACAGTGCAACAATGAGAAAAATGATTCACCATTTAGAATACCTGTTCATGTTTATCATAAATATGAATAAATAGAATTAACCAGGCTGGAAAAGACCTTTGATATCATCAAGTCCAACCTATCACCCAACACCATCTAATGAAATAAACCATGACACCAAGTGCCTCATCCAGTCCCCTCTTAAACACCTCCAGTGATGGTGACTCCACCACCTCCCTGGGCAGCACATTCCAATGGCAATCACTCTTTCTGTGAAGAACTTCTTCCTGACATCCAGCCTAAACCTTCCCTGGCGCAGCCTGAGGCTGTGTCCTCTTGTCTGGTGCTGGTTGCCTGGGAGAAGAGACCAACCCCCACCTGGCTACAACATTCCTTCAGGTAGTTGTAGATAGCAATGAGGTCTCCCCTGAGACTCCTCCAGGCTAAGCAACCCCAGCTCCCTCAGTCTCTCCTCAGAGGGCTTGTGCTCCAAACCCCTCTCCAGCTTTGTTGCCCTTCTCTGGACACGTTCCAGCAACTCAACATCTTTCCTAAACTGTGGGACCCAGAACTGGACACAGGACTCAAGGTGAGGCCTAGTCAGTGCTGAGTAGAGGGGCACAGTGACCTTCCTGTTCCTGCTGGCCACACTGTTCCTAATACAGACCAGGATGCCATTGGCCTTCTTGACACTGCTGTCTTGTGTTCAGCATCTTATCAACCAGTACCCCCAGGTGCATTTCTGCCTGGCCACTCTCCAGCCACTCTGACCCCAGCCTGTAGCACTGCATGGGGTTGTTGTGGCCAATGTGTTGAACCTGGCACATTCAATCTCACGCCGTTGGACTCTGCCCATCTGTCTGGCCTGGCAAGAGCCCTCTGCAGAGCTCTCCTACCCTATAACAGATCAACACCTGACCCCAGATTGGTGTCATCTTCAAATTCACTGATGATGGATTCAATACCCTTCTCCAGATCATCAATAAAAATATGGAACAGGATGTAGCCCAGCACTGATCCCTGGGGCACACCACTAGTGACTGGCTGTCAGCTGGATGTGGCACCATTCACCACCACTCTCTGGTCTCGGCCCTCCCGCCAGTTCCTAACCCAGCACAGTGTGCTGCTGTCCAAGCCACAGGCTGACAGCTTGGCCAGGAGTTTGCTGTGGGGGAAGATATCAAAGGCCTTGCTGAAGTCCAGGTAGACTACATCCACAGCCTTCCCCACATCCACCAGGTGGGTCACCTGATCATAGAAGTTCATCTCAGTAAAGAATAGTGTATTCACTGAGTTTATCTGAACACTTTTGGGATGCAAGAAATAAAGAACATTTTTATCTCAAGAATGAAACACTTTAGAAATTCAGATGGTAGACTCTGACAGTGTCACTACATCTTATCTACGCTTTTCATTTTGTTTCAGTTGGTGTACTTAGTAAAAATTGAATTTGTAACAGAATTGTCTGATTTTGAGTATTAGAATGAGTTTATAGTCATTTACTTAAGAATTCAAGTTGTCAGAAATCTGCATTACATTTGAAACAGAAGAACAATGTATGTGTGGTAGTTTTGGGCTGTACCTTTAAAATTTTCCACCGATCTTGAACAGAAAGTTGTGGAATGTAAATAAACCACCATTGGGTGTAAAAAGGAAAATAATGATGGCTCTAAATAATCCCATTGAAGAGGCATCTACCATAAGAATTAGTTTAGTGAACTTTCTGTCTCTCTTTTGGCTTATTTGCTCTGGGAGAGAGTAATTTGCTTCTGTTTGACCTTGGCCATGTTCTTTATTTTGGATGAGTATTGTAACAAAGAAACTCTCTGCTCATTTCTCTTGTCCCTTTGTGTCTAGGGGGATAAAGAGTGGGGGAGGGAGTGGAAAGCTATTAGCTCCCCTGGTTTTGCAGCTAGGGGGTGGTTCTTGTGATGTTCATAAATTGTAAATACTGTATATTTTGTACATACTTACTGCATTTCATTGTAGATTGCAGTTTTGCTTGTAAATGCAGCTTCATTTGCTTCCAGCTAGGCTGGTCTGGCAATTTAACGTTGGGGGGAGTTTTCAACCTACCACAGTATGATTTTGATATCTGTAAAAGAGATACTGAAACACAGTAAATCATGGAATAATTCAGGTAAAATGAGGTTCTAAGAAAATACTGAATTAAAGAGCTCTTGTCAGTGTACAAGAAGAAATATGAGTGCCTTTAATGGGAACAGTATGGGCATGAAAGGGTCTCAGACATCATGTGGATTGAAGGTGCAGTATTTCCCTTACAGCAATAAAAATGAAAGTGCAATTTTTATGTGTTTTTATTTATTTATTTATTTATTTATATATATAACCCACCCACCACACTGGCAGTGCCCAAGATCCCCTGTAACCTCTCTTTGACTTGTCACTTGGAAGACAAATTTGTTCATAGATCATGACTGTCAGAATGCCTTTTCTGCAACTGTATCAGTAATTAGCAATGCTTTGTTAGTGCTCAAGGCAAGTACATCTGTCACATTGAAATAAACGGTTAGATTTTTCTCCATTTTAGGTAACACTATAACCTTCCAGCTTTGTAACATCAACAAAGATCCAACTAGTGACAATGCAGTGTTGATGGCTTTTTTAAATGTCTGTGCTTTATTAGACTGTTATAAAAATGTTGCCACTCTAAATATTTTAAAGATTCTTTTTCTCAATTACATATAGAGCAGATCATGAATCTGGGGAGATGTGAACTGGTTTTAGTTTAGGCCTTATCCTAAAGTCTATTGAGCTTCTCTGTGACTTTCTGGGTGCCATTAGTTTCAATTGATTTTGATGTAGCTAGGATCAATCCTTTGTTACTTAATTGTGTTATAGCTGTATGTACCTTTGAAAACAATTACAGAGCCTTCTATCAATGTAGACTCACCAATAAAAAAGGACCTTGTAAAATTATAATTAATAAAAAAATTAGTTTATGCACATTGATTACGACTACCTTACCAAGAAGCTGCCGTTTATTAAATAGCATTGTGAACAAGATGGATTGCAAGTATGAGCTGGATCTGTGTTAGTACATGAAGTATATGACATTATCAATCAAAAATACAGCCACCCAGGCATCTTGCACTTAGGTAGGTGCAGAAAAGAAAGGAATAATGGGCTGTTACAGAGTAAGCTGTCCCTTCTTGTTGTCTTTAACATTTACCTTTTCTCAGTGTAACGGGATCTGGGCTATTTAGTTCATGCAAAGTTAGAAGTAGCTACAGACCCACACTGGGTTGTAAAATGCATGCTGTTAATTATTACAGTGCAGTCTGTTCTCTTGCCAGTTGAGGAGTCCTTTCATATCCTATGCCAAAGTTAATGGGCATATTAGTGCGTGAGATGCCAGATTCCAGATTTACTCTAACCAGGGAATCCTCATTTAGCTAGTTTTAGCCATTTTCAATACTTTTTGCTGCTTAAGTATCACCAGTTGGAACAAGACAATGTTTTGAGACAGAGGACAAAATAAATAGTTTTTAAACAATTTGTATGTGTAAGAAAGTATTTCCCAGTGGTAGATGAAATCCATTAAAACATATGTTAAATTACATATTTCCCCATGAAAGTTAAACTTGACCATGTGCTTCAATCCAATATTGTTTTGTTATAATGTGCAATAGTCTGTTATTATTATTTCAACTTGCTGCTTCTTTTTTGTTTTTGTTTAGCTTTTCCTCTGACAGTTTATCTTAGGATAGCATATATCATAATATTCTTTTGTCACATTGATTGGACTTCCATTAATATAATGGAAGCCCTAACATACTGCCTGATTATAAACATTGTACACAATGCATACCAAAACTAAGATGAGAACTGAATTTTCTGAATTTTCACATTTGTGAACTAATTTAATTTTCATGGTGCATATTAATCTGTAAAACATTGCTTTGCATCTCTCCCTCTTGATTTAGAAGGGCTGAAATGTACTTTTCCCTTGCTTTTAACTTTAAAGTTGTCCACAGTCTTACTTGCTTTTATTTTCTTGGGTTTATATCTTTTGTTTCCAGGACTTGTCTGTATAGAAAAGACAGCTACTGTTCATTTAAATGATGATAAAGCAGACTACAGAAATATCTACATTTCAATTCTATTTTTTTAAGATTCTATTAAATAAAAATGCAGCTCAGAATGAAAGTATTGGTGGCTGCCCCCCCGAGATGAGAGGAAAGGAAAAAACCTCCCAAACTGTAAAATAACTCATCACAAGAAAGTGAAATACTTAATGTGTTGGCAGTCTTTTGCTTAGGATTCATGCAACTATCCTGCATGTTGAACAGTTATATAGATTTTATAAGCTATATACATTTTTCTTTGCATGTTCCATTTGGGTTTTGTTAAGCCAGTGCATGTATGGGCATTACTTTAGGTGTAGAACATCTAGTATAATGCTTTTAACAATTTCATGCAAGATCTGAGTATCACAACAAGTATTTTAAATTCATATAATAAATTTCAAAATGTTATTCTGTGACTCCAAAGATTCCCAGGAATTTTGAATGTCTGTTTCAGCTGTCTTCTCATAGAGGCATTTTCAAGTGGTATCTTAGATTTCAATCTAACACTGAAATTCATTGAAGGCACTTGGGGACTTACAGTTCAGGAATGAAGTCAACATAGTTACGTGATGAGTCCGTTTTTTCTTGTTTTGTTTAAATATTTTTTCTTTAAGAAACCAAGTGTTATTTTTCACAGAGTGGTGTGTACCAGCAACTCTTCTTATGAATGACTTCTTTGACTAAATCTAAACCAAAACCAAACCAACAACAACAAATAAAGAAATGCTACATTTCTGTCCTTTTAATCTGAAAATCTCACTCTGACTAATGTCACCATTTAGTGTTGGCTTTAATTTCAGTTGCAAACTTCTCCTCATTTTGGTTAGATATGCAAACTCTGCAATTTTGGACCCTGTAATAAATACCTAAATGCTTTACTACAGGTGCTCCTAAATATCTAATCCTGACTTTACAGCTTCTGGCAGATACCTATTTTTGCTGTCCCTCACTTGCACTGTGAAATTTCACATTTAAAGAGAAGGGTAATACTATTAAAAGCTTCATTTTTTTCCCCCCAAAAATTAAATAACCTCAGGCACCAAGAAAACAAAGCAGGTTATATTTAAAAATGAAGAGACAGAATTTCCAGTAATGTTGCATACTCACTTCATGATTAAATCTTTTATTCAGATTTTCGTTTTGCATTGGTTGTGTGGATTTTTATTTGCCCATACTAAATGCTAATGCAAAAACAGTATACTGCAACAAAAAGACTGTAACTTATACTGGAAAAGATGTTTGAATGCACTACATTTCGTCATTTCAATTCATGATAGCCCCAGAAAATGCTACAGCTCAAAAAGGAGTTCTTACAGGTATCTATCACTACCAAGCACTTTTGAATCTGGAAATTTGACTTTGCATGTTCCTTCTTACTAACTCATCTGTAGGTGACAAGCATAGTGATGGAACTATGATGAAAACTTATGACAATGCTTTGAAATTCTTTGCGTCATTGGTTGTTAAGAGGTAGCTTAGGACTTCTAAAGGAGACTGTTGCTAATTGATTTATGTTGGCTAGCCTGGTGTTTGTCAAGCTTTAAAAGCTAAACAATTCTCATAGGAGATGATGGAAAGCACAGTTACACGTGTATGATCTCTAAATCTGTGAGAAAATCAGCAAGCAGGAATCATGGACTACTGTGATCCTGGCATAGTACACACCTTGAAAACATTGGTCTAGTTCTTAATTAACTACATAATCCTGCATTGTCTGCTTAGAGTAGCTGAATATACCAAACAGAAAAAAAAGTCATTTTCTGTTGTTGAAAATTTTTCTCTTGGTAACTAAGGCAGTTCTGAATTTAAAATGAATGTTTCTCCCTAAGTAGGTAATCTTTGGACTGGAGAGGAGCAATGAGAAGGGACTCATACAATGATGATTTCAGAAGCTAATGCAGAGATTACCTGAACAATTCAAAGGTAAGCCTTTCTGTAAATCTTGTCAAGAGGTTTGTTTATACACGATTTTGGTTTTGGAAATACTGCAGGAAAGGAATCCCTTGAGAAAAAAAATTAATTATATGGATTCTTCTCAAAGGTCTAAAGATCTGAGGAATTTTACAAATTATTTCTACGCTTGGATTCAAATTTCAACTCCGGATGAATCGAAAAACAATGATTTTAAATTTTTATAAGTCAAAATAGGTAAATAAAACAGATGCTCTCATTTACATTATTAGTTCTACATTTTAACTGAATGCAGATATTTGCCTAGGTATGGTATATTACAGAACTGGAAGTAAATCATATTAATTCAAGACTGTCAAGTACACAATAATGTATTAAAATAAGTAAGTGTCATCTTAAAAGCTGTTGTTCATTCATAGAACAATGGCATGAAAAATGTAATAATGGAAAGCTGGCAGCATAAGACAATTTACAGGAGGCTTCAGGTGTTGCAGAGCAATTATTGTGTTCTTTAACCACAGCCTGTAAAATGATCCCTTGACAAAATGCTGGAGATTTGAACATTTTGTCATTCTAACTGTCATACATATCAAACAAAAGGAAGATTTACAATGCCCAAGGATAATAAATGAAATACATTTCCCATCCCAAAATGTTGAGATAATTACAATGTTTATAAATCTCTCTCATAATTTTTTCTGCATGTCTGTAAATAAAAGAACCTGAGTCACTGTATGGATCATAATGCAATGTTGGCTTTTGAGGATGGTGTACTATAGCATGGAATGGAATGGAATGGACCAGGTTGAAAGAGACCTTCAAGATCATTGCATCCAACCCATTATCCAACACCACCTAATCAATAAACCATACAACCAAGCATCCCATCAAGTCTCCTCCTAAACACCTCCAATAATGGTGACTCCATCACCTCCCCCAGCAGCCCATTCCAATGGGCAATCACACTCTCTGTGAAGAATTTCTTTCTAACATCCAGTCTGAACCTCCCCTGGCAGAGCTTGAGACTGTGTCCTCTTGTTCTGGTGCTGATTGCTGTGAGAGACTAAAGCTTGTCTCTCCTTGTGTGACTCAACAAAGATAAAATCACTTGCTGCTTGCCCAGACAATAGCTGATATGTGTTGGGCAGAGCCACTGGAAGGTGCAAAAGATAACATCGATCACTGGACCACAGCTGGCCTCACAACAATGGACCAAAGCCACCTTCGGGAATATGCAAGACAAGATAATCTCCACCCATCAAGTACCCTGGAAAGGGAGGATGGTGAGACAATGGATTCACCACCTGTCTCCTGATGTGTAAGTGTGGGGGCATGTAGATGGAGAAGGAGGGGGTGGAGGCCCCCCATCCAGACCAAGCACACAGGAATACACAGAAAGATTTCCTGGGGAACGATACCTGGATATTTACCTAAGGAGGATTTCCTGGCCCCTGAATTCTGGAGGGGCAATGCTTGGACACATACCTAAGGACAAAAAACTGTATAAAAGACTTGAGCTACTACTGGCTGGGAAGAAGAAAAATGCAGAAAGAGGACCATGCCACTGAGAAGTAAGGAAAAGCCCGGGACAATGCCGCTCCAGAGAAAAGAGGCCATGGAGCCTGGAAGAAGCAGACTGAACCCTCCCTCCATGTCCTAAGTCCAGCCTGCTGCAACTCATGGAGCTGAAGAGGCTGCCCAGAGGACCACATCTCGTCTCCAGCCAAAGCCTCAACACCCTTTCTCTACAGACCCAGGCTGCCCAGAGGACCACATCTCTTCTCCAGCCAAAGCCTCAGCACTGTTTCTCTACAAAACCAACATTTCCTGTAGCACCTTTCCTCCACAGACGCTAACTATCTTGGGGGGGTGAGGGGTGTGGTAATAGAATTCCTTTCCTCTTCTCTCTCTCACTTCTCTCTCTCTCTCTCTCTCTCTATTTTCTCCCTCTACCCTTCTTATTTCCATTTCATTTATGTAATAAATAGTCTAGCTATCCATATGCCTCTAATTTCACAACATGGGAATATTCAAAAGAACTGAGTCTCTTTCCCACTCCAAACTGAGACAGTTGCCTGGGAGAAGAGACCAACCTCCGCCTCTCTACAAGTTCCCTTCAGGTAGATGTAGACAGCAATAAGGTCACCCCTGAGACTTCTCTTCTCCAAGCTAAGCAACCCCAGCTCCCTCAGCCTCTCCTCATAGGGCTTGTGTTCCAAACCCCTCACCAACTTTGTTGCCCTTCTCTGGACACGTTCCAGCAAGTCAACATCCTTCCTAAACTGAGGGGCCCAGATCTGGACACAGTACTTAAGGGGTGGCCTAACCAGTGCTGAGTAGAGGGGCAGAATGACCTCTCTGCTCCTGCTGGCCACACTGTTCCTAATATAGGCCAGGATGCCATTGGCCCTCCTGGCCGCCTGTTAAATCTCATGCCATTGGACTCTGCCCATCTGTCCAGCCTGTCGAGGTCCCTCTGCAGAGCCTCTCTATCCTCCAGCAGATCAACTCCTGCCCCCAGCTTGGTGTCATCTGCAAATTTACTGATGATGAACTCAATGCCCTCATCCAGATCATCAATAAAGATGTTAAAGAGCATGGGGCCCCGCACTGATCCTGAGGGGACACCACTCATGACTGGCTGCTACCTGGATGTTTCACCTTTCACCATTACTCTCTGGGCTCAGCCCTCCAGCCAGTTCCTAACCCGTCGCAGTGTACTCCTGTCCAAGCCACGGGCTGACAGCTTGGCCAGGAGTTTGCTGTGGGGGACAGTGTCAAAGGCTTTGCTGAAGTCCAGATAGACTACATCCACAGCCTTCCCACATCCACCAGGCAGTCACCTGATCATAGAAGGAGATCAGGTTGGTCAGGCACGACCTGCCCTTCCTAAATCCATGCTGGCTGGGCCTGATCCCTTGGCCATCCTGTAAGTGCTGTGTGACTGCACTCAGGATGACCTGTTCCATAATCTTGCCTGGCACTGAGGTTAGGCTGACAGGCCTGGAATTCCCTGGCTCATCCAGCTGGCCCTTCTTGTGGATGGGCATCACACTGGCCAGCTTCCAGTCATCAGTGACCTCTCCATAGAGCCAGTACTGTTGAAAAATGATGGAGAGTGGCTAGGCCAGCTCATCTGCCAGCTCTCTCAGCACCCTGGGATGGATCCTGTCTGGTCCCATGGACTTGTGGGGATCCAAGCAGCTAAGGAGAACTCTAAGTACTTCCTCCTGGATCACAGGGGAACTATACTGCTCCCTGACTCCCAGGAGGACAGTTTTCTGGAAGACAATCTGTCCTGTTATTAAATATTGAGGAAAAGAAGGTGTTAAGTACCTCTGCCTTTTCTTCATCATTTGTTACTCTGTTCCCCTCCGAGTCTACCAAGGAATGGAGGCTGTCCTTGCCCTTCCTCTTGCTATTAATATATTTATAGAAGGATTTTTTTATGTCCTTCACAGCAGAGGCCAGTCTAATCTCTAAATGGGCTTTTGCTTCCCTAAGTTTTTTCCTGCATGACCTCGCAACATCCTTAAACATTCCATGGGTTGCCTCACCTTTCTTCCAAAGATGATACACCCTCTTTTTTTTCCCATAGTTCCTTTAGAAACTCATTGCCCATCCAGGCTGGCCATCTGCCCCGGCAGCTCATCTTCTGGCACATTGGCACAGCCTGTTCCTGTGCCTTCAAGAGTTCTTTCAGGAAGTAGGTCCAGCTCTCCTGGACCCCTTTTTTTTTTTAAAGTGCTGTTTCCCAAGGAACCTTCTGAGTTAGTTCCTTGAGTAACCTGAAGTCTGCCTCCAGAAATCCAGAGTGGAGGTTTTCTTGCTTCCCCTCTTAGCTTGACTGTGTACTGAAAATTCGATTATTTCATGGTTTCTGGACCTTAGACAGCCTCCAACCACCACATTTCCCACCAGCACTTCCCTATTTGTGAACAGGAGGTCAAGCAGAGCCTTACCCCTGGTAGGCTCACGCAGCACCTGGGATAAGAAACTATCCTCCATACACTCTAAGAACCTCCTAGATTGCCTCCTCTCTGCTGTATTGAATTCCCAGCAGATATCAGGCAGGTTGAAATTGCCCATGAGAACAAGGTCTGGCGATCTTGAGACAGCCTCTAGCTGCCTATAGAATGATTCATCAACTACTTCATCCTGGTTGGGTGGTCTATAACAGACTCCAACCAGGATGTCAGCCTTGTGGGTCTTCCCTCTAATTTTCACCTGCAAGCACTCAACTTGATCATCCTTGATCTCTAGTTCTATGGCATCTAGTGACTCCCTGATGTACAGGGCCACCCCTCCACCCTTTCTCCCTCACTTGTCTCTCATAAAGAGCCTGTAGCCATCAAGCATCAAGTGTTATCAAGTGTCATAATTGTACAGAATGTCACAAAGATGTTCATGTGGAAGATGCAAATGGTCTGAGATTTAAAGGTGTTCCATGACTGACTTTGTGAAGGATTCTTTAAAAATCAGAGGTTAATGCCAAGGGAATTAATTTAAATGTGAGGCAACGACAACTAAATCACTTTTTCTAAAGGGAGAAAAGAAGAGGTGGATATGTGTACCAGTGCTAGATAGAAGTAGCCTAGAAAGTTATTGAAGCATATAAAAGTGCTGAAATTGAACATCTGGAGAGTCAGACAGTAACCTGAGAGAGGTTGCTGTAGTGAACCACATCAGGACCACCTGCCAATTAGTAAAAGAGTTCAGAGGACATGAAAAGCAGAATTCCTAAGTCAAAAGAAAATCAGCATGAAAAAAGTCACCTCAGATTATGATTTATTCAAACAATGAGAATATATTTTGTAATAGATTCACAGTCACACTCCCCAAATCCCAGGAAATAACTAACAAAATGAAGCCTCTTAACATTTTCAAAGCTGTGATCACAGAAATGATGATTATGATGGCACAATGTATCTACAAAAATAATTTATGTGTGTTGAGAAGGTGTTATAGCAGTGATACTCTAACTGGTCATTATGTTGCTTCTCAGAACAGGCAATCTCTCACTGTTGATGATTTGTTAAGACAAGAACTTGCTGTTAATTGCTGCAAGGATTTACATTGAAATTCTTTTGAAGTGACTTTATGCACATTTTGATGCAAAATGTTAAAGATAACATAAAAAAGAGGAAGTGTATCAAGCACTTATATGCATTCTTTAACTGAGATGGATAACCCAAGGTCAGTGTAGCTTTCTTATACTTTCAGATAGTCATTGTACTTTGAGACTGTTTCCTCCCACATGCCTTGTCTAATTTTAAATATCCTTTGCCAATACACTGCTTATAATTTCAAATAAGTTAGTGGATCTTGGTTTTATCAGTTTACTGATATTTTCAGTTAAAGTGTCAACTACAAGAAAAAAAAAAATCATGTAGCTATCTTCACAATATAGCCTTCAGCTCCTTGTCTTGCATAAAGGGATGATCTTGTTTTAATTGAGTATTCCTCTAAATCATTTATGGAGCATATAGTACTGATGTCTTTCCTTATTCAACAAGGTAATCGCTGGAGCATTCTTCAGGGATATACTTGTGATATTAAAACCCAGTATCTTCCAAATGTGTTTTGAAAGCAGAAGTCTGGAGCTGTTCTGAAGTGGGACTATCCTGTACCCTTCTGTTCCCCTTCAAACAGTATCATTAATAGTATAATGATCCAGAGGACAAGAGAATCAACATGCTTAGAGCATGTTAAGTACTCATGTTTAACATAATGAGGGGTTAGCATGCTCAGCTAAGAAAACAAAAAGTCATTTTAACATAAAATTGTAGAATCATAGAATGCTTTGGGTTGGAATGGACCTTAAAGATGATCTAGTTCTAAACCCCTGCTAGAGACAGGGACACTTTCAAGCTTGGAGCCTGAAACATTGTTCGAGGCTCAGAAAATAAGGCATTTATCCTCATACGCTCAGTCTAAGATCATACACTTACCTAAGCTACGAAAGTTCACTCTTAGCATTGCCTCAGCTTTATCTCTGACAGGAAAGAAGGCAAACCTAAAATTTCAAGCTCTTAAATATTTCTGCTCTTAGCCAGTCAACTAGAGCATATCCCCTTCAAAAGCTATCTGCATATCAGCCTTAATAGCTATGTAATGACATGCTAGTCTATGAGGAGAGCACAGTGTGCTTTCTGTGTAATGAGAAAAATTAAACCCAACAGAATAATGTGCTAAATTCAGGTCTTAGGTCAACAGCTGTGTGGCTAAGAGAGGAGTGAATTATGAAATTTGATAAGCCTGAGCTTTTTGTCCTGCATTCACAGATAAGTTGTTTGCTTACTTCCAGTTCTATATATTGACGTATTTAATCTACTCAGTATATTTAAACACTTTGGACATGAAAGATTGCAGTGATCGGTTTTCCACAAAAGTGCTGAGAGTTTCACAAGAGCTGAAAAAGGAGGCTTTATAATCAGGGTACCTGTTTCAAAGTGTGTGATTGCAGGAAGGAATACATTGACCTTCCATACAACAGCAGTATGCACTTGTATAAATCTAAAGTTGTAGCTCTCAAGGAGAGCTACAGATTTCCAAATTTCCTTCATTAGGTAATGGAACAGGTCTTGTATAGATCAACTCTATATAGCAATTTTTACTGTGTATATCTACTTCAAACCATTGAACTCCACTGTATTCTTTTTAAAATATGCATGAGCACTTCATATTCCTTTAACCCTAAATTAACTTTAATAAATTAAACTTTACTGCACTGTTTTTTATAAGGTCACCTTTGTATCAAGTTTCAGAATCTAATATCCCTGTTATATCAAAATTGTTTTGGGCTTTCCTGTTTCAAATATGCTTTGAAAGTAGATAGATTATTTTCTATTACTGGAAGGCAGTACATACAGGGCAAATAGAAAGTACATAGAAAATTGACAGAATTCAATTTGCTTCTGATTATCTAATGCATTTGTGTTATTTTATTAACTCTTATGTTATACATGAAGTTTCAGTAATCCAGTTGTGTCTCAGGTTTGGCCCCCTTAATGGGTTCCTTAACAAGGATGAGCTCATATAACTTATCATCAACTTATGTTCACTTTTCCTGTACAGCTGCTCTCAGTATTATGTGAATTAGATATTGCAATGGCTCATTGCACTTGCTCTCCCTGAGAGCACTTCAATGGATTTCTATTTCCTATTTAATAAATGTGCTGTAGATTTCAGGTGGGACTCCTAGAAATAAATTCTACTTTTGGAGAGGTCCAGAAGGATGTCAAACAAACCTTAGCACATTGTGATGGGTTATGCCCAGCCTGAAAGCAGGAGGGGGGAGTGTTATTATGGTTTTTATATACATATATATTGTTTAAAGAAATTTTTTTCCTCTCTACTTCCAAGCCAACTCCAAAATTATTTCTCGGTGGATTTGCCTCCTTCCTTTTTTTTTCCTCTCTACTGGGAAAGAGGAGGGAGGAATGGAGGAGGGATTCTCAGTTTTGACCCCCATCTGAGCTCTTAGATCCCACTTAAGGCTCAAACCATCACAATACTTTGGCACTTCAACATGTGGGCTTGGAAATTAATATTCTGTTTGGAAGTAATACTTTGTTTGAAAGAAAGGGATTGGAAGTAGAGATGTCAATTTTGAAGAATCTGATGTTCCAAGCTTTTGCATGAGTGTTTGGCTGGATCTTTTGGACCCATATCTACAAATTAATAACTTACCATGTGGTGTATTTAATGATAGAAATGCTGTTCAACTGGATAAAAACTTTACCAATGCAGTTGCGCACGCATCTCCCGAATCCTTTGAATTTTACTGGCAGTGGTAACTTCTCTAACAGGAAATTTTCCTGAAGCAAGCTATGAAACCAACAGGATGGATAAAAATGTCTGCTATGGAAAACTGCCTTACGTTACAATATGCTCTATATGCTTAAATATAATCCTTTTAGGGGCATTTGCTGTGACCATGTTGGGTGGGGGAAGAGCTAACCCATTAAGAACTTTTTGCAGAGTGATAAGGTAGTCTTTTGTAAGCTCTAACAACTGGGTGGGCGTGCGCTGTGAGCATTGTAAGCACTGTGTAAACACAAAGAGGGAGGTGGTAGGTTGTAGTGAGTGTGCCAGATCTCAGCCTGAGCCTCAGGCACAAGGGTTTCCCCACCACCAGCAGTTCCACACCAATCCAGAGAGCTTCTGCATCATCTCCCCTGCACCTGTTCATGATGTCCCTGCAGCAATGGACTGTTCCTGTTTCTCTACAGCAATGGACTGTTCCGGATTTCTTCTTTCCCTTTCAAAGACAGACTGATTCCTGATGCTTCTCCGCATTCCTGCCAAGTTCCAGCATCACCTACGTCAACAGGCACCAGAGAGCGAGAGACTACCCTGAGACCGAGAGATCTGGGATAAAGAGGGACTTGCATCGAGGATTCGAATACCATATGTCACAATTGGATGAAGGGGCTGTGACCAGAGAGTGGAAGTGGAACAGAGGTGTGGATTGTGATGGGTTATGCCCGTCCTGAAAGCAGGAGGGGGGAGGGCTTGTGAGAGCCTTGCCCTCCCTGGAGGGCATTTTCCCCCTGGGGAACTGAGTTAAGTCTGTTCCACTCCCTCTCCATGACTAGCAAGCCTATAAAAAGGAGGACACTGCAGCCATTCCTCCTTTTTTCACTTCTGCCTTGCGGGGATGAAAGAGAGTTGCTGCTGGCTTCCTGCTTCTCTGCCATGTGGTCAGGCCTGGCCCTCTCCCTGTTACATCCACGCCTCTTCAAAGGACTGGTTTTGTATTTTCCCCATCCATCGTTGTTTCTTACCCTTGTGAACCCTTCCTGTTATTATGGTTTTTTATATACATATATATTGTTTAAAGAAAATTTTTTTCCTCTCTACTTCCAAACCAACTCCAAAATTATTTCTCGGTGGATTTGCCCCCTTCTCTTTTTTGTCCTCTCTATTGGGAAAGAAGAGAGGGGAATGCGGAAGGGATTCTCAGTCTTGTCCCCCATCTGAGCTCTTAACTCCCAGTTAAGGCTCAAACCACCACACACATTTCTGCCCAATGTCTTCTTGAAGTGGACATCCCGCCCCCCGCAACTTTCCTTGCTAGTGAAAAGAACCAGCTTTCTCAGCCTGTCCTCATAGGAGAGGATTTCCAGCCCCTTGTGGCCCTCCTCTGGACCCACTCCTTCAGGCTGACACTTCATGTTTTGGGAGCACCAGAACTGGATGAAGTACTTTCATGTACAATTGGAAACTAAAGTACAGGTTTACTAAGCATAGGTTTTGATGGTGATAACTGAAAGCAATCTTGAGGAATTTAAACTTTCTTTGAATACTTTAAACTTTGCTTTGTAAGTGAAAATTATCTTACTTTGGAGCTGAAAATATTCTAAAATTTTGGCTAATAAGAGCACTCAAATAGCAGATTCTGTACAGTGAATGTTCACAGCAGCACTTGCAAGCACTCTTGTTATGTACTGACACACATATTCATAGAAACAATTTCTTGAACATTATTCCTCTAGGAATGCAAATAGGGCAAAATTTATTAGTGTGAAGTACAAGATTATTTATAGAGTCATACAATTTTTCTCTGTAAGCTGAGAAGCATTGGAAATCACAGATGAGGGGAAAGTACTCGCTATACTAGGTGGTCAGAGTGTGACTCTATGATAAAGAAGAAAATAATGCCAACACAAGGAAATTCAAAATGAAGCCCTTGTTAGAGAGATGCTATTGTACAAAGTCTTGCTGGAATGCCCTTCATAATGACAGGAAATAAAAATTTAAAGGGATAATAAAAGGCTATATGGATAACATGGGCAAAAGAAGCAACTCTACTTATCTGGTGAAATTAAATCTGAAAAGGATCTAGTTATTTAAAGATTATATACAATAGATTAATGAGTTGGTAGAATGCAGAATTTTCCTAGAAGAATGACAGAGTATAAACTGTGAATATTTTTGGACTGGAATAAAGCTAATATGAATGTCTTAAAAGTTCTCTTCTAGGAATATTAAGGGGGCGGGGGGGGGGGATATTTGTTTTCAAGACTGAGTTGACAACATCAAAAGCACAATGAAAAGCATGATTTTGTCCCTGTGATAAAAATGCAGGTTACAGACATCCTTTACCATTGTGTTTGCATGATGATCTGTGTGCCAATGATACTCCAGAAACTTCAGAAAATTGTGCCTTTGCTGTAATTTATTATGCTTGAGTATTGTTTGTTTGTTTAGTGTTTTGGCGGTGGTGGTTTTTTGTTTTGTTTTGGGCTTCCCCCCTCACCGTGGCAGTTACTTTGCCATGAAGAGTAACAGCAGTATTGTCAACAGAAGTATCATCCATCTGCTTTAAGGCAGCTCACATAGCAGCCCTGTAAGACAGCTTCTTTTCCCAGATGAAGATTTTCTTCCCTTGCATTCTGATAATTGCTAATTGGAGTGATGTATTAAGAGGTGAAATGAGAACACAAAATAAAACATAATCGAGCCCTTATTTGCAAAAATGTGATTTGCTTCAGCAGACTTGGATGTTTGTTAGTACAAAATTATTCGCATTCTCAACAGCGTTATTTATCAATTCCAGTATCATTTGTATACCAGATGAGATGACAACTTTGGTTTCTTCATTTTTAAGCTGTGAAGATTTTTCTAGTTCCTTACTATTCTTAAAATTCCCTCAGTGGCAGGAAGTTATTTCTAAGGCAATACAAACTCATGTACACAGCTTTACAATGATCTACTGTAGTGAACAAGAGCAGCACAAGACCTTTGACAGGTTTATTTGTTTTAGGCAGGAGAAGTGGTTTTAAATTGTTTGAACAAGGTCCAGCGCAGAGTATCTTTGTCAGCTGTTACAAATTACACTAATGACAGAACAGACAGTTTCTCAAATAAAGATTGTTCTTCCAGCATGAAGTATTTTATTATAATCTTCAGCTACTTTCTTCCTGTGCACTTGCTGCCACTGATTTTCTGCAGCTAATCCTTGTTAGAAGAATGTTTGGGCTCAGAGTACAGAGAAAATGAATGGATTTTCATCTGCTACATGGTACTGGACTCAACACTGAATTTGAACTTTATGTCCTTTTCCTGTGAAAACTTATATGCCTTGTTCCCATAATAGCTGAAAGCCACCTGCCTCTCAATCAAAAATCATACTGCTACATCATAAACATACTAACTGTTCTTTGGATATACCAGTTTCTTGGGCTATGTATTACTTATGCCTGACCAGATCTGTTTCTATTTGTGTTGGTTTGGCCCTGCCCCGAGGCCAAATACCCACCAAAGCTGCTCTATCACTTCCCCTCTTAAAAGGAGAGGGGGAGAGGGGAAAAAAAAATATAACAAAAGCCAGTAATAGGATAGAGGCAATTTTAACAACAATAATAAACAAACAGTGACAGACCACATGGAAGCAAAAAAGGAAAAAAAGCAGAGAGAGAGAGAGAGAGACTTCCCATCAGCAGGATGATGGTTGGTCTCAGGAAGCAAGGCTCTCTAAGCTTGGTGGTTACTTGAGAGGATAGATGCCACTTACTTCTTTCACTTTGTTCTTGTATCTGAGCTGATGTCACATAGCATGGAATACCCCTTAGGCCAGTCTGGGTCAGCTGGCTTAGCCATGTCACCTCCCAAGATCTTGCCCACTCCTCAATTTACTCTTGGGGCAGGGAAATGTTGAAAGGACACAGCCTGGACACTTATTCAACAGTAGCCAAAACACTGCTGTGTTATCAACTACTGCTGCAAAACACAGCACTAGAAAGATGCTGTGAGGAGAGCTGACTCTCTATCTGGTATGAGCCTCCTGGGATCCGGGAGTCTTTCTGACGTAAGTAGGAAGCCAGTGATGAAAAATGCATTAGAACAAGGAACACATTAATTGCCTAAATTACTACTTGTATGAAATGTACTGGATGCATATCTGCACAATAAAAGTAGACAGCCCACAAATTCCATCTTCTCATTTAGAGCATGATATTAGGATTTGAAATCCATATGTGATGGTGCTCAGTGAAAAAGATACCTGATCCAATCATATTCAATCCCAAAATTTGTTTTAGAAAGTCTTAAATATCTCTTGAATAAGTTTTTTAAGCAAAACGTAAGGCAAGTATGTTATTTGACAAACACAAGGCATCACAGATGTGCCTTCAGTTACATACCCAACAAAGATCCAAGACCTAGTGAGGAAAAAATGAGTGTTTAAAACTTTTCAGTATAAATGAGACCAGTATTCCCTTGTCTGGTGAACACCATTTGAAAGTCATGCCATGGTTGCAATAAAAATTAATCTTGTGAAAAGATATGAAGGCAAAGGTATTAGGACAGGGTATTAACTGTGTAACAGTAAAGTCTTCTTTTTACTCCACAGTCACTCTTTATCACTTAGAAGAGATTTGATCCTTACCAAGTCTGAAACACATAGTTGCTAAGGAAAGCAGAGTATCCATCTCAGGTAGCAGAGCATAGTCTACATCTTGATCCCCACAGATGTTTTTCAAATTCCCTGTGTATTACTTGAATACGAATGACTGTCAGTGAATAGACTGCTGTTTTGAAGTAAAGAACCCTGTGCAGCCTGTAATCCCATGTGTACCTTTCAGTTAACTGAAATAAATTACAAAAGAATTTAAATTTAAAAAAAATCACTTTACTCTTTAAAACAAACAAACAACCAACCTAACAACTAAATAGAAACAAATCAATCCCCCAAATTAAAAACAAGCCAAACCTAACCAACCAAAACAAACAAACAAAAAACAACAACAAAAAACCAAATCCCCCCAAACCGAAAATGCATTATGGAGATACTCAGGAAACTGAGTTTTCAGATCAGGGTGAAAAGACTATTGACAGTCAAATGTCAAAGCTATTTAATATTCTAAAATGTCCATATTTTTGTGTTCCCAGAAACTGAAAGTCAATTATCAAAATATCATTTGCACCTGGATAAATCTAACTGTAAGCAGAACAGAAAGAAACCTATAAGTCTCAGTCAAAAAAGAGATGGTGGTCATCCAGCAAGAAATGCCGTTTCTAAAAGAGAAATATCTACATTTTGGAACACATAATTTCATTAATGTTCCAGCCATTTCCCCAGTAGCTGGATTAGCAGCAAGTAAACAAGTCAGACTGAAATAAAAAGATAAAAATTCAGTTTTCAAAAATGATGCAGCTTCATTTGTCTCAAAGATTTTTTCATGCTCGACCACTCCTCTCAATTAAAGAGATTTACTGCCCTTGATTTTGAGACCAAACCATCACATGAAATAAAGTCCAAAAGACTGTAGATCAAAGAGAACTGATAATTTAAAATACTGACAAACCACTATAACTTCATCTGAATTAAGAATTCTGACTTTATTCCAGAGAGTCTTTCAACAATAATCACATTAATTAAAGAAATTGGTATTTGTAGAAGGCATGTAGTTGGATTCTTTTGGGCAGTCTTTTGCCAGTGATAGAAAAATTAATTTCAGACATCAACTTTTTATATATATATATAGAGAGAGAGAGAGAGAGAAAGAGAGAGAGGTTTTGTTTTTTTTTGTGTGGTTTTGTTTGTTTGTTTTTAAATTTAGCTCTTGCTCAGTGTACTTCTTAAAATGGTAGCATTGGGCAATGTTGTCCTGGATCATCTCTTTCATTAGTTCTGCCTCTTAAACACATACATTAACAATGTCTCAGGGACATCAAAATCAATTAGAAAAAGAATTCTTTGGGTTGTTTTTTTAAATTTTTTTTTAAACAGGTGGACACCTTTCTTAAATCATTAGCAAATAAATCAGCTCTCAGTATTTCTGAGACATAGCAGAAGCCAACTGCAATGCAGGTACACCGTTCAGTATGGTTTGGCTCTAAAAAGGTAGCATAGAGACGCTGCATATTTTTCACTAAAAGATATTCTTGATACAACAAGGATTCCAAAACTACAATTGACAAATGTGAAGTGAATCCCTCTGTATCCTGCAAGATGCAGAGAAGATGCAAAAAGGTGCACTTTGGTCATGTACACCCTGGAAACCAGAGCCATCTGACATAATTACTAAGCTAAACTTTATATATAATGATGCAAAATTGTGGGACTGCAGATATCCTCTCCGTTATCTCAGGTCTGCTGCTGTCAAGTATCTGGGTAGATTTTCATGTGAAAATGGGGAATACTTTTAGGGACACAGTCTTGAAAACTTTTTATTAATTTCATCTTGTAAGAATTGTCTCAGGAATTCTCATGTTTGTGACTATGTGTGGAATGTAATTCTCAGCCAATTTAAACAAAAGATAATTTCTAAATCCAACATCTGCTTTTTATCCTTTATGTGTAGACTTTCTGAATGCAGGTTTCAAAACGTTTTACTTCCAGTAAATGTCTTTCAAACTTGTTCATGAAAACAGGTTGGAAAACCCACACAGAAACCTTATGTTAAGAAGCTCACCAACAGTTTGTTTCATCATTAAAGACAGAAAACAAAAGTCTGCATTAACTTACCCATCCATAAATCCAATAAATGGGCAGCTGTAACTTGATATACTTAGAACTAGCTGTATTTTACAGAAGCTTGAAATAATTCCACATAGTAAAACACTGAGACAACAACACTGCCTTCCTTTTGTTCTTTGCAGACTGATTTATGGTAAGGACATTTTGCTTCCTTGAGATCAGAGCACATCCTCTCTCAGGGTCTGTTGTGCAAAAGAGGAAGGGGGGGGAAGAAAAACCAATCAGGCAGCTTGGCACCCTGCCAGAGTTTGCATTGACTCACTACATGTGAGGGCTACCTGGCTTTTCTCCAGGCCTAGAAGTTGCTATCTTTAAAAGATGAGATGTTAAAGGCCTATCGACCAGAGACATTTTCAGAGGCAGATTTCTTGCCTCTGAATAGGTCAGAATTAAATTTAATGTGCAGTCTTTATGTTTTCTGTGTAAATTTATCTGCAAGTGAGACACTTCCTAGATAGCAAAAAAGCCCAACAAACCACCAAAAACATGAGAGTCCATCTACTAGGATGGAATTAATTGAAAGAAACATTCAGGCAAAAACTTAATCCAAGTACATAGTCTGTATAAATTCTTCAGTGAGAGAAAAAAAATTAAATATATATTCCACATCCAGTACTCTGCTCTTGAGATCTTAAAGTACTTAAAGATAATCAATAGGAAAAAGGACAAGAACAGTACTTTGGAAGAAAAACAGGACTTTTACTGTATAGATTTTCCTATTTTTTCTCTTGTTAGACACAGTGAACTAAGAATGACATTGAAGATGTTCTAGAAGTGATTATGGTACCACTTCACTCAGGTATTGTTTATACAAGTGTTGTTACATGCACTAATTTGGAGACACTAATCTGAAATTTCTTGTTTTCAAACTGATTTGCAGATTCAGTTTTATATTGCTGTGCTGTACTTTCTGCAAACCCATGTATAAAAAAGAACCTGTAGAAGTGGTTTCAGACCCCAAGAGCTCACTCTGTAGTAAATGAAAAATATGTCTTAAATCTAGTAGTTTATAACTGGACTTCAGCAAAGCCTTTGATACTGTCCCCCACAGCAAACTCCTGGCCAAGCTCTCAGCCCATGGCTTGGACAGCAGCACTCTGTGCTGAGTTAGGACTGGCTGGAGGGCTGAGCCCAGAGAGGGTGGTGGATGGTGCCACAAGACCTATGAGGAGAGGCTGAGGGAGCTGGAGTTGCTTAGCCTGAAGAAGAGAAGGCTCAGAGGAGACCTTATTGCTGTCTACAACTACCTGAAGCGAGGTTGTAGCCAGGTGGGGGTTAGTCTTTTCTCCCAGGCAACCAGCACTAGAACAAAAAGACACAGTCTCAAGCCACACCAGGGGAGGTTTAGGCTGGATGTTAGGAAGAAGTTCTTCACAGAAAGAGTGATTGCCCATTGGAATGGGCTGCCACAGGGAGGTGGTGGAGTCACCATCACTGGAGGTGTTTAAGAGGGGACTGGATGGGGCACTTGGTGCCATGGTTTAGTTGATTAGATGGTGTTGGGTGATAGGTTGGACTTGATGATCTCAAAGGTCTTTTCCAACCTGGTTAATTCTATTCTATAACACTTTGCAGATACAGCACATTGAGCCACTAAACAGTACTTAAACTACAATAATAATAAAAAAAAGAGATACTCTGGAAATTCTGTGGTACATTAAAAAAATGTGGTATCTGCTCTTAATTTACAGGACATTGTGCAGTAGTTTCTGTTTAGAACTTCTTGCATTCCATTATGTGCTACAGACGATCAGAACTGAATGCAGATACTATTTTTAAGTATGCATTTATACTGATAAGCAAGGGTAAGGGAAATTAAATGATCATTTCATATTAAGTTTATTTTTTGTTGATTTGTAAATGAAAACCATGATTGTAATATTGCACAAAAATGTATGGAGTTTATTAAATGATTTTTCCTTTACTGTATGAAATGTTGAAAAACAGTGACTTACACATGCACAAAATTATTTCATATCAATCAGTCTCATATACAAAACCATTCCAGTGCACTTATATGGTTCCTGGCTGAAGGAAATTATTTTATACAGATATTTTTATTAGCATTGGAAACATTATTCATATATAATTTTATAAAAAGAAATTTGTAGCGAGTCACTGCTATCCAATAGAAATGCTAACATTTTCTGATTCTGTGAAAGTTCCTAATGGAAGAATTGAAAAAGTCTCTTAAAAGGAATCAGCCTTTCAACTTTCCTAGTTATAACTAGTGTAACAAAGTACATACATTGCTTTTCTTTTCTGTCAATCCCTTTATTCTAAAAGTTTGATTTGACCAGGAAGTGATTATTCTAATAAATAAAACTAGGCTGGAGAAAGTTTCCAATCTAATTTTTAATGTTTTGGAAACTTTGTGTCTTTTTTTCTACACTTCAATTTTATTTTGGATAGTACATCAGCAGTTAGCAATGTGCTTCAGTACATGTTTAGTTGCTGTTAAGGTTATGTGCTCTTCTGCTTTTCCTTTAATAGCAGGACATGTCAAGGAATCTTGTGATCCTCAGAGTATTAACCTGCTCTTGTAACATCTGTATCTAAGGTTAACTATCTCTGTCAGCGCTTTCTGTTGCAAGGAGACTGCATTCAGGCAGACTTCTAACTTGTCATGGGTTGAGCTGAATGTGCTGCTGCTATCAATACTATGCTGCCATCATCCCAAAATGAAAGTTCTGGCTGAAGCAAAGTACCATGGAGCTTGGAGTTCAGGTTGTAATATGAAAGGCTCACTATTCCACTTGGTGTTTCTAGTTTATGGTTTTGAGGTGTTGTTTTGTTTTGTTTTCTACTGGGTGGTCTGTGGGTCAGAGGGTCAGGCTGCTGGCTTCTGCTACTGCTTCTGCACTTCTCTGCATTTTTTTCTGAAAATATGCTAAGGTATTTGTGCATTGTGCAATTTCCAGTAAAACTCACTATCTCAACCCAGATTATTTTTGTGATTGGGGTTTTTTTTTTTTGGTTGTTTGCGTGGGTGCTTGGGGTTTTTTTGTTTGTTGGTTTGGTTTGGTTTTGTGGTTACTTTCCCTCCCATCTATCTGGAGGGAGAGGGTTTTGTGATAACTGGCTGTGTTAACCTAGGACACAGATAAATCCCTATTTTGCATCACTTAAGTTTACTTTTGCTTTAGTTGCAGGGGGTGGCATGAAGAACAGAACCAGCTCATAGTCAGACAAAGGAGAGCAAAGTAGAGCATGATCAAATAAAATATGAAATGTACTTTGCCTCACAAAGGAATACCTTTTGTCTCCCATACCTTGTCAGCCTACCACAACATGCCTGATGTTTAGAAGGCAATTCATAAACAGTAATTATAAACCAAATGGTAATTTTTCAGTAGTTCTCTGATTTGAAATTAATCATTTAATTCATATATACCATTATCAGTTTGCTATATTTATTTCTGAAGGTCAAAAAATTGCTATCATTTCCTGCCAATACCATGCTTTAAGAAAATGTCTTATCTGAGCTGTGAAAAAAATGTTTGCTGGCATTCTTGCGTAAATTTCTGGAGGTCAAAATGAAATCAGATCAGGAGGGAACTTTCAGGTAACTACCCAGAAGATTTTAGTCAGTGTACCACATTTAACACTTCATTTTTGAGGACAGATATAAAGTAATCTGAAAGTTAAAGGAATCAAATAAGGTATCCGAGTATGTTTCCACATTAGAGGGATGTGTAACAGTAGGAGTAATGTTACTTTCAAAGGCAGTGACTTGGAAAAAGAGTAAGGATCGACTAGTAACTGTTATATGCTCTAGTGAGGTGATGTAATAAAATGGACTAATAAGTGTCTTGGATTCATCATTTGGCATAAGGGGAGCTGAAGATAGCACAGTAGAATGCAATACTTTTAACATTTTTCATTAGTGAGTATGGTGGGTTAACGCCCATTCTGAAAACAAAAAAAAACAAAGCAGGGTGGAGGGCTTGCTGGGTACACTCTTTGGGTGTGGCTATCAAGCCAGTAATTTATCCATGGAATGGTCCATTCATCAAACCCATTCTGCATTCTCTTAGCTTGGAGACCAGGATGTGGTATGGGACAGTGTTGAAGGATTTGCTCAGGTCCAGGTCAATGACCTCAGTTGCTCATCCTTCATCTATTAATGTTGTGACCTTGTCATAGAAGGCCACCAGGTTTGTCAGGCAGGATTTGCCCTTGGTGAAGCCATGCTGATTTTGCCCAATCACCTCTTCATTATTCCTCTGCCTTATCAGTGCCTTCAGGAGGATCTGCTGCATGATCTTGCCAGGCACAAAGGTAAGATTTGCCTATAGTTCCTTGGGTCATCCTTCTTTCCCTTTTTGAAAATGGGACTTGTATTTCTGATTTTCTGGTCAGTGGGGACTTCCCTGGACTGCCATGACTTTTGGAATATAATAGAGAGTGGTTTAGCAACCTCCTCCACCAGTTCCCTCAGAATCCCTGGGTGTATCTCATGCATAGCATATAAAATAATAAATTACATGTTATCAACTGTTGCTTTTGACATGCTGTTACCTAAATTGTCTTAATGCCTCCATGCCTAATGGCTACAATGATTGTGGTTTTTTAAATTATATACTTTACAATATTTGTTTCATATCTTATTTTATATATTACTAGTTTATATAGTTACTATGTCTGACTGAAGGACTTAAACAGAAAAGATTTAGGATAGGAAGAATAGGAAGGAAGTAAATGTAGAGCTAAGGCTTCTGAAAAAGAAAAGAAAAAGAAAAAAAGAAAAAGAAAAAGAAAAAGAAAAAGAAAAAGAGAAAGAGAAAGAAAAAGAGAAAGAAAAAGAGAAAGGAAAAGAGAAAGGAAAAGAAAATCTGTGAACTGAAGAATGCTCCTGACAAACTTTAAGTGGTGAAGATTAAAGCTAATTTAAAAACCTTTAGGGACAAAAGGGGAGTCAGTAATCCTGAGCTGTTTTGCTGAGGTTAAACCTCTAAAAAAAGGTTATATAGGTCTGTTAGGATATTGATGCTGATGAAATGGTTGGGAGGCACCTGTGGCTCAGAGATTTATTCTATGTGATTTTATCTCGCATACCCAGGGAAAAAAGAAGATGGTGAAAATTGTCCCCTGACTACTTGACAGGGGAAAGCCTGAGCCTTTTTGGCCAAGTCTTTCAAGATTCAGGAGGTATTTCAGATTGATACAGAATGTCTCATCATTTTCTGTGTTGGGGCAATCTACCACATCTGAAACTGATTCAATTTCATGGTATCACAAACCACCCTTATGTCAGTGTACTCTGCCTAAGTTTTTTCTTTTTTCTCATAACCATATTTCTGTCTGCAGAGAAAAGATTCTGCATTTTAACATGGAACTTTTGCCCTTCAAGTGTCTGTTTTCATAGTATGCCCACTGGAGTGAGGGTACTAAAGGCGTGAGAAGTGTCTGCCCTATTGTCTAGCTTGAATGCAGATTACTGTCTACAAGTCACTTGCCATTTTTATTTTGCCCACCTTTTTGTCTTGGCTTTCTCTCCCTGAATCATAGCGGATCCTGATGCCTTTGGTCTTTTGCTCATGCACTAGCCACTGTCAATCATAAAATTAAAAAAACAGTCAGTAAATACAGTTAAACCATGTCACTGGCTATTGCTTAATCAAGCAAACCAGACTGACAACAATCTCTCAACTATCCCTTCCCTGCTGTGGCAATGTTACTTTTTCATTGCCCATCAATAGAATGTTTTTCCAAACAGTAACAGTGCCAAGTCTGGTAACTAACTCATGAAAATGCAGTAATACTAAATAGTTCTGAAGTTATTTTAGTGGGTTTTTTGGTTTGGTTGGGGGGGGTTGTTGTTGTTTTTTTCTTTCTTTGTCTGTTTGTTTATGTTTTTTTTAGTTTTGTTTTGGTTTCTTCTGATTAATTAGTGAGTGAAAAACAGAAACCCTGTTGCAACCACAAAATTCATGTTAGGAGCACACTATTTATTCAGCAGACCCAAGCAGGTGAATTGCATAGCCTCAGAACATCAGGAGGAACTTCAGGAACACAGTGATGTACAAGACCATTTTGTAAATATCTTCAGTCTTCTGAAAGACTGCAAATGTGCCACTTTGGAATGAAGCTGTATGCACCTAACAGAAACATCTTGGCTTTCTGTTTACATAAGCCTGATAACAGTGGATTTGATTGTGTGAGTGTGAGACTGCATATTAGGGAAAGGTTAAAACTTCCCTTGAAATCTATTCAAAGTGTTACACCAATGCTTCATTGGGAAACCTGGTCTTAGAAAGTGATCTAAAGGAAAATCTGAAGTAATCTGTGTGATTGTTATAATATATGTATTTTTGTTTATGTACATATCTGACTTTGAAAAGTGTCATCTATTGTATAATGTGGTGAAAACTATGTACAGTATCAGTTGAGTGGCTGTGTGGGGGTGTTCAATACACATGAACATTGTAATCATAATGGGCAATTTAGAGAAGCTTTTCTTTTTATATAATCCTTTTCATTATTTTCATATTTTGCTTAAAGTAGTAACTTTTGTGTTTATAAGAGCTTAAGAAGTCTACAGGTGAGATAATAGAAGTTGCAAGAAGCTATAGCAAAGTCTACCAATTCCAATGTTGATGCCTTCATAAGTGATGAAAGTTATTTCTCCATGGTCTTTTCATTATGATTTATGTTTAAGTAGTTTTCAAATAGCTGTAAACTGAGATCCATTGACTAGTGACTGAGTGTATCAGCAAAGTAAGTGGTTTGTATCTTTAAATTTGTACCCATTAAAAAAAAAAAATACGATTACAAAGAGAAAATTTTTATATATCATTATTTCAATAATAACATACTAATGACAAAGGGGAATCAAAAGGCGTAAAGCTATCATTTTTCACTATAAAATTGTGGTGATCATAAGGATACGACTAACATTTGATAAAAATATTAATAACTTTATTTAATATTAAACTTCCATGCCAAACATCAATAAACTTATTTACAATTTGTTCAGGTTCGTGTATCCGGTGAGGAATTACCTACACAAAACATTGGTAATGCTACTAATATGAACACTTTAGGTAGAGGAAGGATTCAATAAAAGTAACTACACTTCTAATATCAAATTCAAAGTTGAAGGGAGAGTGAGGAGCTGTAATTCCTGACTCAGTAAAGAGGTGGGTCTCCTTTGTTCCCTGATGGAGCAAAGGCAGAAAGACGGAAAATTAATACCCAATACGCTTTTATGAAGTCAACAGTCAGGACCACTTACGAAAGCAACATTCAGTCCCGAAAATTCTGATCAGCCCAAGACGTGGTGTTGAGAGCAGCAGTCAGGAAAATTTCATAATCCAAAATTATGTTCTCGGTATAATTCTGTAAAGCCAATGAAAAGTAAAATAGGACCCAAGCACGTTGTCCAAACCAAAAATGAAACTGAAATAGTCTGATGAGCGCTGGAGTGGGATGGGCCAGTAGCACACAGCCAACAGGCCAGGACACAGGCAGGAGCCAGGAGGAATAAGGGAAGGTTGCCCAGGGAGGTGGTTGAGGCTCCACCCCTGGAGATATTCATGGTTAGGCTTGGCAAGTCTCTGGGCAACCTGATCTAGTTGAGGATTCCCCTGCCTACTACAGAGGGGGTTGGACTAGATGACCTTCCAACCCAAACCATTCTGTGATTCTACAAAGAATATTTATCCTTGAATGTACTTTCATCTTGGAAATAAACCAGTATTGTTTTGTATTAATTTTCTTTTTACTTGGTATATATATTATATTAAATATTAAATAATATTTTAAATCATCCATAAATGTTCAAAAGTTTTAATGGCATCCTGCTACCATTAGTTTTATTGAATTTCTGGTTACACTGGTCAAATAGTCAGTATAACAGAATGAATCTGCAAATGAATGCCACGGACTCATTAATGTTAAATAACACATTCCTTGTCAGGTTTCCTAATGGTTCTGAAATGTAAATAAGCCTTCTCCCATCTCTTTATTTGCTCCTTTCTTGTTGAATTTGCTCAGGTACTGGACACTTAAGAAAGATACAAGATAAAAAATAATTTTATTGAAGCATAAATTACAACTCTTTGTAGGAATAAGACATTTCTTCGGAAATTGTTCTTGCTCTTCAAAAAGCTGGATACTGCAATGGATAGACCATCATTTGTCTTTAAGTTGTCTGAAATCCATTCTGCAAAGACAAATGAGACATGAGTTAGAATCCAGGTGGAATACTTTTAATGCACCTATCACAGTGCTCTGTTATTAATGACCAGCAGTACAGAGGTGCACTTGCCAATTGCCAGATTTCTAAGGACTATCAGGTATAATCTAATCCTAAATCAACCACTATGCAATTTAACAAGATAAGTAAATAGCTAAACCCTTTTAATCTAAATAGAGGCATGAAATAGGACAAGGGCTAATGGGCACAAACCTGGACACTGGAGGTTTCTCTTAAGCGTAATTCTAGCACTCTTCAGAGTTTCATCCTGTAAGGCCTTTTTTTCCCAAATCATTCTAGGAGAAAATCTAAGCAATAAGATTTACATTAGGAGTAATAACTGTCGGCAATCACAACAGCAAAACTTATTGATAAAAGCATAGGTCAAACTTCTGTTTTCACAGGGAATCCAGACAGATACAGCTTTCAATTTTCTTAGTGCTTTTTAGGAATAAATTTAGTCATATTTTTTCCTAGGAAATCTGACTTTACAGAAAACTTACTTCTTGAAGTATTTGTCAAAATGAGGGTGGATTTGAATTACATATAGATAACCATAAAGAATACGTTGAGCTATTTAGCATACCGCAAAAATAAACTCTTAATCATGAAGAGAAGTGTGGAAGAAATCATGATGGTGTTTGTGGGAGACAGACACAAGGAGAAGGGATTCTGATTGCCAGATGGAAAGACATTATCATATTCCATTGGCTTTTTATGTTATTATGTGGCTTAACACTGCTTCTCATTATGCTTTCTACAGTTTCTTTCATTAGAATCCAAACCTATTGTAAGTGTTGCTCAGTATGTCTGGAATATCATCTAAAGGTGTCTCAATAGTAGCACTGTTGCTAGTTCTTTCCTAAAAATAATCTTTCCTGTAGAGCCTGAACAAAGTGAGGTGTTTGAAAAGGCATAAACATTTCCCAAATCAACTGAAATTTTTAGATTTTGAAACTTAGACCCAGGGATATATCACCTATACCTTTTTATTGTTTAGGTTTTGGTTTGGTTTGTTTTAAATTAGTACATTGTACATATGCATTTAGTAGAGACGTTGTGTTCTTTGTTTTTCAAGTGGTGAGGCTTGAAGAAACTTACTTTAATTCTACTCACAAGTCTGAAAAGACTGTGCATATATGGGAATATATATTTTCATGTATTTATTTTGTAGCACAGAGAAACTGCTGGTTTTCTTGTCACATTATATTCTTAAACACGTATTCATTACCATCTCTTTCCATTGTCAATCACTACTAAGTGTTCCAAATAGGCCCATTGAATGTGAGCTCTCTGGTGAAATGAAGCACTTCAGTCAGACATTTCGAAAAAAAAATATTACCACCCCAGCAGATGGAACATCAGTAATTTAGTACTAATCAGCTCAACTGGTTTTACAGAATTTCTGCCTTTAATGTTCTGTGCCTTCGTTGTGTGTGATTTGCATCCAATTTGAGCATAGCTTAAAAGGCTGGCAGCTATCAGTAGCTGACTGATACTATCTCTTTCATTAGATCCATCTTATAAAACAGTCACAAGATTTTGTGGACAGGAAGACGTAGATTTTGCAACATCCCTGCAAAATGAGTTTCTTTATGCTACACTTAACTGTGATTAGGTAGATAAAGGGCATTTTGTATTGCAGACCTTCAAGCAGCCATGCTGTTATCCTGTCAGCTTGCAGGGCTGGGAAGACAGATGAAGACAAATAGTATGTTGCTGAGTCACCTTTGCCCAGGCAGAGGTGAATGAAATGTCCAAGTTAGGGCTGTTCCTGAACTACACCATCTGCTATATTTACATCAGAATATCAGTTACTACAACCATTTGAATTATGATTAATATAATATTTTTTTGTTAAAGCAGTTAATATTTGCCTTTCATATAAAGTTATGCATCATGTCAGGGAACGGAAGACTTTAGGCTGGTTTCTTTGTAAGACTTAAATACTTCAAAGATGTTGGACTAGTTTCTTTAACAGTTCTTTTGTTTCACTTCAGTTTTTCTGCATATATTGTGCCAACTACCTGTTACATCACACTTACTTCTGCATACTGCTGTCATGTAGTAAATGAGAACGTATTTTCTCCCTAAAAGGAAAACATATTTTTGAAGTTCTTCATTAATGCTTGTAATTTGAAAACTTCTGCAATTAATAAGTATGTGTGTGTGTATATAAACATATAACCATCAAAAATACCCACCCAAAACCAACCAAAAAAACCCAAACTAAACCAAATCCACTTCTATGTATATCTCTTTTAAAAAGCTTCTGGTTTCAATTTCCTACTGAAAGCTAACAACGGTACCTGAAGAACTTTCAAGTTTTACATAGATGTAGGCACAATGCTATTACCTGCTGAAATTTGCTTCTCTTTTGTATTTTTCTATTTTTGACATATTAATAAGGCTATTTGTCTTTGTACATTTATAGCAATTCAAATAACTGGTGGACAAACAGAAGACAAAACATTTTACAAGTGTGGGAAGGGCCTGGCATATCTAATTTAGGCACTTGGACCTATTCATTTTTTAATGACAGCTAAAGTAGTTGTGAGTCATTGCTAAGTTCCCAGAACAGTCAAAGAGAAAGGAGTGTTTGAAGGTCTTCAGGGAGAACTTCTGAACCCAGACTTAGATATGTTCAAAGGTTATATGTGGACTTTGTAGTTCTTTGAGTTTGTGTGTGTGTGTGCACTTTAACTCATGTACTGGTAAGGACAAATAACTTGCATTTGCACTGACTATGGCTCAAGCAGTTCTCTTGATAATAGTGAAACTTAAATGTTGGACTTGATGATCCTTGGGGTCTCTTCCAACCTTGGTTATACTGTGATACTGTGATACTGTAAACTACTCCTTAGCATGAGAAAAAATATCAATGGAGAGCTAGTCTGGCATTGTCTCCTTCATGCTGATTAAATTTTTATTCAATATAAATCAATTTGGAATCTGTCTTTCATGTCAGTAAGACTAGCTTTTGGCATTTAGATCATTATTTTGACTTTTATATATTTGTAGAAAAAGAAATTAGAATGTTAAACTACATGGAATGGTCTTTAAAACTATAGCAGCATTTGATTGTTCTCTGGCTATTGGGATTTGCAAAAGAGGGATTCAGCTGTTCTTACCACAACCAGAAAAAAATGTACGGAATGAAAGAGATGAAAAAAATGTTAATAAAATATTTAGATTAATATTTTTACAAGAATTACAAGAAAATAAAGGTGTAATGCTTGCTTATAGGAAAACAAAGAAACTTTCAACACCAGAACATTAAAAGCAGGTGTTGAAGCCAAATCAAATAATAAAAGTCTGTGCATTGAGCATCACTCTGAAAATCTATCTTCTATATTCTTTCAATTGCTGTGTTAGAGGAAAGATTGCATTTGGAAAGAAACAAAAAAATTACAAAACATTAAAAAAAAAAAAAGCCCAAACACATGAACTTTCCTTGCCTTTTAGGGAGCAATTGGAGTTTTTATTTATTTGGGAAGCCATTTACACGGTGGGAAATTGAGAAATTAAACAAACATCTATTCAATGGAGTGTACATTTTTTAATATGGTATCAACACCATGGAGAGGAAATATGACTCTTAAAAGGAAATTTCCTCCTTCTGAATTGGGCAGGAACTTTTTCACAAGGCTGATTTTCACAGCTAGAGGTGAATGTTGTAACAATGTGTCAGATGAAATTCAAAAGTTAATTGAATCAGTACTATTCAGATAGTAAGACTGGTAAGACTTCTGTAAGAAAAAGAGAAAATAAGACAATCCTTTTTGAGAGCTGACCTGCATGTAGTATCAGAAAAAAAGTTCTGCTTAGTACTTGACGTGATCTACTTTTTCTTCAAGGATCAGAAGGCAAATTAAGAGATAGCTATGAGGTTTTTTTTAATTGTATTTGCTTTCTTATTTGATGACATGAAGATTATTTTTTAAATTTTAGATAGATCAGTTATGAAAAATGGCATTCAACAAAGTCAGAGTTTTCAAAAGCACTCAGAGGTACATTTATTGATTTTTAATTGAAGGATAAAACTCTTAACCAAACCTCCAAGAAGCTTGAGTTAGGTCAAGGGTGAATAATCTCAAAAAAATCTTGCCCATTTCTAAAATGTATTGAAGGACATAAAAAATGTTCAAACAGTACTTAAGTCTGGGTTTAGTCCTAATGTTTTCATCTTTGAAGAAAAACCACAAAGTTGTTGTATGGCACAATTTCACTTTAAAATAAAGCCTTGCTGTAGATGTGTTCTTGAGTGTTAATAATAAATATATTTTTAGTGGCATAACTATATGATCTTAAGCCAGGAATATGAATTCTTTAAAAGGTCAACGTTGATCCCGTGTCAGTAGTGAGACATTTTGTGTCTGACATAGTCTAGCAACCTCACTAGACTATAACTGATGGCATACACTGACCACCATGGTCAGCTTCAATGTCAGTGTCTTATGGTAGTTAAGGTGAGTTAAAAATTCCTACAGAAAGTAATTAGAAAATGTCAAGGGTAAGTGTCCCTGGCACACAAATAATCTGATCCTCCTGCTGTGAAAGATATTGTCATGGAATCCAATGAGCAGCCTCATTAATGCTGCTAATTATCTCCTGCTGTTCTGAAATGTGTATTTTTTTTTTAAGTTTGTTTTGCTAGGAATGTGTCAAAAGTCACCAACAGCACAAAAAGGTTGCTAAGTAGAATCCCATAGTAAAGTTAAGGCATATGAAGACACCATTGTGTTCTTCCATTCCCATTCATATCCCTATATAATTGCACCCAAAACCAACAGTGAAAGTTTTACACTGTTTATCTATTATGGTGTACCAAAAGTTGATACAGGCTGCCCGCAGAGGTTGTGGAGTTTCCTTCTCTTCAAAAACTCACCTGGATGCACTTCTGGGTGACCTGCCTTAAGTGGCCCTTCTTTGCAGGGGTGTTAAGCTTCATTGTCTGTAGAGGTCCCTTCCAACCCCTAGCATTCTAAAATTCCATTTAAAATGTGGAATCTCAAAAAAGAAAAATTTTCAATTATTTCCAACTTCTCTTTCTTTCAGTAGGAGGTAGATGGCCTAGGTAGAGAAAATGCAAACAAGTTTAGGAAAATCAAGTTGTGGGTATTATGAACCTGATTGTTTAGGACTGATTTCAAATAAACTGGAAAATATTAAAATACATTCAAAATATTGTCAAGGACTTGAACTTTAGGTTCCAAAAAAGTAGTTATGACCTTAAAAGCAAGAAAGTTTTCTAGTGATCATTAAAAGTTCAATGAGAATTTATAATTTTGATCTGTTTACTTATTATTTCAGATTAATTTTAGGATGGGAATTTATATAAAAATTTCCAAATGTGTTGAAAACCAAACCAGCATGGAAGACCAGCCTGGCTGAACAGAAAGATTTGGCTGCAACTCAGGGGAAAAAGGACAGTCTTTGAAAGAAGGTACAGGCTGCATAAATCGGCTGAGGCCAGTTGTATGAGATTTAACAAGGCCATATTGTGTGTCCTGCACATGGGGTCGCAACAAGCTCATGTGAAGCTACAAACAGGGAAAGAGTGGCTGGAAAGATACCCAGTGGAGAAAGACCTGGAGGTGCTTGTTTCCAGCTGGCTGAATATGAGCCAGCAGCACGCTCCAGCAACCAAGAAGGCCAACAGCATCCTGGCCTGTGTCAGAAACAGTGTGATAAGCAGGACCCCCTGCATTCAACATCTGCAAGGCCACACTTTGCGTAATGTATTCAGTTTTGGACCATTCACTGCAAGAGGACATTGAGTTACTGGAGAGTGTCCAGAGAAGGGTTACAAAGCTGGTGTATGAAAAGTCCAGAGACAGGTCTTCTGAGGAGCGGCTGAGGGAACTAGGGTTGTTTAGTCTGGAGAAAAGGAGGCTAAGGGAGACATTATTGTTCTGCACAACTACCTGGAAGGAGGTTGTAGTTAGGTGGGCTTGATCTATTCTCCTTAGTAAGAAGTGATTAGATGAGAGGAAATGGCCTCAAGTTACACTAGGGGAAGTTTAAATAGGAACTGTTTATCAGGCTCTCCAGAGAAGTGGCTGAGTCACTGTCTCTAAGGGTGTTTGAAAGATGCATAGATGTAGTGTTAAGGTGCATGCTTTAGCACCATTCTTGGTACAGGTCTTTTGTAAACAAAGTGAGTCTGTGATTCTATAAAAAGTAGTAGTGTTTTTCTGAAAATACTGATTATATGAAAGATATTTATAGAGTACAGTCACCAGAGTAATATATTTAGATACTGCAGATGTATTAAAATCAGACATAAAACCAACACAAAAAAAATGAAATAAATGTTTGTGTTCTTTTGAATGCACAACAATTCCACGTGAAAGGAACCAATGTGATTTGGCAGAGAAAGATATGACTTGCAGGATGCTCTGCAGAGGACTGAAGTTTCTGAATTTTTGTGACAGTGAAATCTATAATTTCTGCTCACAGGAATATCTGTTTGTGGATTATTCTCTTAATTTATATTTGTGGAATATATACAAAATAGAATAGAATAGAATAGAATAGAATAGAATAGAATAGAATAGAATAGAATAGAATAGAATGGAATAGAATTAACCAGGTTGGAAGAGACCTTCAAGATCATCGCATCCAACCTATCATCCAACACTACCCAATCAACTAAACCATACAACCAAGCATCCTGTCAAGCCTCGCCCTGAACACCCCCAGAGACGGCGACCCCACCACCTCCTCGGGAAGCCCATTCCAGTGGGCAATCACTCTCTCTGTGTAAAACTTCCTCCTAACCTCCAGCCTAAACCTCCCCTGACACAGTCTGAGACTGTGTCCTCTTGTTCTGGTACTGGTTGCCTGGGAGAAGAGACCAACCTCTGCCTCACTACAACCCCCCTTCAGGTAGTTGTAGAGAGCAATAAGGTCACCCCTGAGTCTCCTCTTCTCCAGACTAAGCAACCCCAGCTCCCTCAATCTCTCCTCATAGGGCTTGTGCTCCAAGCCCCTCACCAACCTTGTTGCCCTTTTCTGGACACGCTCCAGCAAGTCAACCTCCTTCCTAAACTGAGGGGCCCAGAACTGGACACAGTACTCGAGGTGCGGCCTAACCAGTGCAGTGTACAGGGGCAGAATTACCTCCCTGCTCCTGCTGGCCACACTGTTCCTGATGCAGGCCAGGATGCCATTGGCCCTCTTAGCTGCCTGGGCACACTGCAGGCTCATGTTCAGTCTATCATCAACCAGCACCCCCAGGTCCCTCTCAGCCTGACTGCTCTCCAGCCACTCTGACCCCAGCTTGTAACTCTGCATGGGGTTGTTGTGGCCAATGTGCAGAACCCGGCACTTGGATGTGTTCAATCTCATGCCGTTGGACTCTGCCCATCTGCCCAGCCTGTCGAGGTCCCTCTGCAGAGCCTCTCTACCCTCCAGCAGATCAACTCCTGCCCCCAGCTTGGTGTCGTCAGCAAATTTACTGATGATGGACTCAATGTCCTTGTCCAGATTATCAATAAAGATGTTAAAGAGCAAGGGGCCCAGTACTGATCCCTGGGGCACACCACTGGTGACTGGCTGCCAGCTGGATGTGGCACCATTCACTACCACTCTCTGGGCTCAGCCCTCCAGCCAGTTCCTAACCCATCTCAGTGTGCTCCCATCCAAGCCATGGGCTGACAGCTTGACCAGGAGTTTGCTATGGGGAACGGTGTCAAAGGCCTTGCTGAGGTCCAGGTAGACTACATCCACAGCCTCCCCACATCCACCAGGTGGGTCACCTGATCATAGAAGGAGATCAGGTTGGTCAGGCAGGACCTGCCCTTTCTAAACCCATGCTGGCTGGGCCTGATCCCTTGGCCATCCTCTAAGTGTTGTGTGATTGCACTCAGGATGACCTGTTCCATAATCTTGCCTGGCACTGAGGTCAGGCTGGCAGGCCTGTAATTCCCTGGCTCATCCAACCGGCCCTTCTTGTGGATGGGTACCACGTTGGCCAGCTTCCAGTCATCTGGGATCTCTCCAGTGAGCCAGGACTGATGACTGCAGGCTCATGTTCAGCCTACCATCAACCAGCACCCCCAGGTCCCTTTCCACCTGACTGCTCTCCAGCCACTCTGACATCCTAAAAATCCATCCTAAGGATGGATTTTTATTTATATATTAGATCATAGAGTTGAAGGGAAGGTACAAGTTCTCATTTTCACAGATCTACTTAGTAAAGCATAAACTATCTAGCAGTGTGTATGCAAGGGTAGCTTTGAGAAATGAGAGACCTTTCCCCAAGTCAGTATCGTCTACGTTCAAGGTATGAATTATGTACAAACATATGCAGAGAATTAATGAAATGTTCTCTTACCGATCAGTATTATTCATATTTTAAGTTTAGTCCAGAATTTTTCA
The DNA here is from genome assembly GCF_014839835.1 of Dryobates pubescens. Lineage (NCBI taxonomy): Eukaryota > Metazoa > Chordata > Aves > Piciformes > Picidae > Dryobates > Dryobates pubescens. The sequence goes on along the minus strand of NC_071618.1, from coordinate 12,649,799 downwards.
TAGAAATGGCATGATTTCCTATGCTGAATACTTTTGAAAATGTAGAGGCAAAGAAATATATTTCAAAGTGCTTTGGCTGTGTGGAAATAAAAATGAATGCATCTTTTTCCCTAGCTGCTGAACAAGTGAGGTATGTTATCTCTCTACAAAGAGCGTTCTCTTTTTCCAAGTGAATTCCAGAGAGCAGTTTTTTGGTAGTAAACTCTTTGTGATGCATGGGAGAGTCTGAAAGACAATAGAAAATTATGGAATTTCCAAAAAAAACCCCCACATTCTATAAGCATCTGACAGTTTCCAGTTAAGAAATATCTTGTAGTAATAAAAACAACAATAACAATAACAGCAGCAATTTATTATACTTTATTATAATAATAAATATTATAATTTTACAATAACAATATTTGGGTTTCATTATTATTAGCAACACTAGGAATATGGTGCTTGAAGCATAGATGTGTAGTAGCAGTTCTCTTGAAATACTGCAGCTGTAATGATAATTCACAATATCTGTGCTTCTGTGTCAATGTTATGTTTTGCATGCTTACATTTAAGAACATTCTTAGCTTATAAAAAAATCTCATCTCTCCCCTCCCCTGCCCTCCCCTTCCCTCCTTCTGCATCCTATTTTATTTCTTGTATTTAAAATCTATCTTAATTAATATGTTGAGAATTTTCCCTTGAAAACTTAACTTTAAAACAAAACAAACTCTCCTTCCAAATGGATGTGTGCTGTAAATATTAAGAATTATCATTCATGATTAATTTCTGTGTTCAGATAAGGTGAATGAGAAATAAACAGCATAAAGAATATTAGGTACAGGTGAAGAATCATTGTTATCCTTTGATGAAGACCTAGAACATTTTGGAAAAGATGGGCACTAATTTCTTCTATAGCACAACTGAGAGTCCATCTTTACTATTGGCTTTCTCATATTGTCAAACCCCCTCCCCTCGTTGTTTTTTGAAGATATGTACTTTCTATTACAACAGTTTCCTCTTTTATCCAGGTATTCTGGTTAAGAGTAGGGGGAAAATCATAATCCCAGAAAATAAATTACTATCAGCTACATAATTTCTATACCCATTTTCTGTCACTGTATCATGTCAGTCTTTCTCTCTCCATGTCTTAAATGTTTCTGTGGAAACAGCCTCTTTGAAAACAAAATGTTAAGATAAATCTATAAGGATTGATCTGTTTTCATAAAACTAGAATAAGAAGTTTTGGAGCATATAGTGGGATGTCAGTTGTATTTAACCACTCAGGCTATGGTTGAGCAGGGTAAAATTACCATATGTTCCTCAAAAGTTCGTAGTAGTGATTCAGGGTAGATCTTTTCAAGGAGCTGTGTGCTACAGAAGTGCTGCAAATACAGACTACTGTAGATGGAAGAATGATAAATAGCCTAGTAGATGGAAAACAACATCATGAATCAAAACGCACCTGTCACAAATATTCTAGGTAGAACTTCTGGGCAGATCCAAACCTGGAAGTAATCACAGACTATATTAATTATTATTAAGGAATTAAGAGGTAATGATGGGAATTTGGTAACCAAATGTGCAGAAGGGGGAAGAATGAAATAGATTATTTTATAACTGTTTCTTCTGCAACTGAAACGTGGATGCAATAAAAAGCTAGGTCTGAAAACTTTAAATGGATGTTGTACTTTACAACATCATGAGGGGCCTAAAGATTAATAATGAATATTTTATGTATTCACATTACAAAGTTTCTCTAAAAATCAAAATTCTCAGGACCAGTAAGTTACTGGAATTTGCTGCTGTTGTATGTGCAGGAGACATAATGAAAGACTCTTGATGCAAATAGATCTATCTAAGGAATGTGCACTGATACATTATAAGGATATTTATACAAAGAACAGCTCCTTTGACAGGGCATACAGGGAAGTGCTAATCTTTTTCTATTGTTTTAAGCAAATAGATCTCTTACATTTTCCATTTTTTTTTCTTTTCTTTTTTTTTTTCCCCCAGGAAAATGTAACAATGAGATCTTTTCCAAGCTGTTTTTAAGTGTTCTCTCTCTGAATAACACTTCTCTTGAATCAAGAGCTGGGACTTATACAACAAGACAGAATAATAGTTTGTAGTCCTTCAAGGAGATAGAATCATAGAATCATAGAACCATAAGGTTGGAAAAGACCTCAAAGATCATCAAGTCCAATGTGTTACCCAAGACCTCATGACTACTAAACCATGGCTTCAAGCGCCATGTCCAATCCCTTTTTGAACAACTCCAGGGAAGGTGACTCCACCATCTCCCTGTGCAGGCCATTCCAGTGGTCAGCAACTCTTTCTGTGAAGAACAAACTCCTCACCCCAAGCCTAAACTTCCCCTCCAGGGTGAATTCTCCGTTAATCTGACTCTTGTCATAATATTTTCTTTGTTTGTTTTAATTCTGTGTGCTATGGAAACATGTGGATGTGCTCACCTGGAAGTCTGTAAATCTAGTATAATTTGGCTGAAGTCGTGTCATAGAATAGAATAGAATAGAATGGAATGGAATGGAATGGAATAGAATAAACCAGGTTGGAAGAGACCTTCAGGATCATCGTGTCCAACCTATCATCCAAAACCGCCTAATCAACTAAACCATGCAACCAAGCATCCTATTAAGTCTCCTCCTGAACACCTCCAGTGATGGCAACCCCACCACCTCCTTGGGCAGCCCATTCCAATGGGCAATCATTCTCTCTGTGTAGAACTTCCTCCTAACCTCCAGCCTAAACCTCCCCTGACACAGCCTGAGACTGTGTCCTCTTGTTCTGGTGCTGGTTGCCTGGCAGAAAAGACGAACCTCTGCCTGTCTACAACCCCCCTTCAGGTAGTTGTAGACAGCAAAAAGGTCACCCCTGAACCTCCGCTTCTCCAGGCCAACCAACACCAGCTCCCTCAGTCTCTCCTCATAGGACTTGTGTTCCCCTCACCAACTTTGTTGCCCTTTTCTGGACATGCTCCAGCAAGTCAACATGCTTCCTAAACTGAGGAGCCCAGAACTGGACACAGTACTTGAGGTGTGGTCTAACCAGTGCAGTGTACAGGGGCAGAATGACCTCCCTGCTCCTGCTGGCCACACTGTTCCTGATGCAGGCCAGCATGCCATTGGCCCTCTTGGCTGCCTGGGCACAATGCAGGCTCATGTTCAGTCTGCCATCAACCATTACCCCTAGGTCCCTCTCTGCCTGGCCACTCTCCAGCCTCTCTGACCCCAGTCTGTAGCTCTGCATGGGGTTGCTGTGGCCAGTGTGCAGAACTTGGCACTTGGATGTGTTACATCTCATGCCGTTGGATTCTGACCATCTGTCCAGCCTGTCGAGGTCCCTCTGCAGAGCCTCTCTACCCTCCAGCAGATCAAAACCTGCCCCCAGCTTGGTGTTATCTGCAAATTTACTGATGATGGACTCAATGCCCTCACCCCCTTTGGTAGAGACATGTCAGACACCATGTCTTTCCAGATGTCATTTCTCCTTAGTGTATTTTGCAGCTCAGAGGTGCTTTTACTGTGCTCAGCATGTCAGATTGCATTCGGTCTTGGTATTTGTCACTTTAAAGACAACTATACTGAAACAATGGCAAGGCAGTGTAAAGGGTCAAACCAAACAAGTGGGTTAACCTGTGTGCCTCCCCCAACAAAGACTTGATAGAAAACCAGCACACACAAAAAATGTCTCTGTGCTCAGAAAAAAAGATTGAGATAAGAGTTTTTGAGTGAATCAGGTAATCATAACACAAATGTTCAATTACCATAGTCTTTTTGTAGGAAAAGCACATTGGAAAGCAGCAGCAAGCAGAAGCAAGCAAGCTAAAAACCCAAGCCAGGGAGCTTCTCCCCCATTACTCCCTGCCCCGCTGCCACCCCAGTGGAAGAGAGACAATACTCAAAACCTGGAACCCAAAGGCAGCAATGGGAACAGGAAGTCTCCTGTGTTACAATCCGAACTTCAAGCCCCATAATACTTTGCTTTGGTTAGCACTTTCATTTTGAAGCTGGCATGAAGCAGGATGGTATGAATAGTAGCAGATGAACTCAGCCTATTACAGGCAGCATATTCATTAGCTAGATCCCATAACTGTGGTTTACAGTCATGATCCATTTTTAAAGGTCTCTTCACAAGAACTATAGATTGCTACAAATCAGAAGTTACTTATGAGGTAAAATTGTATGATACAAAGTTGTCATTATTACCTTAGATTTTGAGTTATCCAGATGTTTGTTGGATTCAATGCTTATGATAGGCTAACTCTTCTAATTCAGTGATGTTGGTCAGAGGTTCCGGAAACTTCCAGACAAATACTATGACAATAATACCTTGTTGTTTAAGCTAGTAATTAAACCAGTCCTTGCTACTTTCAAATATACATGGCAATATTAGATATTTCAATTTCAAACAGAGTTGTTTGCTGCACAGATAATGCATGTTGATTGGTACATTTAACAATATGATGGAGTCTAAATATTGGCTACTTTCTCAATTACTTTATTGTATGTCACTGATCAGAGACGTAGTTCTAAGGTCATCAGGATTCATCTGGAAAGTGTGTATAAAAAAAGATCCTACTTCTGTGTGGAAGGGTCACATTTTTTAAATAATGTAATATGCAGCTGAGAAGAATAAAAAACAGAAAAAGGGGGGAAATTATAGCTGGGAAAAAAACCAGAAAATTAAAAAAGTAATCATAAATGAATGTGTGTTAAAAGAAATGAATGTTTAAGAAAGATATCATGGATTCATCACCTGAAATATCAAAATAAAACTTGAAGCTTTCAGTTTCTCCCACAGACCTAGGAAGAAATTTTTGTCTTTTCCTTGTAGACTTTTTTTCCTGCTTCCATCTTTGAAGTAGCACTCTGCAGTGATGTTCTAACTGCCACTTGCCTCTCACACTGAGCCTCCTATCCTTGCTGTTTCAATAGAGCAGTTTTTTATGTATCTTGTAATCATAATAAAAACACAGGTTTTATACAGTCTGTAATTCTCGCTGCAGAAGTCTTTCAAAAGTGCATCTAGTTTATTACTAAACTGTTACTTGGAATTTATGGAGATGAATGTTAACTCTACTACTTTTAATGTGGAAGGTGTTATTTTAATTTTGAGACAGACATGTCCAATCATCTAACATGTTGTTTTTATTCCCTGTATGATATATGGCTTTCCATCAGAGTTTATTTTCTCATTTACAAATAATTAAGTTGGTTAACTCTTTTAAAATACACTTCATATTTTTTATTTAGGTTGAATAAACACATGCATTTTTTAAAAGGTGAACTTTTGATAAAAGTTCAAAAGTTTTCTCTGTAAAAGTGAAAACTTGCCTAAAAGGAGGAGTCTAAAATGAATCAGACATGTATATTTAGGAGTCCTTCTTTTTCTCATTTTTATGTGTAGTCCTGTTCTGGCACAAAAGTGCAAAGACCAGACAAGAAATATAAATAAGGGAATGTACGGGCTGGCAAGATATTTAGATTTTGAAGAACTTGCCAAGTGCTTAGGAGTTTAATTGGGCTGTGGCTCACTGCAGGTTTCATTACCATACTAATAGAATAGAATAGAACAAACCAGGTTGGAAGAGACCTTCGAGATCATCATGTCCAACCTATCATCCAACACTACCCAATCAACTAAACCATGCAACCAACCATCCTGTCAAGCCTCGCCCTGAACACCCCCAGCGACAGCAACCCCACCACCTCCTCAGGCAGCCCATCCCAGTGGGCAATCACTCTCTCTGTGTAAAACTTCCTCCTAACCTCCAGCCTAAACCTCCCCTGACGCAGCCTGAGACTGTGTCCTCTTCTTCTGGTATTGGTTGCCTGGGAGAAGAGACCAACCTCCGCCTCACTACAACCCCCCCTCAGGTAGCTGTAGAAAGCAATAAGGTCACCCCTGAGTCTCCTCCTCTCCAGGCTAAGCAACCCCAGCTCCCTCAATCTCTCCTCATAGGGGTTGTGCTCCAAGCCCCTCACCAACCTTGTTGCCCTTTTCTGGGCACGCTCCAGCAAGTCAACATCCTTCCTAAACTGAGGGGCCCAGATATTGTCTAGTCAAAATGTCTGGCCAATAAAATAGTATATTTTAAATTGCTGTATCGCTCAACCTATTGCACAAGTTCCTAATGAGAACAGTTAATTGAAGATGTCTGTTTCTCCATTTTTTTCCCATTTCTTTCTTTTTTTTTTCCCTGAACAGAGGAAATTCTTATTCTTTGATCAATCTTAAACATGATAAGCATCTCCTCTCCAAATTAAATATGCTGTTACTAGGTTTTGTCTTCTTCGTCTGCTGTGTGATTGCATGTGTTTGTTTTTCATTGTGAACTTTTTATGTGATATTTACAGAGCTTATATTTCCACTTGGTCTGACTCCAGAACAATCCAATACTGATGGCTGTCAGTTCATGTTGGTCTCACAATACAAACATCTTTAGACAAAAGAAATTGCTACAGAGAGAAGGTTGGTTTTGTTGACCAGAAAAATAATGTAAATACAGGTATACATACTGCTTGTTAGAAATAGTATACAGAAGCAGGATGGGGAAACTGATAAACATGTTTTGTGTTTGGGGCAGAGGTTCTAGAACTCAGATCTTCACTGCACCAGACAGATCAAATCAAATTAAAGGTAAAAGTAAATTTTGACTGAAACTGGAAAGCATTGGACAATGACATTTACCCTCAAAAGTACCTCAGAATTACTGTTAAAACATAGTAGTCACCTTTTTTGCAGCTGGTCCTCAACTGGCACCCTGATCAGAGACCAAAAAACCCAGGATGTATCAATTTCTCCACACCCAGGCACCCAACACACACTTCTGTCTGGAACAAGTGGCTAAAAACTAGCTTTTGCATGACCTAAACTGCAACTGCCAGAGTAATTTTTTAGATCTAATGTATTAATTGATACAAAGAAGTATTTTAATGGTATTAGAAAAAAAAAAAAAAAAATTACTGTTCCTAAGTAAAATTCTATATTTCATTTTCTATAGGAGCAATTTCAATTTTAACCGCACCAAAGTGTAAAGCTCCTATTAATGACTTTCTACTCTCTGGACTTTTGTGTGATCATATAAAAGCAGCAGCAAGCACTTCCAGTTGGCAATAAAATTTAAATGCTCGAAATTCAGGAAATAAGTTCAAGGACTAAATACTGGTAAGTATTATAAAGATAAAGTTAACTGTTTTAGAAGTAGTATCAGAGTTAGAAAAGGAGCTCATAAAGCCTCTGCTGAAGAGAGCCAAAAGCCAAAGATGGGAATGGTTTAGGAACATGACAGTACTCTGCAAATATTTCTACCTTGAAGCATATAGAGAAAAAGTAGTGACTCCAGCATCTTCTCCAGTCATCAGTTCTCTCTTCTGATATTCAAAGCTCTATGAATCCAGCTCCATTAGAACTGTCCACAAAGCCTGATGGCTATGTTAAAAATAACATATAAACAGAACCTGAAGGCTAATGTCTCAAAATTTAGTAAGATAGCAGAAATATATTAGACATTCCAGCTTCAAAAATAATTATGCTTTAAGAATATCACAGAATGTTGGTCCTGTATGTCAGAACTTTTTTGCTAACATAGAACTTAAAAAAAATCCAATTAATGCATTTTGTAATACACCTTGTAAATTCTTTTCTGAAACCAAGTTCTCAGCCATTAATATGCTTGCTTAATTACAAGATCAGGAACATTTTCATGCTCTCCATATTGTATTTAAATAGCAACATAGGGTGCGACACTTCAGTAGGAGGTAAAATTCTGTGCAATGGAAAATTGAATGTTATGTTAAAAGCTTTCAAAGGAAGGAGTTCAAAATATATATATATTCTCGAAATCAAGATAATTATTAACCATCAAAAGTGATATCTTCTCACTGTTTTTTTTAACAGAGAATTCCTTATTCTAGGAAATTAAACTCATATGTAGTAGCAGTAACATTATTTATTTTATTTATAAAAGCATAAAATAAATTGAATATTGGCAATGGTTTGAAAAGAATGTAAGGTTTGGGTTAGGGAGGTAGATCAGTGAAGAGAAAAACCCCAGAATTTTCAGTTTCCCATTAATGCTAATAATCTTCTTTCCCCTCCCCCCCCCCCAATATATATTTCCAGCAGTAGGCATTAGACTCTGAAGAAACTTTTCATGATGCCCTCAAAGTATCTGTATTATATTTGGGACAATATAAATAAACTATTAATATAATAAAAAATATTTAAAAATACATATATGCATATAAACTATGGAAAAGAGTGAAAATTATATTTTCATAGAGAATTCCAAATGTGCCATTGGAAATAGGTGAGGAAAATGAAATTTACAACTTCTTTTTTTTTTTTTTTTGCTTTTCATACTGCAATTTTTTTATGCTTAAAAAGGGAGTATTTTTGTCTTGTTAAATAGTTGAAATACTAATAAAAGGGGTTCATAAAACTTCTGCAGTATAATATGTCTCTGAAATTTCATATAGAATAGAACCAAGTTGCAAGTAGTAATAAGAATCCTAACAAAAATATTTTTTAACACACTCCTGACTTGCTTAAATACTGAAATTTGGTTTCTGTCTGCAGAATATTTTGTTAAGTTTGGCTGGAACTTGAGCTGGACATAAATCCTCAGGGATTTACTTTGCCCAAATAAGCTTATTTTGTCTTTCTCTGCCTATCTATAACTGTTGTTGTTATGCTGTTTGATGAATTTTCATAGACTGACAGTGTTTTGGCTGAGTGTTTTGGGCAGGAAGTGACAAGATGTTTTTCCTTTGTAGCTGATCAAGCAAAATGAAAACACCGTTTTGGTCATCAGTGGTGATGATCATCAACCAAGCATCAATGGCTCCCTTAGATGAGGATTTTTCAGTCTGATAGAAAAATAATCTTATGGTGAGTGTACTCCTAAAAGCACAGTAATTCATCAGATTCTAGATTATCTTCCATTTTTTTATTTATTTGGTTTATATAATTGTGTTGATCCAAGCATGCAGGGTGATTACAAAGTTCCCTGTCTTGGTTAGGATTTTCTGTTTGGTGCTATACCAGAAATATCCTTTTGAAAGATACAGCATTTACTGTCCAGATGTCATGTGGGCTGAGATATCAAACCCACAGAATGTTTAGTTTCAGAGACTTTGTCTAATCAGATAATCAATATCCACTTTTATACATGGACATCAGGCTTTGCTGTGTAACTGAATTCTGTCTGACTGATTATAAGCTGTTGTACACCTAGAAAATATTTTAGATAACCATTTTGGGTAAACATAGTGCAATTAGCGATACAGATATAGTGGAAATAGTGATATAGAGAGTATCCCACCACAAAGATAGATCTTACCAGTTAATTTACTGCTTCTGTTTATGGTGGGACCAAAGAGGTTAATTCCCTCATACAGAGAGAGACAAAGCTTGAGCTACTCAGATTACCAAATACTTCTTTGTTTGAGTGAGTAGTGATCATGGACCTTCTATGACCACATTGTGTTCAAACCTCAGGCTGCATCCCAAACAATCAACATTATTTTCGTGTGGAACTGAAGCTAAGCATGGCTTCCCAAATGCAGTTCTCACCTTACTTTCTCTGTGTTGGTGCACAGGCTACACAGACCCAAACCCAAGAAGGAAGATGTTACCCTTCTATTTCAGCACAATATCAAAAAGCACATCAAAATGCATATCTCAGGTGTTTAGCCTTTATCTTTCAAGAGACTGCAATTTCACAAAGTAAAATTTCCCAAGTGATGAACAGGTAGGTTATATGGAACCATATAATTTTTTGGTACTTTCTGGACTTTCTGTCGTAACTCTGAGCATGCTGCTATTAGCAGGATCAGCAGACTGCTGTTACCTCTGTGCTTTGACCATGGGCAGCAGCAGAGTCCTATGGTCTGCCTAGGAACATCACCAGTATTTGCTGAGCAGAGAGGGAGGGCCTGGCTTTGGGACAAGAGATTTTTAGATTGTTGTGGTTTTGTTATACTTACAGATCTCCTCTCCACTTCCAGTACAACTCTGTTTCCCAAGTGCTACTTCTGAAACCTGTGATGGCCCTAATATCCTGATAAACATAGATTTTAGTAAGGAAAAAAAAATTAGCACATTTCTCCTTGTATTTTTGTTTGTTTAGTTGGGTTTTTTGTTTCTTTTGTTTCAATAAGAACTTCCTGTGCTATGTTGAAATGTCAAGTGTTGGATAGTGTGGTGGGTTGCAGTTCCTCCCCTCCCCAAACCTCCTAGACTCCCCTGTACTAAGAGAGTGAAGCTGAAAGAAAAGCAGTGGGTTAGGCTTATCTCAAGGTCAGCCAGAAATGTTATTTTCTCACGGGCAAAGCAGAACAGCTGAGATCAGAGAAGAGAAAACCCACAAGAAGGGTCAGATGGAGGAACCTGGAAACTACAGGCCAGTCAGCCTGACCTCAGTGCCAGGGAAAATGATGGAGCAGATTATCCTGGCGGCAATAACTGTGCACCTGAAGGATGGCCAAGGGCTCAGGCCCAGCCAGCATGGATTTAGGAAGGGCAGATCCTGCCTCTCCAACCTGATCTCCTTCTATGATCAGGTGACCCGTCTGGTGGATGTGGGGAGGTCTGTGGATGTGGTCTACCTGGACTTCAGCAAGGCCTTTGACACCGTCCCCCACAGCAAACTGCTGTCTAAGCTGTCAGCTCGTGGTCTGGACCGCAACACTCTGTGATGGGTTAGGAACTGGCTGGAGGGCTGAGCCCAGAGAGTGGTAGTGAATGGTGCCACATCCAGCAAGTTTGCAGATGACACCAAGTTGGGATCAGATGTTGATTGGTTAGAGGGTAGAAGGGCTCTGCAGAGGGACCTCGACCGACTGGACAGATGGAAAGAGTCCAATGGCATGGCATTTAACAAGTCCAAGTGCCAGGTGCTGCACTTCGGCCACGGCAACCCCATGCAGAGCTACAGGCTGGGGTCAGAGTGGCTGGAGAGCTGCAAAACAGAGAGGGACCTGGGGGTGTTGATTGACAGCCGCCTAAACATGAGCCAGCAGTGTGCCCAGGTGGCCAAGAAGGCCAATGGCATCCTGGCCCGCATTAGGAATAGTGTGGCCAGCAGGAGCAATGAAGTCATTGTGCCCCTGTATTCTGCATTGGTTAGGCTGCACCTTGAGTATTGTGTCCAGTTCTGGGGCCTTCAGTTTAAGAAGGACATCAAGACACTTGAACGTGTCCAGAGAAGGGCAACAAGGCTGGTGAGAGGCCTTGAGCACAAGCCCTATGAGGAGAGGCTGAGGGAGCTGGGATTGTTTAGCCTGGAGAAGAGGAGGCTCAGGGATGACCTCATTGCCCTCTACAACTACCTGAAAGGTGGTTGTAGCCAGGAAGGGGTTGGTCTCTTCTCCCAGGCAACCAGCACAAGGGGACACAGTCTCAAGCTGCGCCAGGGGAGGTTTAGACTCGAGGTAAGGAGAAAGTTCTTTGCCGAGCGAATTGTTCATCATTGGAATGTGCTGCCCGGGGACGTGGTGGAGTCACCGACCCTGGAGGTGTTCAAGAGGGGGTTGGACGTGGCACTTGGTGCCGTGGTCTAGTCATGAGGTCTATGGTGACAGGTTGGACTCGATGATCCTCAAGGTCTCTTCCAACCTTAGTTATACTGTGATACTGTGATACTGTGAATGAAATATGAAGAATTGTTATGGTACAGCTCCTTTTACCCCAGACATTTATCCAATGAATTTGTTTAGACAGCAATTTTCCTTTTTACACCCATTAGTGATTTATTTCTACTTTTCTGCTTGAAATCTGTAGTTTAAAGGCAAAGCCTAAAACTACCACAGATGGTGATAGAAAGGCAGATGAAATCTATGAAGGGACTTGTTTGTAAAGATTGCTCCAGATCTATCTACATTTTTTAAAAAATGGTTGCTTATGTTCTCCCCAACAATCTGAAAGGAAATATTCCCTTGTGAGGGATGTTATGCTTTATGGATGATTTGTATTAACATAGATACTTTACTGGAGTGAATTCTAATATACATATATAGTTAAATATCAGGAGTACATATTTTGTATTATTTGTTGTCCCAGAGGTAAAATGTGAATTTAATAGAATACTAATATTCTCACTTATTTCTAAATATTTCTCACAAACTATTGTGTCTCCAATCATGATTTCCTATAATTTGTCAATACTACAAGTGTGTTTGTGGACTTTTCTTCAGAAATACTTGCAGTGTGAAAGTAAGTTTGAGCTTCTTCATCCACTGCCTTTAGTAGTTAGTAAGTACTCTTATTGATACGTCTGTGTTAACATTACAGCCTGAGTATTCCCTGATGATTTGTCACACTGTCACAGTGCAGAAAAGAGATCCATATGCCTTTAGGGGCTCCTCAGCAGTGCAGTGAGACCTGGAAACACATGATGCACTGGTTAGAAAACAGTTTTAATTCTACATATACATGCTTGGGAAAAAAATAATCTGCAGACAGGACAAAGAAAGTAAAAACAATGTTATCAAAGTTTTTGTCAAGAATACATCAGCTTTATTATAAACTGAAAATGTTTCTTGATTGTTAAGCTTCTGAAATGTTGTCCAGTGGAAAACATTCAAGAATTCAGGCAAAACTAAGGTCATATTTCAATTCTTTCTACCGAATGATCAGTTATAAAGTTAAAAATTAATAGTTTATACTAACTGAAACTGAAATAATGCTTAACTAATTTATGTAGATTTGCAGTGAAAATGAAATCAATGAGAATGTGCCTACTCACTCCACCCTTTACTGACTTCTTTGAATAACCCATTTCCTGGGAAGTTAAACATAGGGGGTGGAAAAAGCTACATTGTTTATTGGACCCTGTAACTGTTTGAGCTGTTCACTAAAAAAACATGATATACTCTTGCCACATTTGCTGTTAGCCTATGGTATATATTACTCTATGCTTATATATATAAGAAGATCAAATATAAACATCACAAGAATATGCTTGGTATTATATTTTGTTATGAGTCACATTCATAATTGCTTAAATAATAAAATTATTTCTGAGATGTGATTTGAAAAGTCTTATCAGTTCAATTAAATTTATAGACTGCTAACCAAAAGAAATTAACTTGGAGAATCAGAATGTTTTGGTAGAAAGGAGATAAAAAATCCACTCCAGATCTATGATTTTTGCAATTAATGTAATTTGGAGCCAAATGTTATATGCAATTTTCTCTGAGCAATTCAAAGCACATTAGCAGCATTCATGATATAAAAAAGAAAATCTTAATAAATGTTTATTACACAGAGTAGGCACAAGTGGGTAAAACTGCAAACTGATTAATAATTGCGATAGTTTGCTAAATATGTCTTCTTAATTTAGTCAAGTGGGTTTCACTTTCAAAACATTTGCTTTGAGAAAAGGAAGCTTGAAGTTCAGCATAAGTGGAAGGGTAAGTATGCAACTAGTCGATGGTTGCTTGCATGCTTAATATTGCCACGGATACCAGTTCTGTGATTAGATTAGGGCATATCTTATGTTGCTGGGATCATGAATTGCTATAAAATTATTATAAAAAAATTTGATTGTTGAATTTTAGGTTATATGAAAGCCATGAATATTTAGTCATGTTCTAAACATTATCTGGAGAGGCTTTTCCTTCTATAGCACAGTGGGCATAGGCAGATTTGATCATCACAGTACCTAGGCTGTCTGAATGGATCAGAAAGACATGGAAGAGACTGAGGGAGTTAATGATTTGGAAAAGCATAGTAGATTTTTTTATTTTTTTTTTTTAAATAAGAGACAGTGGTTACTCAGTGAATTTAGGACATGGTCCAAGCAAACACTTATTTTTCAAAATATGTAGACTCAGTTGCCAAGAGGACATTGCAGTATCTGGATGAATGAATTAAGAGATGACAAACTCATCACTGCTTATTAAATACAAAACTGAATATGAGAATCTGGAAAGAAAAGACTACTCCAAGGGGACGGTCCGGCTAAATATATGTGTCATAATCTTTTCCTTGAGCCATGCACTAATGGTCATTGGGGGACTTACAGTTTTCATTAAAAAAGAGACCAGACCTGTAATGCATGAGGTGCAAACAGTGATAATAGTGGATTCTGAGATCTAAATTAACAAATGCTGCAGCAAACATTTTGGATAAGTCCGGATGACTCTGAGCAACAAAAAATACCAGTGTCTATGCATGTAATTGTGAGCAGAAAGGGAGAATGTCTGGGATTACAAAATATTTACTTTACTCATTGAATGTACAATGAATATTGACAATTTGGGTTGTTGAAGTGCCACTCTGTAAATGACTTAATCATGAAGAAAATTGAAAAAAAAAAAAAAATCTTTCTGTATCTTAATGGATTAGCACAAGCAGCCATCACTATGTTTGGTGTCAAATCACTAAATTAGGGCTCTATATTTACTTCTTCCCAGGTGGTAGTTAATGTGTGCAAGGCACTATTTCAATGCTCAGAGTATACTTGTAATTTTAATTGATTATTCCTTGGCAGCTGTACTGTGATGCTTGTGTGGGGTGTTGCCGATGAGAAACATAGTATATTCTTCACAGGAAAAGCATATTATGATCTGCCACTTAAGCAGAGATGCAAGTGAGCATGTTTTATGCTACAATTACATAACACATGCTTTTGATTTTAGGACTGGATGTTTAACCAAAAGAGCTAAGTATTAACGGCATGATAAAATACATTCCCATCTTCCATACAGTTCATAATGCATACTCTGTGCTTTCAGTGCTGCCTTTTTACCCTTAAAAAAAAATAATATTTTTCAATTTCCACTTTGACTCTCTCAACATTTTCCTATTTTCTAAGCTGTCAGAGCAAGACCTTCTTTGTATGAAAATGAAGCATAAAAGAAATATGTAGAAAGCTGCTTTTTTAACAATCATGGAAAATAATGTTAATATCCAGATACTCAGGATCTGTTTTTGTTAAGCTCTTTGCAGGCAGGCAAAAGCCTCTAAAATCATAGTATAGCAAGCTAAAGTAAGTTACAACAAATGAAAAGTGAACAAAAAAGAATCCTTCAATCAACACAGTCTTTGGAAGAAGTGTAGAAACTGCTGACATTTATTCAAGTCTCCTAATGCTTCGGTATGGTGCACCTTATCCTGTGACTTGTGAGCAGGGTTTTCCTTTCATATTACAGTAGGAAGAACAAGGAAAAGGTGGGTTTGTTTGTTTGTTTTTTTTTTTTTTTTCAGTATCATAGAAATTTCATAATTTTGAATGATACATAAATCAGGAAATGTAAGTGCCTTAGCATGGCAAAGGCACCATATGCCCAGAATTATGCACCAATACTGCAAAATGTGTCCCAACACGTTCTTCCACATCCCTCCTTCCACTCTCCCTTCCAGAGTGGGTACTCAGCCCAGAGCTGAATGGGACAAAGACCAGGGTGCCAGACAGATGGCATAAACAATCCCATTTGCCTTCTAAGGGATGAACAGTAACATACACCCATCACATGGGACGTTCGTGCTACTGCCAAGTAAGGGCATAACTCTAGCTTCACACTTTCTCTAGGCTAAAACTGGCTATTAACAAGATTGCCCATTGGCTAAACCCCGCCTTGAGAAACCTACAAGTAATACCCCAACTTATAAACAAGTCTCCCTCTCTCTTTGCACTCTCTGCTTCTTTGCCTAAGTGCTATAGCATTTGCTATTAAGCTCCATAGCTGTTGCTTCTATCAAGCTCTGCTCACAAGCATACTAGTGGCCTCTGCAATACAGAGAGAAGCTAGCAATCACAAGAGCCCTAGGAAGGGCTGACAAGCCTCAATAACCAGAAATCTGCAAAGGAGAGTCCATCCCTGAAGCTACAGCTAGCGCCGTATTGACAGTCCCAGTAGACTGAAAGACAGCCCACCGTCTCTTCAAGAGCCCTGAGGGTAAGCCTTTAGCCCAGAGAGGGAGGACCAATCCAAACATCTGCTACAGCCTTAAAACAGCAGACTGGCGAGCCACAACCTTTTGTGTACCAGCTCCTAAAGGAGGAACAGCGCTCCGCCACATCCTGCTTGACCCCGCTCCATTCACGGGAGAAGAAGAGCCAGCTGCTCGGCTGCTCTGCAGCCCTGTATCTGCCAGGGAAATTCAGAGCACCCTCTGTGCCTGTGATTCAAAGTCGGGACTACCGTGACAGAGAGTCCCTCCTGCTCCTTTAAGCCAAGCAAAGGGATGCCGCTGCCGCTCCGCGTAGCTACGCCCCACATATCCAGAGCTGCTTTGCCGGCCACAGCACAGAACGGGGCAGCCTCAGAAGATCCTGTCGCCATACCGGGCCGATCCTGAAGGGCCTCGCCCGCTGCAGCACAGGATCGGAGACGTCCGAGCTCACTTATAGGGGAACAGTCGCCCTGCCACGCAGGGCCGCTCCCCCAGGACCAGCTCCATCCACGGAGCCAGCACCGTCCCTGCAAGCCCTGAGCTTCCGGCAGGGGCCAGCTGCCAAGGGAACCTGCTGACCAGCAGAGCCTAAGTTTCGCCCCTCAAAGCTGTGGGAGGAAAAGGCTGTCCCCACTGCCACCGTTCGGAGGAAATCTCTGTCATGGGCCCAGCAGCAGCTCAGCCGCAGCCTTAGCCCCTGGAGCCCCTCCCCTGAACAGACCAGCCGAGGAGCCAGCCCCGGGCAGGCAGGAAGCAGCTCGGTGTAGCCTAGTAACTTGCTTCGCTACAAACAAAGACACAGTGTATCTTTCACGTGCGCAGCACCCACTAACATTCAATTTAAACCACCCGCGCCAGCCGCGAGACATTTCTAGATTAAGCCTCACCCTGAATTGCCTCTGAAATATTGTAACACTTCCCTACATGCAGTTAAAGCAGCCGCAGCGTCTTGTCGAACCGCCGTCTGGTGGACAAGTGGAGGAATTGCACCCTTCATTCCTTAATCGAAATTAATTTTGTAACTATTTTAATTGGGTTCAAATGGTACATACGACATCAATTATGGGATATATCTCACAATTGTGCACTAGAACATGTATATAAAATAGCGATTAATTGGTAATTAATAAAATTCTCATCACTCATAATTAATAACCTCTCCATCACACTTAAGGAAAATATGTTCATAAAAGATTTTGGCTGAAAGAAGATTGTGCGCAGATGTAATACACCTTGATGTTAGTGCTGAAGCATTACATACTGCCATGGAAGAAAGCCCAATATGGGTCTAGTAATGAACTTCTTTGCTGTCTGCATTTACAAATATTTAAAACAATGCTATCTGCTCCTTGTAGAAATGGCTGCAGACTAAGGAATAAGGTATTCATCAGGAAGTTAAATAATTCTCCTTGCAACCTGACAATCATTCTAAAGACATCTGCTTGGTTTTATTGTACTTCTGATTTAATTTTTTTTTTTTGGGGGGGGCTGACATTTTCTTGATTTGCTGTAATTTAAACGCAATAATATCTTAGCAAGTGAAGAGCTAACTATAACATTTCATATTGATTCCAGTACATACTACTGGGTTTTTTGGTAATTTGTTTCTACTAAGTTATTAGATTTCATAGATATTGAACAACCACAGATATAAACCCTTCTATAGTTTCTAAGTAAACCTTGTTACAATCTTAAAGGATTGAGAAATGTACCTCCATATCAGATAACTAGAGTCATAGTAGAAGATGTAATCATAAATATCTTGTATTCATCTAACTTTCATAGCTAAAAATGTTTGGAAAAAATCTTTCAGATTAATAAAACTTCTTTCATGACTGGGCGTCCATTCATTCTGTTGTACTACATCATGTAATGAAAATATGGACTTCTCAGTACAGGACCTATCTGGATCTATGGTGAGCCCATATCTGGGGCTAAACAACAGTAGTTACTGCATCACTAAATGACCTCTCCCATCAAAGAGCAGGAATCAAGAAAAGGAGAGAAACTCCACAGGTTGAAATGAATTTAATGAAATAACCAAATTAGTAGTAATGCAAATACAAGATATACAAATTTATACTCAGCCCAGCAAAAGTCCAGCAGGCACAACACCCAGGAAGGCAGTCCTTGAGAACCAGAAAGAGACAAGCATAGAAATAGAATAGAATAGAATAGAATAGAATAGAATAGAATAGAATAGAATAGAATAGAATAGACCAGGTTGGAAGAGACCTTCAAGATCATCGCATCCAACCTATCATCCCACACTATCTAATCAACTAAACCATGCAACTAAGCACCCTATCCAGTCTCTTCCTAAACACCTCCAGTGATGGTGACTCCACCGTCTCCCCAGGCAGCACATTCCAATGTCCAATCACTCTTTCTATGAAGAACTTCTCCCTAAGATCCAGCCTAAACCTCCCCTAGCGCAGCCTGAGACTGTGTTCTCTTGTTCTGGCACTGGCTGCCTGGGAGAAGAGACCAACCCCCACCTGGCTACAACATCCCTTCAGGTAGTTGTAGATAGCAATAAGGTCTCCCCTGAGCCTCCACTTCTCCAGGCTAAGCAATCTCAACTCCCTCAGCCTCTCCTCATAGGACTTGTGCTCCAAACCCCTTACCATCTTTGTTCTCTGGACATGTTCCAGCAACTCAACATCTTTCCTAAACTGAGGGGCCCAAAACTGGACACAGGACTCGAGGTGTAGCCTAATCAGTGCTGAGTAGAGGGGCAGAATGACCTCCCTGCCCCTGCTGTCCACACTGTTCCTGATACAGGCCAGGATGCCATTGGCCTTCTTGGCCACATGGGCACACTGATGGCTCATGTTCAGCCTACTATCAACCAGTACCCCCAGGTCCCTTTCTGCCTGGCCACTCTCCACCCACTCCAACCCCAGCCTGTAGCACTGCATGGGGTTGTTGTTGCCAATGTGCAGAACCTGGCACTTAGATGTGTTAAATCTCATGCTGTTGGACTCTGACCATTTGTCCAGCCTGTCAAGGTCCCTCTGCAGAGCTCTCCTACCTTCTAACAGATCAACACCTGCCCCCAGCTTGGTGTCATCCTCAAATTTGCTGATGATGGACTCAATGCCCTCATCCAGATCATCGATAAAGATATTGAAGAGCATGGGGCCCAGCACTGATCCCTGAGGCACACCACTAGTGACTGGCCGCCAGCTGGATGTGGCACCATTCACCACCACTCTCTGGGCTCAGCCCTCCATCCATTTCCTAACCCAGCACAGAGTGAGAAAGAACCCAAGCAAGAGGCTCTAGCTTGAAACTCTCCTTTTTTTGAACAAACTTCCTCTTTTATACTGAATGTGATGCTCATGGCATAGGATACACCCATGAGCCAACTCAAGTCAGCTGTCTTGGCTGACAACTGCTAATTATCTTCAGTGTATAGTTGGCTTGTGACTGTGTCCCAGCTAAACGAGGATAGCTAAGGAAGTACCTTAGTTTTCTCCCCATTGCAAGTTTCCCACCAAAGGAAACTGCACTATTATGTGACTGTTGTGGAATAATTAAAGTTTAACAGTTAGGAAAAAGAGTGTAGAAGTACATGATCATTCCTAAGATGTAAAGGAATTACCATTTTTATCATATTTCTCAGTGATATGAAAAGGAATTGAAATTGAATTGACAAGGGTATTAAACACTGTGAAATTATCTGGAATAATCAGATCTCAATCTGAATGTGTAGAGCTGCAGAAAAGTCCAGCTAGACTGACTGACTAAAATGGAAGTTGCAATTAAATGACAGTAAATGCAAATCGATATACAAAAAGGGAGGAAAAGAAGAAAACATCAAAAACAAACAAAATCCCAAAACAACAAACAAACAGCACCACAACCACAAAAAAGCCCCCAAACAATGCATGTTCAAAGACTGGTTTTCAGGAAAATTATTGTCAGACACTGTGATCTCTCAAAATACCATGTCAGTACTCAAGAACGGTTGAACATGTGCATGAGAATACTTCTAGGAAATCAGTGGACAAACGGAAAATATACTTAAATGCCTGGAAATCCAGATCATCACATCCTCAGACCTCTTAGAAAAAGTACCTCGTATTTCTGCCTATGCATAGGCTTTTGCATTTTACTGAGCATACTCTATTTACTACAGGAAAATGCAGTATTTTAGTCTAAAGAAATATTTGTCCTCTTCTGTTACAGAAGTTCTTACATTACAAAAAATAGCTTGTTATTTTAAAAAGGGAATATTAAAAAAATAATAATCAGACCAAATTCTAGTATGTAAATGGGCACAGTTTTGCTCAAGGTCGCAATGGCAATACACTTTACATCAGTCGAAAGTGATTCTCTCCATCTACGTTTTTAGCTTGGAGATTAGTTTCAATCATTTGCAATGTTTCTTTGTTTGTTTATTATGAATTCCAGTGTTATGGATTTTAGCAAGTTCACTTTTCTACTTCCCCTATGGTTGTAGCTGTGTCATCCTTAAATACATACATAGAATAGAATACATAGAATTCTATTCTAACGATTCTAAATAGTTACAAAACCTTTTGTTAGTAAAACTTCAGGTAAAGACATCTCAAAATGTATCTGAGTAGCATCTCAGATGTAAATTGCTCTTGCTCACAAACACTGAGGAGAAGATAAAGCACTCAAAGAGTTCCAGAAAAGGTATTCTGCCACTGTCAGTCCTACCCCAAGAAATCACACTGAGATGAGGAAGTTTTCTGACATTATTTTAAAAGTTACTGTTACTCATGAGGCAGCCTAATATTACTTTTCTTCTCACTAAGTCATACAGTATAAGTGTCTGACTATGTGGTTGGGAATAAGGAATGTATCTGTAACTAAAGTGAGTGTTTAGCAGAATTTCTTTAACTGCAGTTCTTCATTTCCTCACTCATTATATCGTCCCAAACACCAATCATACTGGGAGTTCAAAGATTAAATCAAACAACTCAGTTCTAAGTTATAGCATCATAGAGTGGGAAGCAGACCAGGATACAGTCTTGGGAATGCACAGATGTGCAATTATCACATACTGTCTAATTTACAGATTGCTCAGAATTTGCTGGAGAGTCTGAGCTATCCTATACATTGTACTCTTCATGCCTTCTCTTCCCTTCCAATTGCTGAATTTGCCAAGATGTGAAAATTTTCCTGTGTGGTAAACTACTGTTCTGATTAGTGTTAAACTTTACACAGATTTTCCTAAATTATTTGACTCATTCTCAGGAGATCAGAGTTTGCATATAACTTAATCCATCATTCTGACTCTTAAAATCTCACAGAAAGACATTTCTGGTGACCAAAGCAGTGACACACACTATGGAGATTTTCCAGCTTCAATACTGCTTTATGCATATATAACGCTCAAGATACTCCTGCAGCATATTCTGCTTTTCTCCTCCTCAGGTTATTTTAGCTCTTTCATTAAATTACTGATTCTTCTGTGTTACAGCTACCCAGCTCCCTAGGTGATACAGCTAACTAAGGCAATGGGGCAAACTGAGTGAAACAGATTCAAGTATAGTTAGATCACATCACGTTTCCATACTGTGTTGTGATCTTCTACCTCCTTTCATCCCTTACTTCTCTGGGAGTAAGAGTTACTGCATGACAGCACTGTAACTTCTTCCCTTCATGATCTTGTGCAACCATTACTTGAAAATCACTTGAAAATGTATGAGATTAAAGTGTGTGATATTTTGAGGAGTATTTAACTAAATAAACTGACACTTGGAGAGTACACTGTGTTGGGTTAGGAACTGGCTGGAGGGCCGAGCCCAGAGAGTGGTGGCGAATGGTGCCACTTCCAGCTGGCGGCCAGTCACTAGTGGTGTGCCCCAGGGATCAGTGCTGGGCCCCATGCTCTTTAATATCTTTATTGATGATCTGGATGAGGGCATTGAGTCCATCATCAGGAAGTATGCAGATGACACTAAGCTGGGGACAAGTATTGATCTGTTAGAAGGTAGGAGAGCTCTGCAGAGGGACCTTGACAGGCTGGACAGTTGGACAGAGTCCAACGGCATGAGATTTAACACATCCAAGTGCCAAGTTCTGCACATTGGCCACAACAACCCCATGCAGTGTTACAGGCTGGGATCAGAGTGGCTGGAGAGCAGCCAGGCAGAATGGGACCTGGGGGTACTGGTCGATGGTAGGCTGAACATGAGCCATCAGTGTGCCCAGGTGGCCAAGAAGGCCAATGGCATCCTGGCCTGCATCAAGAACAGTGTGGCCAGCAGGAGCAGGGAGGTCATTCTGCCCCTGTACACTGCACTGGTTAGGCCACACCTCGAGTCCTGTGTCCAGTTCTGGGCCCCTCAGTTTAGGAACGATGTTGACTTGCTGGAGCGTGTCCAGAGAAGGGCAACAAAGCTGGTGAGGGGTTAGGAACACAAGTCCTATGAGGAGAGGCTGAGGGAGTTGAGGTTGCTTAGCCTGGAGAATAGGAGGTTCAGGGGAGACCTTATTGCTATCTACAACTACCTGAAGGGAGGTTGTAGACAGGCGGATGTTGGTCTCTTCTCCCAGGCAGCCAGTGCCAGAACAAGAGAACACAGTCTCAAGCTGCACCAGGGAAGGTTAGGCTGGATGTTAGGAAGAAGTTCTACACAGAGAGAGTGACTGCCCATTGGAACGGGCTGCCTGGGGAGGTGGTGGAGTCACCATCACTGGAGGTGTTCAGGAGGAGACTTGATAGGATGCTTGGTTGCATGGTTTAGTTGATTAGGTGGGTTGAATTAGTTGATAGGTTGGACGCAATGATCTTGAAGGTCTCTTCCAACCTGGTCTGGTCTATTATTTTCTATTCTATTCTATTCTAAACTGAGATTCACCAACACAGAGGAAATTCTAAAACTGGCATTTCCAAACATCACAAATAGTCAAATCACTGAAACAAAGCCACCAATATGTGTGATGCTATGTGCTCTGCATATCTTTGTAAGTTGTTTGTAAATGCTAATGGAGTCCTTACTGGTTATGTGTGTGGGTTTTGATTTGGTTCGGGGTTTTTCCAGGTTTTTTGTGTACCTTTTTTCTATTTTTCCCTTGTCCTCAACATCAACACCAAGAACAGAATTTCTATAATGCCTGTATACTCTTGAGACCCAGGAGCTAGCTTGGGGATTAGTGTGATTTAATTTTTAGTTTGAGTTTGAATAAACAGTGTAATGACATAGCACTGTTGGCACTGTCTTTTCCTAATCTATATCAGGCAAATGCTACCACAAGATACAGTTTTGTTCATCAAGGGATACTTATTTAAATCTGAAAATCTGTCTCTTGTGCTCTTAGAATGCCCTGGAGTGGAAATTCCTGATGAGAATTGTACAGATGCTCAACGATACGAAAATCTGAAACATACTCCATATTTTTGGAACCTGGCCAAACTACTCATGTACTTCTGAACTGGGACAAAAATTACTGGTGCTGTTGTACAAGTATTCACTCAGAGGGTGGTTTATTTATAATATACAGCATAATTTCTAGGCTGTTGCTGCCAAATGGGGAGTCTTCCAAAGAATCCTAATTCAAATACTGAATTATATTTGGATGGGATGCATTTCTCTGTTATTTCCCAATACATCCATATTCCATCTTGCCTTTTTAATTAGTGAATATATTGACTGTATATGTAATATTATAATTGTTTCTGCCATCCTGCTTACCTTTAATTGTAGATGAATTTATTCTATCATCTCTTCATAATTGTAAAAGACTATGTTTATTGCAATTGCTACCGACTGTTCAAAAATCATCTGCCTACTGACTCTTAGCCTATTTTGTACACATGGTTGTGATATTGTTTGTCACACCATTCCTTGCTCTTTCCACCTTGTCTCTGTGTCACAGATTTTGATCTTTTTTGTAACATGTGCTGTGACTACAACACACTTCAAATTTTAAGGTTTTGTTTGGCTATAAAATTGCAAAAGATCCATGGGTAAAATATTTTGTAATTGTCCACATGTTTAGTTTGACTTCTGATGTATGAGGGACAGAATCAGTAATGAAGCATTTTTATATCCACTCACATCATCAACCACTAGTCATATGTCTAATAGCAATTAAACTCACTACTTTCTAAACAAAACATTATAATTGAAGACCCATTTTATGCTAGGAAACTGGAAAGTATTTCTATTAATCTTGAAGATGGAAGATCTAAGGAAAACTTAGTTGTTCATGAGTTAAATGCCATAGTTAAAAATGACAAATCAATTCTTATTGACGTTATTTTGCTGATCTGTACATCTAAGTACTACTCCTCTGCTCTTCTGATACAGCCTGATTGTGGAATTGAAACTGGATATTTCACAATGTTTTGTTCTTTGCTCCACATTTACGTTTCTAGAATGGAGCAGAAAAAGCCTTGTTACTGTTTTCATACTGAGGTGACATTGTTCAGAGCCAGAAGCTAGCTGAGTATCTGTTTAAAATGTCAGCATTTCAATTATACTCTTATTATTTCCCATTACTTTTCTAAACATCTTTGCTATGAATTTTCCCAAGGTAAAGAATGAATAGCACTCCTCCTTTTTGCGTGTGTTTGTTTTGTTTTGTTGGCTTTTTAATGCCTTAGTTTCCTTGTGCTACAAAACAAAGCTAATTATAATGTAAAAACCTTTTACCCTTCTTTTTTACCATTATTCATGGCATTGAATATGACAATTTGAAAAAGTAGTTGCCTATGTCCAGATCCAAATGGTAACAGGCCAATTATGCAATCAGTGCCTAATCTTTATTCCTCAACATAATGAGCTCTTTATTGCCTTGATCTGAACAATTCAAGCACAGTCATTGTATGTTTCATAATCTAGCATTTTTAACCTTGTGTTAAAAGCTTAATCTTCAGCAGGTTTATGCTTGTGTAGCAGTTTCACCTGAAACACCTGGGGTAAATGAGAAAGTAACAATATCAGATGAGTAATCTGTTGTTTCATTGCACTTGGGCATATGTTTTTTATCCCTTAAAATTTCTGAAAGATGAAGAGTCTGAAGGAGACCTTTTACAAATATCCATAAGGTTTTAAAAAATTGGAGGAGCAAGTGAAGATGAAGTTGGAATGACTCTACTCTGATCTTGAATACTTTGTTCTTTGGGGATAACCAATGCAAATTAAAGACTAAAATAATAATTAAAAAAAGGTTGTGGGTTGGTTTTTTTGGGGTTGGGTTTTGGGTTTTTATTGGTTTTATTTTTTTTTTCCCTACATTTGACTTTGAAATGTCTGGGGTTTGGTTTTGGTTTTGATGGCTTCTTTGTTTGTGGTTTTGTTTTCTTGTTTGTTTGTTTGTTTTGGTTTTTTGTTTATAAATACATTTTTCTAAAAATTATCTGTTTTGAAAATGCAACTTTTGCTGCTGATCATAAGCCATCTTTTTTCATGTGATATAACTATTAAAAAAAATAAATGCATCATTATATTATTTTGAAAGACATTTTAGCATTTTAAACATCAAAATACTCTCAGAAAGGTGTGGAAATGTTAATTTATGGGATTATGTGGCTTTTCTTTTACTAAGACATTTCAGTAATTAAAAATAGAAACAAATCCAACATTATGATTCTAGAATTTTGATGAAAATTTGAAAGAGTAAATAATTTAAGAAAGGACTGCAGGAGCTTGACATTTAAAATAAAAATAATCAACAAGGACTTTCTTTTTCAGCAGCTACTTAGTCATATACACAGATTGGATTTTCTAAAGATTTTAGAGTCGTCAGCTCTTTTGAGTATCAGAAATTGTAAGGTAACATCTCTCAGTGACCATTTTTCTTTGCCTTCTGTAAATATAGATGGAGTAGTCAATCATATATAGCTCCAGGTAAGCAGAAACTGTAATATTTTAGCTATTTCTTAAGAAACCTCAATTTTTGCATGGGAGACCAGCATCTTCAGGAAGATATCACAGATTTATGGGCTGCTCCTATAATTTCTATTCTGTGTGTATATATGTGTGGACAGGCGATATTGCAGGAGTAAATCAGACTGCTTTATTTTACAAATTAGCTCTAAAAGGCTGTTTTTTGTCTCAGATCAACACGGATTTTCTACAGGAATACATCCTTTGATAAAAAGATGCCAATTTTAACATAGTTACTTCTCAAAGAAGCAACATAATTCAGAGAATGAGGGAATTTCTGCATGGTGTGTTTCATTACCTGTAATGAGTAGATCCTGCTCACTTCTTTGTAAAAGGATGAATTTGGATTCCTTTTTTTAGTTCCCCATTTTTATCTCATCTCCCTTTGTGATCTAGAAAGCATCCTGACTTGCCTGGAAAAAAAAATTTTGTGAAGGGCTTCTTAACTAACCCAAATTAACTTAATTTTTTTCTTAAAGTAACAATCTTGAGTTAGTCGCTCATATAGCTTACAAAATCAGTAAACAAGATGAAGCATTCCAATAAATTTTTAAATGACAATATTGCTAAAAGATAGATTTGCAGTGTCAAACTACATTTCAAAGAAGCAATCTTCTCAAAAGTATGGGCTCAGTTTGGACCATAGAAATGTTTCTTCAAATGCAAGCAGAACTGAGCTTCTGTTTATCCTCTTGTTCTGCAGTCCTTGTATCAGCAGACAAAAATAATTTTTGATGACTAAGATGAATGGTTTCTCTGTAAAGGTCAAAGTGATTTAACCATGTTAACAATTCTGTGCATGTGGTTTTAACATTGCATCGGAGTTAAACACTACCTCAGAGACCTTCATACTTCCTATAAAGAGTTTCTTATGATGTTGTACTGTACCTTGTTTGTCATCATCCCAAAAGGCAGGTGAACCTTGCAATAAAGAAAATCACATAGTTCTGAAGTGGGGATGTTTTCTCAGCCGCCTTTTGTATCTTTTCTCCTCAACACCCAAGCACTGAATGAATACAGAGTCCCTTGACATGTCTGTCATTAACTTTGGCAGTGTTACAGGCTGGGGTTGGAGTGGCTGGAGAGGACACAGTCTCAGGCTGCACCAGGGGAGGTTTAGGCTGGAGGTTAGGAGGAAGTTTTACACAGAGAGGGTGATTGCCCATTGGAATGGGCTGCCCAGGGAGGTGGTGGAGTTGCCGTCACTGGGGATGTTCAGGATGAGGCTTGACAGGATGCTTGGTTGCATGGTTTAGTTGATTAGGTGGTGTTGGATGATAAGTTGGACACGATGATCTTGAAGGTCTCTTCCAACCTGGTTTATTCTATTATTCTATTATTCTATTTTCAACCTAGAAATGAACTTAAAATTCATTAATTAAGCATATGAAAAAAACCCTAAATGTGCAACTGCATGTATTTTAATGTTTAGTGATTTTTTTCCATTTTGGCTTTAATCTACATGACAAGGCACTTAAGAATTCTGACACTTTGATCATTATCAGGTATTTTGTACTTTCTACATTGTGTAATGCATTGGTATTCTCAAAAAGTCTTCCTTACAGAGAAGAAGAAAGAGAATGGTGGAGACAAAACCAGAGCACAGAAGAGTATCTGAAATGAAATGCAGAAATTAAAACATAGACTTCTAATATGTAGCTTTAAACCTAGATGCCTTGGAAGTCAGCATCAGTACAAAAGGAGAATTTTAATTCATGTGGAGATCTGTGTCCATTGACACAGAACTTCTAATTGTGTTTTCTGTTGATCACCTTTTTTTCTGTGAGCTGATGACAGAAACAGTTGGACAATAAAAAATTTAATCTTTTATACCTTTTAAATATTTTAATTGACAGAATATAAATGAAACCAATTTGCTACATATTGGATTTATTCAACTTACTTACAATCAGTGGCTAGAGTTTTGAATTAGACTTGAAGTGTTGTTTCATTGCATAGGAAAACAGTCATAAGCGTTCTTCTTGATCTTCCTTCTAATTATTGCTCTGTCATTCACCGTCATACTCTAAAAAAATAAACTATCAGATTATTTTATATTAGTCTGCATACTGTTTCTTTAGCTGTAGGAACAGTGCTATTTCTTACCATGCTTATGACTATAAAACTTCTAGTATTCAGGCTGAATGCATTTAGGTTCACTTCATAACAACTGTTCTCTTAATGACTTTCCTTTTTCGATGTTGCAGAAAGCTTATTTAGCTAGGCCATAATGATGCAAAATCCAATTAGTTTTTCCTCCCCTGACTGTTCTTCTAGCAGTTTTTAAGGGTTCAACATTTCACAGGCATTTTAGTGATGTGTGACCAGTGCCATTTTCTTCCCTGCTTCATGGTTCTGGCTGGAAAGTGGAAGGAGAGGCTGGCCTTCAACATGCTTCACTACAAGCCACAAAGCATGCCTATGAGACAGCAGGTTGCAGGTTGAATAGCCCTTAATACGTGTAAGATACCAAATCCTGGCCTGTGCAAGTCACCTTGGAGCGCACCTGGAGAAGTTTTTCATGTAATCAGAGGGTCTTATCATTCTTTGGATATATTTGTTTGTTTGTTTTCTCACTTGAGAAATTCAGTTAAATACTTTGCAATGGTACAGTTGCATGCAAAAAAGAATTATCAACTTAGTGTGAATTTACTGTATTGATTCTTTCTATGAATCAATACAATCTTGTGAAGTACTGCCTCTGGAAGAGCATCAGAACTAATACAATAACTTAGAATGCTTTAAAAAGCAAGTAAGTATTTGTTTAAATAGTTTATGGCCTGTTGTAGATGTCAGTTCTTTACTGCAGGTGTTGTATTAGGTTGGTTTTTTGGTTGTTTTGTGTTTTTTTTTTTAAACTGACGTAATTTTACTCATTATTCCATAGCAAAACTGAGTAACTTTACTGCATATATGCCTGAAAGAACAGTGAATATGTATTTTTAATATAAGAAAACTTGAGGTACTCACATTTGTTCTTAAGTCTTTAATTTTGGGAACAATATATCGGTAAGATGACAAAGAATAAAGGATTCACACAGTTTTACAACCAACAAATAGTAGGGAGAGTAAAATCTACCTTGATATATCATTCTCAGTATGTTGCCCCTGTCCTTTAAGTAAAAGAAAATAACCCTAAACCCTATAAAATAGCTATGTCATTTCTAAAATGACATTTTTTCATCTGCCACTTTGACATGTTACTGCCGTGTTTTTCCTTTAACCCTTTAAGTGCCCTTAGCGTAATTTAACCTTGGCATAGGAATTGTTTTAAAGAAAGCATCAAAGTTTCCAGTCTTTCTGCCATTTAAAGGTTAATTATGTACACTGTCATTTTCTGCAAGCAGCAAGTCTTTATACAGCCTTCTTGAGTAAAGCTGAAAAGTGCTGTTGGAGGAGTATACACATTTTAAATAAAACTTGTGAAGTCCCCCTTTTCCATTCAAACAGCCTCAACTGTCAGTTTAGGTAACCTTTGTTTGCCTGTCACTGTGTTCCCATGATTAAATGTGAAGATTATAATCATTAACTGTGCTGAGGGTTCACTGTGGGTGGAATTTTGATGGGTGTATGACATTCTGTTTATACTATGAAGTCAAAATCCGACTTCATCTCTTCCAGCTCAACACCCAGAGGTCTCTAGGTTAGCTACCAAAGCCTAGCTGTATTTGTGTCACCTGACTTTAATATTAAATACTGCATCCATGGCAGATTGGAAGGTATTTCCCTATACTCTTTAATCTTTGCCTTTCCTTTTAACTGGAGTAATCTACTGGACAGAAATGAACTCGATTTGACCTAGAGATGAACTGATTTAAAAAAAAAAAAAAAAAAAAGGAGACATGGAGAGAAATAGAGATAAAGAAGAATTATTATTTTTTCATGCACAGAATACGAGAATTTGTATAGATGAGAGTATTCTTTCTTTTTCTGAAGGTTAATAGGAATATTCCATTTTAATTTCCTCTCTGAAAACATTTCTTACACTCTTCTCTTCAAAGGCGTAAGAAAGTAACAAGGTTTTGAATGCTGTTTTTGCATGACAGCTAGCTGTTCAAAACATAAAATCTGCTTCTGAAAATTACATTGTAATTTTAGTTATAATAACACTTCATTAATGTTAAATTATTGTCAAAGGTGCAAAGCAGTCGTAACATTTGAACTAACGTCATATTGAAAAGAAAAGAATGAAATCTCTTCTATATATTGATAGAAGAACAGAAGCCATTTTAATTATTTGTTTCAAGCCCGTTCATTGATGTGGCATCAATTTGGTAAAGCAACATCATACATTATGTTCACCTTTAAGCAATGACGTTTAGTTAGCCAGCAGAATTTTCACATATCATTATTGAAATTTAACTGCTTGATCAAAAAACTCTTAAGATTTATGAGATCCACTAATTAAATTAAGTGGCATTAACTGAAAAAAAATCTACATATAAAAAAAGGGAAAAAAAAAGGTTATTTATTGGGTAGTTCTTTGATTTTCTTTTTAGCTCACATCATCTTTTTTTTTTTTTAATTTGTTGTTGGGCTTCATTATCACTTAAATACATGTTTGGAATAATACTGAGGTATGCACCTGGATCCTAAAGACTTTCACATGTACACAACAATCTCAGTTTTGGAAGTTTTAATGTGAAAATATTAAAGTGTATAGAATTTGGAAGCAAATTTTGGCAGGCATCACGGGTGTAGCTCTAAAGGCAGGTGGCTTTTTCTTTTCAACAAGGGATTCTTATGGGGCTAAAGGGCTTGTTCTTCAGTACTTGAATCTCTAAATGAACTCCAATCTTGCCTTATCTGTGCAAACTCTTCTTATAACCCTTAAACTCAGTCAGAAGGGGGATGTACAGAAATAACTTCAAAGATTGTTTGCTACTGATTTGCAACAAATTTCAGTAAGTTAATGATATTTCATAATAGTACTCTGCTGTGTGAGTGAGAGAAGTGAATAACATTTGGAAGTCTGAAAAACAAATTCCAATTTGTGTCTTTTTTTCTTTTTTTCCTTTTTTGAGATGAAATGTTTCTTTCTAAATTCATTCAGACATCTATGCTTCCTTCCATGCTTTCTCACACTTTCATTGTCTGCAGTGGTCAAGTCACTACCCTTGCTCTGCTCAAATGTATTTTTAAAATGCACTTCTATCTCGACTTTTTAAAAGAAAGTTACCCAATGCATAGCAAAGCACATAATTTTCCACAACATTTTAGTCTTTTGAGAGACGTGTCAGAATATTCTCTATTTACAATCAAATCAGTGTGGAAGGCATAATTTCCCTGTGTAGCACCATATAAAATATGAAGGTGTAGTTGTACAAACTCAGTGCAGATAAGCGAACAACTGAAATGGTGCCCCATGAATGAGCTATGCATGTGCATTATATAACATTATTTCTACCTAATATAGGATATGATTGTAAGATGCAAATGCATATGAAATTTCATTACTTAAAAAAACAAACTGTCTCACACTATATCAAGGAAAGCCTGTTTTCTTATGAATGTGCATAGTATAGGAAGAATATTGTTCCAAACAGTGAATAATATAAATTTGCTTTGAAGCAAATTTGCTTTGAAGACTTCGTCATTACTATTAAATATTTTTATGAGGATGTATTACAGCAAATCTGTGGATTTGTGTGTATCTCAAAGCAGAGTGCTTCTAATGGAAATGTCATCTAAAGGAAAAATAGAGGAAACCTGGTCAATGTTTTCCATTTAATTAAAGGTAATGTTGTAGTTAATTCTCCCATTAATTTGGCATAATTTGAAATATAACAATTTCTAATAGATATAACGTTTGCAAAATGTTGACAGTTGGAGAATATCTCATTGACATTAAAAAGATTAAGGTAACAGTTCGGAGCCTGTTAAGCTATTAACGATAATGAGTATAAGAAATATGTAACTAGCAAAGGTGGAATACCATTTAGCTGTTTTTACAATGGATTTCCATACAGCAATTGGAGGTAAAAAGGCTGCACTGAATTTGACTGCATGACTATACTATTGGGGATTGATATTCTTCAGTTGGTACTTAATTATTGAAATGTTTCACGTAAATTATTACTTTTTAAATTAAAAACATGCATGCATGAGAACCGGGATACAAATGTATCCAATATATCAGAACCGTGTGTGTGCTCTTTTCCTTTTTCCCTGCCCCCTGCCTTGCTTCTCCCTGAAGTCTTCTCAATGCATTCATGCTGAAATAAACTAAAAATGACACTATGAACTAATTTCCACTACACTACTTGGAGCCTGATCCTGCTTCAATAAAGCCCATTTTAAAAAAACCTTACTAATCTCACATGAGAAACATTAGATTACAAACTGTGAAAGGAATTCAAGGAGTCCAGGTAATTGGTCAACATGTATCTCTGTGACCTCTTGTTTATTTTGAAGTCTAATACTTATTTTGACTTTTTGATCACATGCATTGTTACAGCATAATGAAACTGTTACAGCATGATTCTCCTGACAAAAAATATGTATCCAAGTACTCCGTCAGTTGCACATGCATGCACTGAAACAGTAAAAGCTGCAAGTGCAGTTGAGGCAAATATGTTTTATGCATTACAAGAGATACTTAAAAGAATATATCCATCAAATAAAGTAAATTAAAAGTTACAGAATAACATTTTTCAGAAAAATGTAACTTTTCTACGTTTGATACCTGACGATGTGATGAAAGTTTGTTTGGACCCTTACTTAAACCTTAGCATAAGAGTTATACACACAGTCTAGCCTTACTTTGTCAAAGAAGGAGTCCAGATTAAAAACTATTCCAAACAAGTGAAATTTGATGTTTTTGCTCAGCACAAGAGTTCAAAAAATTGGTCATAGAATCATGGAATCCTAGAATGGTCCAAGCTGGAAGGGACCTCCAAAGGTCATCTAGTCCAACCTTCCTTCAGTCCCTCCCAACTAGACCAGGCTGCCCAGGGCCTCACCAAGTCTTACCTTGAATATCTCTAGGGAAGGGGCCTTAACCACTCCTCTGGGCAACACATTCCAGTGATCCACCACCCTCATAGTCTCTGGTGAGACCTGATATGGAGTAATGTGTACAGGTCTGCAGCCCTCAAAATAGGAAAGACACAGACCTGATGGAAAGTGTCCAGAAGAGGGCCATGAAAATGATCAGGAGGTTGGAGCACCTCTGCTATGAGGGCAGTCTGAGGGAGCTGGGGTTGTTCAGCCTGGAGAAGAGGAGGCTTTGGGGAGACTTAATAGCAGCCTTCCAGTACCTGAAGGGGACCTACAAGAAGGATGGGAAGAGTCAGTTTGCAAGGGCCTGCAGTGTCAACATGAGGGGCAATGGTTTCAAACTAGAGAAGAGCAGACTTGGATTGGATGTTAGGAACAGGTTCTTTATGATAAGGGTGGTAGAATGCTGGAACAGGTTGCCCAGGGAGGTGGTTGAGGCCCCATCCCTGGAAATACTCAGGGTGAGACTTGACGAGGCCCTGGACAACCTAGTCTAGTTGGGGCTGTCTCTGCTGACTGCAAGGATGTCAGATGAGATGGCCTTTGGAGGTCCCATTTGGCCCAGACCATTCTATGATTCTGTATTAGAGTGAAAAGAGAAGGATTTTTTTTCACTTGATGAGAAGCTTTGAACAAATTGACTTCAGTCCAGCTTTCAATAGGACATGATTTTCATGCTGCCAACAGGACATCAGTGCCAAGCCAAGAATCACTTGTCTGAATTGGTAAAGTAACCCTCACATAATAGATACAACAAACTAAGGACAAAAGAAAATATGAAGTGCAATGTGATACTGTTGAGATGGAACAAAGAAGAGGAAAGAGAGAAAAAAGTTGAAATAATAATAATAGAAAGCCTTCTAAAACTGCATAATTCATATTTATTGAATAGTTGAACTTTATTTTATTGATCTTTCTGTTGTGCGAGTGCTGATTTTTCCATGTTTCACGAAACTTCAATTTTCTGATAAAAAAAACAAGTCTTGTTTTATTCCAGATAAATAATGTTGAGTCTGTTTCCATAGTCACAGGTATATCAGACTGGATAATGTTTATGACCCTTCTGAACTTTTAAGTGTCTGAGGCTTCTCAGCAGAAATGGTACCAAGATTCCAACATGCATGCACTTCACACAATGCCATTATGCTATGGGAACTGATGGCACAAGGTGTAGTATGCATTAAACCTCTGTTTACCTTTCTTTAGACTATCTCTCATCTTCCCTACCTTCCCTGCTATGAAGACATAATCTTCCATCATAAGGCTGGGTTGGAAAAGGAAAAATAGTACTTGAACAATGGGGCAAGTTTTGACCTGCCTGTAGGAACTACTAACCGGCCCCAGTTATATCTTTCTATTATTTTGCATTTTATAGCAGTCGTTTCAAGTCTACCATTTTTATTTTTTCCTTTCGTTCCTTTGGACCATCTCAGGATAATTTACTGAGATTTCTGGACAAATTTTAGAGTTGAGGTGAATATCCTTTGAAGGTATTAGGGAAAATGAGATTATAAACATAAATATATAAGGAGCAGAGATAATTTTTGGGTTTACATATAGAAGGAAAACCAAATCTTAGGAATACTCACAGCTTCTTTTGAAACATGAAAGACCTGCAGATATCTGCACTCAAAATCTGCATAGGTTCTTTTTACACCAGGAATGAACTGATAATGAAATGCTGAAAGGAATTAAAATATATTACTGCTTATGGCTAGCTCAGTAGAAACATGAATAGACTGTGTTGTGGTCAGTATGCCTGAGAGTGTACAGAACCAAATGGAAATATTATTTAAAAAATTGAATGGAACTTATGTTCTATGGTTATACCTGCACAATAACAAAGATGACTGCAATATATCTCAGATATATTTAAGATTGTTTTAAGGTATCTAACTTGAATACCAGTATCAACTAGACATGGCAGCAAAAAAACTAATATATTTTGGTTCTTGGAAGAGTTCTGCAGT
The DNA here is from genome assembly GCF_014839835.1 of Dryobates pubescens. Lineage (NCBI taxonomy): Eukaryota > Metazoa > Chordata > Aves > Piciformes > Picidae > Dryobates > Dryobates pubescens. Next base: position 12,615,052 of record NC_071618.1, on the reverse strand, counting down.
GACTCGGTGCCTGCAGGGCTGGCATGCTGTGCTCTCATTTCTTTGACTGAGCAGTCCTGGGCATCTTATCTGAAATAGGCTAGCAGGAATAAGAGGCTTCAGATATAAAACATTTTACTGAAAGCAATAAAAACTGATCACATAACCAATGAGTAGGATTTCTAAGGTGAATGGAGGCATGGAAGATAGGATATGTTTCTTATCCTAATAAAAAAGTCCTGTGTATTTCCAACCTGCTGAAAGACTAGATTACTGGCCAATGTTATGAATCCATGTATCTGTGTGACCTTTCTTTTTAGGAAAGTTAGGAAAATACTGTTATTTTCTCATCTTCACAGCCCAAGAATAAAAGGGATGACATGTAAGAGTAGCCAGCAGATTCCTAAGAAATAGACCAAGGAACTAATTGTTAATTGCCATCCAGACTATTAACTTAAAAGACTGACAGTATTTCAGAAAGCTTAAGTGTTCCCTGGTTCTTCAAAACATGTGGAGAGAGTATCATGAAATCTTGGAATTCAGTATTTCCTGAGCTCTTTTTGTTTGTTTAGGCTAGTAGATGTTGCTAGTTAATGACCTTAATTAGCTCAGAGCTTCACTTTTTATAATCACTTTCTTTTTAAAGTGATTAGATATGTGCTTATACAATGTTATTTGTCTTTGAGAATAGTAACAGAGAAAAATATGATCTCTTGCTTTAAAGCATTAGGCACCGAATCTCCTCTTGAACAGACCTATAAAAGAAAATCTGTTTGGGTTCAGTTACAAATAGTAAATAGATTTTTAAAAAGGGCTTCAAAAGCAAAGGGAAATCAGAAATGTGTGTGGCTTGAGAGTGCAGGGAAAACTCGAGCAGGGGACAGGACCCTGAAACAATGGAATCATCAGCACTGCTTTACACAACAGTCTAATTTAATGTGTCAGGCCATAATCAGCTCCGTTTCACAGTGCTTTGCTCCATAAAAGCAGATTTGTTTAACCACAGCCTCTATTTCAGCATGACTGAGAATGAAGAATAACCAATGAAGCCAGACATATCTCACGGGTTATATTATGGGCATAGAGTGAATCCATCATTTGCTGAAGAGGCAGAGAAAAAGTGACAGGCTCATTCATGCCTTAGAGTCATTTTTAGGCCTATTGAAAATTTTAATCTGTGCACTTTGGATGAACTTCCTCACTTCTTGATTCAGTATATGTAGCCATGTGGTAAAGCCTGTCTGCTTCAGATAGAGCAGACTTGCTTCTCCAGGACATCAGCCCCTTCAAGCAGTTTTCTCCTGTATGTTCAGCCTGCCTGACTTGAACATAGACACGTAAACCCTGATTGCAGGAGGACTTCAGAGTTAATTAAATGTTGAAAACACATGTACCCTAGGGCTAACTTAACACTATTCCAGCAATAATTTTAACATTTAAATTAGCATACATTTAAAAAGGTATTTTCTTTTTAAAAACACACATCTATACATAGCAGCATGGTTCGCTCCCCTCCCTGTGAAAGATGTTTTATAAAAAACCAACCCAATCAACCAACCAACCAGAAAAAAAAAAAAGACAATTAAAACCATGTTGCAAATCAGCAAATTCAAGGATATTGCTTATTTAGAAAACGTATGCAGCTGTCAAATAAATAAAATTGTTATTATAAATGGTGGCAGCTCAGGTAAATGAGGTAAAAGCATTGGCTCATTTATACTAGAAGATTTTGTATTTGACTCTCAGTGCCATAGATTGTTCTGCACTGTGCATTTGCTGTGCATGACAGATGAATTTGAAACACTGGAAATAGTGAGGCACAGTGTGTATAAATGCTTGACCTAGACTTGACAGTCTATATTAACAATAGCAAGTTTGGAAAATGGCAGCATTTAGAGCACTCACACCCCCCACCATTAGATTCTACTCTGCAAAAGACATACAAAGATGTGTAAAGTTAATTATTTCCTCCACAAATGTGTATTTTGAGTGGAGAAGCATTCTTATGAAATGGATTTGTTTTCAACACATTTTCACATAAAGACACAGAGTAAATGCAATGTCTTACCGTCATTTTATTGGTACCTCTGGGCCACAATGTTTTCAAGATGGCTGCACGTCAGCAAAATATGAAATCTGATGAGTTACAAATTTATTATGAAACTTGGGAAAGAGAAAATAAATTTGATGTTGAAATTCAATTGAAATTCAAGAAAAAAAAAACAAAACCAACTTCATTTTGCATCTGTTAGAACCTTTAAAAAAATTTGGGTGATTTTGTTTTGATTTGTGCTTTTGTGCCTAGGTTTGAAGTGATAGGCTTGCTAAGTGTTGGTCTACCTCATGTCATTTTCTGTTTGTTCCACCCTAATATTTCATTTCCAGACATTTAAACTGAAGATTAACAATGCAAAGAGGCAACTAAACAAATATGAGGGCTGTATTTATGTACAGCAATGATAATCAGGCTTGTTTCCTTCAAACTTCAGATTTAAATGTAGAACTGTTAAGTCAGATGAGTGTTATATTGATTAAAAGGTAAAAAGCTGAGGACTGAGGAAGACCAGAGGCACAAATGAATGAGTATGGTAAAATCAAACACTGCAAAATCTGAGCAAAGCATGTCCAGTCTCATAACATTTGTTTATCAAAGGCTTTTTAAAAATCAGCTGACCAGAGGAAAAAAACAGTTGACCAGTGCAAGATTTGATTATTAATTGTTCGGAGTGCTTCATTAATGTTGTGTGTGTGGATTGTTTGTTTTCTTTTTACCTACTGTTGTTTTTGTTTGTTTATTTTGTAAAAGCAAAACAAACAAACAAACAAACAAAAAACAACGACCAACCAAACAAAAAAACCCCAACCAACTACCACATAATGGAAATAATAAGAACCATTGCCCATCAGTTTAGTATACAATATACTAGTAGAGTGAGAGTTGTTTCTTTTACACTCTTATTGCAGGTATATTTTTCTGCTGTAGTTTCAAGCTTATTTGTCACCTTCAGAGCTTAACACTATAAAAGCAATTAGTCATCCAGAATTTGAGAAGGCTCCTGGCGATATTAATAAAATGCACCTAACTTTATACTCTTTCAATATACCAAATTTTCATAAAGCACCAATTTATGTCTAGAATTCATAAACAAAAGCCATTAAAGCAAAAGGTACAGTGACATGAAGCAATGCACAATCTTAGAAATAAACATTAATCGTCTATGACAATGATATTGTTAAATCTCCTCTTCTCAAAGGAGATAATTACAGATACAACTAAGAATAGACTTTCAGAAAGTGATAGAAACTTCAGTAATTCTATTTACATTCTAAAGATGCTACCTAAAACATGTTTCTTGTCTGTTGGAGATATCTGCATTACTGTCACATCCTTCCACTTATTATTAAGTGGAATATGGTTTTGAATAACATTGAAATGTTATTCCATATATTTTCTATGGTACACATTTTTCTATATTATAGATACACTGTATTTTGTCATGTTCCATGGGATTAGACAAGCTGTATGTGAAGAACTGAGGACTAGTTTCTGCAACTTGCATACTCAGGGTGAACAATCAACTACAGGAAACCTATAGAAAAGAAGCTTCATCAAAATTATTACAGTGTTATTGTAAGTTTCCAAATTTTCAACATCACACTTCAGCATAACATATTGTCCATGAAACCACACAATATTAGTTACCTTTCTTAATAATTTTACCTGGTATAATTTTTTTAATTAAAAAACATTAACTTTTGAAAATGGATATTAAACTATATTAATATGCCCATTTTGGAAACCATGTATTTGTACATATGTAGTAGTTACCAGTAGGAAAACTTTGACTGGAGAATTATTCCTACCCCTACCTAAACCCCAGGTGTGTGCCATGGCTGCCGGTCTCCAGCTGAGAAATAACTCTGAAGTCTGACTCTCAAATTGTTCTCAAAGCTCTGCTAGTTTGACAGGCTTAAACTGTGAATGTGTGTATTTCCAAAAGGACATTTTCTGAGGTTGAATTCTTGTCCTTGCATCTTCTTTTTTTTTTTTTTTTTTTTTTTTTAAATTTATTTGTACTCAGGCATGAATAGATATATGTAATGTAGAATAAAATAAGTAAAAGAAACTTAAACCAGCCATATGCTTTATCTATTTTTGCATTGTGTGTCAACAATTATGACTTTCATGAACTACGTTTAAAATATATTATTCTGAAAATGGGAAATGTTATCAATCAGGTTATCAGTGTATACTGTTGTTTGTGGTGGTTGTTTTTTTTTTAGTTTGTTTAGAAATGTATAATCATAATATTTTATGCTTTCTGATATATTTTAAATACATATATTCTATAGTATATGCTTTCTGATATATTTTAAATATATATATTCTATTGCAGATCTTTGTAATTTAAAAATACCACTCAGTAATTTTTTTCCCTTTCTGTAGTACTTACTCTTGCTGAGTTTTACAATTTGATAGTTAAAAAACTATCAGGTGATCTGAATATTTTTGGTTACATGGTTATCCATCACTCATGTTTATGTGATTTGATTCCTTGCTAATTTTTAATATACTTACCTCCCTTTTGTTCAAAACAAAGTTTTAGTTTTAATAAGAAGTGGGTTATTCAGAGGATTTCTAATACTTATGTGTCTGGAGATAATAATAATGGTTTCATTTGTGAATCTCTTTTTTGAACAGATTACAGCACTTGTACATTTTGAATGTTACACTAGGATTCAAATAGAAACAGTTATTCAAATAATTGATATCCTGAGATATCATTTTCCAGTTCATCTGGTTATAAATTCATCTGCTATTAAAATAAATATCTGCTACCTTCACCTGATCAGGCTTCCTCATTTGTTGACAAATCAAATGGTTCTTCAGAATTTCAGTGAATTATATTTGTCTAAACGTTATAGAGATCTTGAAAATTCAGTTGCATGTTGACAGTTTCTACCTTTTAACTTTTAAATGTGCAGTACTGTGTGATTTCTCTTAGAGAAACCAAACACATTCTTTCAAGCACAGGTAAAACTTACACTTTCTGAAAACAAATAACAGAACAAATTCAGTTGAAATTGAAGCTACAGGTATGTATACGTTCTTGCTGGAACAGGGCAAAGGAAATCAGTGGTCAGCAAAGCCACATGCAGCTTTTACCCAGAAGGCGAACATTTAGCACTTTAATCAGTTTCCTTTTATCTGCCTCTGTCGGCACCACTCAGCGCAGCCTTCGATCTGATGAGAGGGCATTGGTGTCATGACAGAGAATGCGAGCTAATGAAAGTATAAAGCTTTGGTTCAGCAGAGTAGAAAATTCCCATCCAGTGAACAGAAACTGCAATCTGATATGACTGAGATTGTAGCAGGCATTACTATTATAGGCTTAAATGTTCAGGATAGTTAAAATTGTGATCCTTTAAGCATTAACTTTTAAATTTTATTTAATTATTTTTCCTGTAATTTGTGAAGGGTTTTAGCCCAATTATGTTCTAGGCAACATGTTAGTTTTATTATAAAGGATAGACCCTCAAGTTATTAGTTTTAATTAACGATGGTACAGAAGTGAGACAAATCTCAATCCAAAGTGAGAAAAGATCAGATGCAGGATCAGAATGCCTGCTAGTTTGATATAAGATTCAAAACCACATATGATGTTTGTAATACAGATGCTATTACTGCAGTAAGCACTCTTTTGAAGTGTAAATTTACCACACATCTAATTTGGATTCTTGTTTATGAGTATTTGCTTTGTATTAGTCAATATTACTCCCAAAACTAAAATTCCCACCTAATTGCATCATTGAATATTTCTCAGATTGATTTGGTTATGTAACAATTTGCTACTAAGCTCCTTAATATTTATGAGAAGTTTTAGAACACCATAGGAGATCAGTTGTCCTCATAGACTGGCCCACAAGAAGAAATAAAGGATTTGTTGCTTACTGTCTTATTGCTAATCATATAGTTTTACTAAAAGAGTTACTTTTGTGAATACTACAAAAGGAATTAATGTGATCTAATTTAGTCCTATAAAACTGGAAATAATTTAAAGTCTTAAAAAGCCAAAGTACTTATTCAAAGCTGTTTATTTAGGCAGAGATATTTCATTCCTTCATCTTAACCACCACAGTAAGTAATTTCCAAGAAAATGTTTTATCTCCTTTATTGTTCTGATTGTCCTTGCAATCCCATGGTGATGGGGAAAGGGGGAAGAGTGAGTGAACAGCTGCATGGTACTTGGCTAACATCTGAAGTCAAACCATGACAGACTACTATGAAGGGAGCCCAAGGTGCCAATTTTCACTAACGCCAAAATAATGCTAAAGTTCAATCCAATTAAATGAACATCTCTCCTTTTTCAAGAAATGTGCTGACTGCTCATATTCACTAGTTTGGCATTTCGCTGCCAGCCTGGAGCACAGCATATTTTGAACATCCTGGAGATGATGGAGAAGTCACTAGTGTTCAAACACCAAAAATCAAGAGTGATACCTGATATACACTGACCTGAGAAAAAGTCCTCAAGGCTGGAGAAGTTGGCATTTAATCTTCAATTAAAAAAAACAACAAACAAACAAAAAAACCAAAACACCAATACCCCCCCCTAAAAAAACCAACAAAATACCCCCTTGTCTTGAATACTATAAAATATACAAATAAAAGCTATTAACAAATGCAGGTAATATTTAGAGCTTTCTATTTTACCAAAAAAAGGGACCACTTAGGATGAATTATTCCCTTGAGATGACTGCCATTGCATGCAACGTTACACAGGAAGTGTGGGATTTCAAAGAACATTGATATTCTCAGCTAGCTTGCTACTAATGCAAGTTCTGTGTGAACTTTTGACTATCAGTACTCATTTTGTAGACAGAAGGTATTTAGTGGTCTTAGATCTGCCATACAATACTTGATAATGATATTTTGGCTTTCAAGATATAAGATCTTTTCTAAGAATATACCTTGCATTAGTATTTGTCACACATTTACAACAAAACTTCCTTTTAAAGAAATTATTCACTGTAGGCTCTGAGCAATACTACTTTGTTCCAGTTTTGTGTAACAGAGATACTTTTTATCATGGAACTAGATTAATATCAACTAGACTTACAATTAATGTTTAATTTATATTTTTGTATTTGATTAATGGCTCTTCAATATTGTATCACAAATTACAGTAACATTAAGATAAATGTTTTAGCAACTCACCAGACTTAAAGTTTGACATGGTTTTTATATATATGCTTAAAATACTATGAGCATGCTGCATTTTTTCTTACAAAACTAATATCCAGATATTTAGAAATTGAAAATTACATTGTCAGCTCCTTCACTAATTGAGAAATGTGACCACTATACTGCCTGATATTGATTCCAAGAAGAAAAAAAATATATAAATGAGAATCATTTAGAAATAAAGGGTTTCAAATATTCAAGTTTACTTACAAAAAATAGTTTAGCATTTCTAACAGGTCTTGAGATTCACAGAAGGTTACAATCAATTAGACATGTTGTAGGATCTTGTTTAAGAATATTTATTCTCTCTGGTAACATGACTGTGGCAACACATCCAGTTAAGTGTTTCAGTATAAATCTCTGCTTTGAAAATTAAAACATCTAAATGATTAATATAGAAAATTCAACTTCAAATAATGACAAAATTCCCAAGTGAGTTCAAGCTCTGGGTTATTTTGTATCCTGTGATACAAAGAATAATACATGCAATGTTACAGTGTCAACAATGTGGCATCCATTAACACTGATGCAAATGTTTTTTGACAGGTGATAGTGTGTTTGAACTTTTTCACAGTGCTTCCACAAATGTGCAAAATAACCAAGCAGACAAACAAATGCTATTTTATTTATACTACCTTTTGTATTCCTGTTCATCATTCACAACACCATATTCTGTTCATTCACATAGAGGGTCGTTGCCAGGGCTATCTTATGAAAAATAATGGTCTATATTTTTAATCTTTTGTTATGTTGGTGGATGGCTGACCTATTCCATCTTTCTATTTGATGATAAAACATCTATTTTTTGTTGTTATTGTTTATTTAAGCAGATTTAAAAAACCCAAAACCAACAAAAACCCACCAACCAACAAACCAACAACAAAAACAATGAAAGGGCAGTTTAAGTTCACTTCATGCCGGTGGCAAACGGATCATCTATTTTCTTATCCCTTTAATAAGGTCAACACACTTCTGTGTGTGGATAATCTGGACACAGACATTACATAATTTTCATACAGTAATTTAGTTCCAAAAGAATTAAAAAAAATAATAATAAAAACTATCCAAACAAACCCCGCTTATTATCAGAAGGAGTAATAGTAAAGATGTAAATACTGACACTGGACTTTGTATCAGGATCATGTCTGTTATAGAGCTGTGTTTCTGAAGCAACTCCTCTGAAATCTATAATGCTCATGTTCAGTACTAAGCTGTTTTGATATTGCTAAATCAAATCAGTAAGTAATAACTGTGCTTTCCTCTAGTCATTCAAAATAAAACAAATAGCCAAAAAAATGTGCATATTATTTTCATTTGTCACATGATGTATACTCATGCTTGCTCAAGAAAGCCCAGCTTCCTTTTTAAAATAAAGCAATTATTAACAAGATCTTGATTGGAGACACTCTAAACTCACAGTAATTTTTATTTATAAAACTACTTTCACAGGTATAAGTGTCAAAATTTGTATATATGTGCTGTTTCTTCCCTTCCTATGCTGAATAATGTTTTACCTGATAATCCTTCTATACTGGTGCTTCATGAAAGTGAAAGGTATTCATACTGTAGCTGTAAAAACTCAGTTAAAGTGTGAAGAATGTTGTGTGGTATAATTTTGTGTTTTACAATCAATAGGCATTTAAAGTGACAGCTTCTTTTGTGGTGTGAAATTCTGTTTTACTCAGCTCAAAGTCCAAAGACTATTGATTCATATCAGTAAGGTACAAGCTGTGGTGTTAATTTTCTCCTTGGTGTCTTTTTTTTAACCTACTCTGTGGTTAACAGATGCTTTTAAAGTACATTGAAGATGAAAATTGTACTTCTCTTTAAAGTTTATTCAGAAAGTACTTTGGAGTCTTAGTTTGTTAACCACCTTTTTGGATGTTACTCAATACTGTGAACTGCTCATAAACTCAGCAGATAAAAATTTCCATGTTTAAAAATGAATGCAGAGAATTGCCTTTTATAGTGTAAATTCTATACCTGATATCCCTGAATTCTAAGTCAGCAGTAATTTGGGGGGAAATTTTTTATAATTTTTAAAGGTTAAAATAAAAGTATTTAATTCCCAGCATGCTTTAGTCCAATATAAACTTTTATTTAATATCTGAATTTTCTCAATTTTAATCTCAGACTTCTGAGGAAGAACCATAATTACCGTGGCTTTCTGCAAGATTCTCTGTGTGCTCATTCTCATACAATAAACAAGAAATTTCCATGGTAAAAAGTTATCCATTGATTTAATTTCTAGTTCATACACCCCCCCACTCTTCCCCTTCCCACCCCCCCCCCCCCTTTTCTGGATCTTGTACACAATTCCCGATGCAGAGTTACTTGCATACTGTGCCAGAACTGAACTTAAAACACTAGGATTTTTTCCTACTTGCATCAAATGGGGAAAAACATCCAAACAAAACCCAAAAAATCCCCAGCTATTGTGGAATGTTATCCACAGTAGATAACCTACACGATTCCTAAAAATTGCTTAACAGGAATAGAGAAGCTAAATAATTATCTTAGAAAAAAAAAAAGTCTTAATCACTGTATTTAAAAATGTGGAATTTTTTAAAATATTACTTTAGATATATTCTCAGAGATCTTTATTCAACAAAGTACTAATAGTCTTTAGTACTCTGCTGAACAGAAATAAATGCATGTGTACTGAATCAGAAATGTAAGGAAAAGGTCTTTTGTACAGACTGAAAACATTTATGTGCTACTGATATGTTTTAATATAAAATGTATGTTTCTCATGGTATCATCAGTGAAATTACAGTAATAAACTTACTACTTTTCTGCCTAATAGAGCAGGGCAGTGTAGTAGTTAGACAAAAGATGAGTATCTCTTATTGTTCTGCACACTTAAATATAATTCAGACTATTTAGGAAAACTTTATGAACTAAAGTTTGAGAAATGACATAAAGGTTGTACCTACACTACTCACATTTAATCCATCTAAAAACTGAGGGAATAAGTATCAACATGATCAAAATCAATCAGTTGCTGCTGAGTGTTCTGATCTCTTGTAAAAGACAAATACTTACTTTACTGAATCCAGACACTGATTGATTGAAGGTCAGTTTTGAGGTGGTATTGAGCTGCTGCTGCTTGTTTGTATATTGAGCACACTTGGGTTGTTTTGCTGCAAGCATTGTCAGAACACAAAGATACTTTTTTTTTAAAAAAAAACAAAACAAAACAAAACCCCAACACAACTATATTTGCCTTAGCAATCAAATGGCAGAGCATTTTTAACTTGATGTTTTTTTCAAATTGGGCTCTTAATGAAATGCAGATAAGGGTGCCCTTGGGTAATTCTCAGTTTGAATTATTGTCATATTTCCTTCTTGAAAAAAAATGAAAGAAAACAAAACACCACCACTACAATTAAAAAAACACAAAACACCCCTCCCCCCCCCAAAAAAAGAAGAAACTCAAGCTAAATGAAGCAGCATAAACATGAAAACAGCATTTCATTCCACTATTCTACTCATGACAAAAACCCCTAGAAATAAACATGGAAAACTTCTGTTAGAGCCATTGGAAAAAAACAATAATGATTTTGTAGGGAACAGCTTGAGGTAAAATGGTCAAGTCTTCCACTGAGTACATGCTCTGTGTATGGATTTCAAAGCAGTCAACATTTAAAATACTAGTGAGAGGTATTTTCTCTGAAAAAAATGTTCAAAGATTCAGAGAAAATCTCTTGTAGCTTTCAGGTGCCTTATAGTCTGCTTCATTCTGGTATACACCTGCTACTACACTTTTCATTCTTTGTGTCCACTAGTGATATTAATTTATATTTAGTAAAACACTCCCTGAAACTGATTTACTAAATTAAAAATGTGTCCTTTGTATGCTTCACATAATGCAGTTGAAGCATTGTAGACTTCCTGCTCCTGTTGCAAAGCTACATAAATACCAGAGAAACAGTCTGTCCCTGAATCACCATGGTCCCTTGATGTGAAAGTTTCATGCATGTCTTCTCATGTTATTTAGCAGCTGAGACAGCATGTCAAATTGCACTTTTTGTTGTATTACAATACATGTTGACATGATGCAGCAGGCCACCTCACACAGCTACACATAGGACAAATGCATGACCCAAAAGTGGGAGGCTGTTTCTTCTTGTAATGACATTAGTAACAAACAAATAAATAAATAACACATTGGAGGGAGTTTCATCACAGTAGTCTGAATTGTGTCAAATAACTCTTAGAAAACCTTAGTCTCAAAAAGAAAAAATGTGTCTTGTTATCTGAGCTAACAGATGCAAGTGCATCTCTTTGCATTAGGAAGCAGCCATTAAATTAAGGAAATTAAATTAAGGAACGCTTTCTATAGCACCCTAGAGGGAATATACAAGGAAGTGTGCTTCAAATGCCCTCTGTGCTGTATTACTGCCAAGCTTGTTTCATATGCAGTAACTTTTCTGCTTTCACATCCCCTGCAATGACACTGCAATTGAAATGATTTAATATTGAATTATTTAGTTCTGAAATAATAGACAGGATTCTTGTTCCCTAATGATAACATCATTGCCTGCAACAGATTCTTTATGACATATTAAGCAGCAGAAGTACCTCACACAGCTGTCAGCAGTTGTTTTCTGAATAGGTAACAATTATAAATTCTTAAGTTATGCACAGTAGTAAGAAATAATAAAGCAAGCCACTAAATTATGAAAAATAAAACTGAATCATTCTTGTATTATCTTATTTTTCAGAGCAGGTCACTGAGCACTGGAAATAAAACCTAATTACTCCCAGTTGAAAAGTTCAATGTCACTATTGTGGTATGACCTACTTTCTGAAGCTCTGAAATTTTTGACCGGGTGGATAATGGTTGAATATTTTTTTTCTCTATACAGAAGGCTCTCTGGATCATTTTAAATATGCTACAAAAATCTGAACATACACTTAAATGAATTGATACTATTATTAGATAAATTGATGGCAAATTTAGATGAAGCATGATAAGCAACAAAGTGCTACAATTATATAAGGTTTTGTTATATATTTATGATTAGAACCAGTTGCAAATTATGCTGTACAAATAACATAAAAGAGAAATAATATCTTTCAGGAATTATGCTGATTATTACAATGAAGTAAATATAGGACCATTAATTTCATAATAGGTATTTATGGATTTTACATTTCAACTTTTTTATCTAATAACATTATTCATTTAAAATGTGATCTGGGCATGAATGTTTCCACTGCCCATTAGCTTTGTTTAGAAGGAAGACATGTCATTGTGTGAAAAATGGGAGTTATTAGTAGTTTGTTGTTCTGCTCATGATAGAAACTACGAAATTAAATCAAATAACTGACTACTTTTCAATTTATTTTCCCCAGTGTCTTGAGTAAGGCAAGGCAAGTAAGCTAAATTTATGTAAATAAGTGAGTGATGACTTCTTGAAATATTAAACTTTATTTGCCTGGTGTGCTGTAGAAAATAAACTATTATGATTTGTTGGAATGTAGGAACGTGTGCTAATTGCTTTCAGAATCTTAGGTAACAAAATATGAATGTGGCCACTACGAATGTGGCTAAAGGAAAGAATTGGAGGAATGAACTTCACAATTTACAGATAGTAATTTTAAACAATATTTTGTCAATAATCTATGTGAACACATCTTTTTAGTAAATTAATGTCCTTATAAATTTATCCAAACCTCCTACATATGTCCATGGCATACACTGACCTTGATTATGATTCAAAAATATGTTAATGACAAAAATTTCTTCCAAGTGGTCACTAATAAAATACTTTTATATATAGTCATTATTTAAGACAATGAATGAAATAGATTGTGTTAACAAATGTTTGTAATGAAGACAGTGCATGTAATGTGTTAAAAATACTGTTGATCTCATCTTAATAAATATTTCCACAAACTAATTCTGATGTCTCAGAAGTTTGCTTTTTATTTAATTGTATTCTCTCTTTAGAATTTTATTCTTCCTCTTAAAGGAGAAAAAAAAAAAAAGTGCAGTTGCATCTGAGAAAGCCAATAATATCCAGGGCTGCATTAAAAGAAGTGTGACCATCAACTTGTGGGAGGTGATCCTCCTTCTCTGCTTCATTCTCATGAGACCCCATCTGGAGTCATGCCCTGGAGTCTTCAGCGAAGGAAAGGAATGAGCCTGTTAGAGTGGGTTGAGAGGAGGGTCACAAAAGTGATTAAACACAAATAATTAAACACATTTTAATTTCAAGTTCCACTTCTTCATATCCAAGTCATAATATATAAATAAAGATAGCAATGCTACAGCTTTAGATATATAGGTACAACATTCTACCAATAATGGTATGACAGAGTCTCTCCACTGAGAATAGTAAGAAAACTTTCACAAATGTTTATGACAAAGAACTTTGCAACTCAGATCTGGTGTTAAAATATTGTTTGAGGGGGGTGCTTTTGTTTGTTTTGTTTATTTTATTTTTTTGTTGTTGTTGTTTTTGGTGGTGGTGGTGGTGTTTTTTAATTTTGTTTTGAATTTAAGCACAAAGTCTATTGAAACAGGAGCTTGATGAGTTCCTCCTTTTTCTCTAAGCTGAGTACGAGAAGGATGGAAGAATTTTTTAAACTAGTGATATTATTGTTAAAAATACTTCTGTTCAATCACTGTCACAAGCTAAATCCCTTATTCTATCTGTATTTCTACATAAATTACTTCAATAATGAGACAGTATACCATATATACTAATTTCCTCCTTTCATAGAAGTTTTGGGCTATTTGGATTGTTTAATCATTCCTAATCTTCTTTTGAAAGATGATTTCCCTAGAAAATGTCTATCTATGAGTAACTGAATGAGCCTTGACAATGGAAAGCATTGCACTAATGACTGAAGAATCTACTAATTGATCTTGTTGATTGAATAACAACATAGACATAGATAGGATCCATTGGATGTTTTTCCTCATCTTGAATGTCTTAATTTGTACCACGGACTGTTCTTGCCCAGTAATGTTGTTTTTTGGGGGTGTTTTTTTTATTTATTTATTATTACTGAAAAATTAAATATTGGAATATCAGTTATTCATTTGAAGAGGCAGAAACTATGCAACTAAAAAAAGTTGACATTAAAAAAGAAGGCAAAGTAGTGAATTAGAAATTATTGTCTTGGATTTTTATTTAAGAAAGTATTTTAATCTCATGTACCATTTGAAAACATTTTCCACTCTTAATTTACTTATTATCAGGCTTAAAAGAAAGCTTAAAGTAAAATATTCTAATATTGTGATTATTGGAGGAAAAAAAAGTTAAAGCAGAAGTTTTGGGGATTGTTATTGTCAATGTATCAGATTTTATAGTTTCTTCCCTTTTGCTTAATAGTATTGGAAGTTTAGGTAGAAAAGTAAAGAAACTGACTCTGATGAAGATATATAACTGGAAAAAAGATTTTAAAATTCCTGCAGTTATAATTAATTGCCTGTTTGTATTTCTTTTCTCTTCAGTTCAATGTTCATTGATGTATAGATAAGAAGAACTGACTTGTTTATCACAATACTGAGAAAAGATTTATACAAAAATTTAACTGATAAAATTCAGAATTTGTCTTTCACTATGACCTGTTTATCTGAATACCATTAGCAGTTGACAAACCAATAAGGTAATATAATAACTGAGATCGTTAAAAATTGGTGGTTGTTTTTTGTTTGTTTGTTTGTTCGTTTTTTAATGAAATGCACACATGGTTCCTACTATTTATAAATCTATTTTCCCCTTTATGTTTAGACTAATTTTGTTAAATCTTTATCCTTGAGTCTCCTGCCATTTTGTGTCATGAATCATCACGTTGTGCACTGGACCTTTATGTTGCTAGAAATTTTGACATGCAGTTTCAACCTTTCAGTCCCACACTGTCCATTTGACAGTTATACTAACCTCTCTTTCTTTCTTTCTGTTTCTCCATAAATAAGAAATTATAGTATTTGGACAGTGGCCAAGATATGGAGGTGTTATTGACTGTAAAAATAAAAGATTCAGGAAGCCATTACATATATTTTAAATGTTGTGGGTTTGTTGGTCTTTTATATGTTCAGTTCAAACTTAAGATATTATAATGTTAGGAGACATTAGAGAAAATAAATATAATGGAAAATATTCTGGCATAAAAATATTCAGACAGACTGCTTTCCTACTCCACTAAATTTAAAATGCTTTTAAAATTTATCATAGTATCAGTCAGGGTTGGAAGGGACCACAAGGATCATCTAGTTCCAACCCCCCTGCCATGGGCAGGGACACCCCACACTAGATGAGGCTGGCCAGAGCCTCATCCAGCCTGGGCTTAAACACCTCCAGGGATGGGGCCTCAACCAGCTCCCTGGACAACCCATTCCAGGGCTTCACCACTCTCATTTGTTTACTTCATGGATTTCATTTGCTTCTCAGATTACCACAGCAGAATCTAAATTATTTTTTGTCCCATTAACATTGTCCAATCCCTATCCTTATCCTTTTCAGTATCTTTAAACATCAGTATAATCCATCATCTGCTGTTTGTCTCTACTTCAGGGTAGCAATGATGAGTGAACTACAGATGTGAAAATGAGGTGATGTTCAGAAGGACTAATTGGTTCTGAAGACAGATGAGAATGGGAATGTTTAATAGAAAAATTATGGGTAAAAAAGGAAAAAATAACTAAATAAATGTGGGAGAAGTGGGAAAAAACATTCCTATAAAATGAAATCCTGACTTGATCAAAGTAAGTATTTAAGTATTTGAACTTCCTCTGCCTTCATCAGGGCCAGGATTTCACTTATCTTACCTATTTAATGTGTTCTAAAACCAAAGAACAACCCTGAGTTCAAGCCATCAGGAAACACACTGATATAAATATGAATGTGGTTTTAATTAGACAAGAATAATACTGGACATTTTGGTTTTGAGTAGCTGAGTTGAAAGTCCAGGAAATAATAGAACAAGATGCTTGCCTGTTTTTTCTTAGTTACACAGTGGCATAAATAAAATCTCAAAATCATTCAGGTTGGAAAAGGTCTTTGAGATCACTAGGTCCAACCATTAACCCCACTCTACCGAGTTCAACACTAAACCATATTGCTAAGTGCCACGTCTAAACAACTTTTAAACACACCCAGGGATGGTGACTCAACTACATCCATGGACAGCCTGTTCCAATGTTTGACTGCTCTTTCAGCAAAAAAAAAAGTTTTCCTAAAGTCTATCCTAAACCTACTGGGGCACAACTTCAGGCTGTTCCCTCTCGTTCTATCACTATTATCTGTGAGAAAAGACAAGCACCTACTTCTCTATACTGTCCTTTCAGGTAGTTGTAGAGGATGATAAGGTCTCCCCTTAGCCTCCTCTTCCTCAAACTAAACTGCCCCAGTTCCTTTAGACACTCTTCCTAAGATGTAGTTTCTAGGACCTTCACCAGCTTAGTTGCTCTTCTTTGCACCTGCTCCAGCACCTCAATGCCTTTCTTGTACTGAAGTGCCCCAAACTGAGCACATTACTCAAGGTGTGGTCTCACCAGTGCTCAGTACATGGGGACAATCACTTCCCTGCTCCTGCTGGTCACATGATTTCTAATACAAGCCAGAATGCCATTGGCTTTCTTTGCAACCTGGGCACACTGCTTGCTCATATTCAGCCACTTGACTGGAATCCCCAGGTTCCTTTCTGCTGGACAACTTCTCAGCCATACTTCCGCAAGCCTGTAGTGTTACATGTGGTTGTTGTGGGCCAAGTACAGGACCGGGCATGTGGTCTTGTTCATGCACGTACCACTGACATTGGCCTATTGATCCAATTCATCCAAGTCTTTCTGTAGAGCCTCTCTACCCTCAAGTAGATCAACACTCCTACTTAACTTTGTGTCATCTGCAAATTTACTGCTGTTGCACGCTGTGGTAGTTTTAGGCTGTACCTTTAAATTTTTCCACAGATCTTGAACAGAAAGTGGTAAAATGCAAATAAATCACCATTGGGTGTAAAAAAGTAAAGAATAATAAGTTCTAAACAATCCATTGGAGAGATAACAGATTTAAACTAGTTGTACAAAACAATCTCTTTTTGCTTCTTTGCCTCTGACTGGTGCTTATCCTGGCTTTACTGACCTTTTGCATTGCTTTTGTTGTGACTGGTATTAATAACAACTTCACTGCTTTTTCTCTTGTCCCTTTTAATGTCCAAGGAGGGTAAGGGGAAGAAACTGATGC
This sequence comes from Dryobates pubescens, assembly GCF_014839835.1. NCBI lineage: Eukaryota > Metazoa > Chordata > Aves > Piciformes > Picidae > Dryobates > Dryobates pubescens. Next base: position 12,597,625 of record NC_071618.1, on the reverse strand, counting down.
AGCTCCCCTAATGTTTGGCCAGGGGGGTTCTTGTGCTGTTTATAAACTGTAAATACCTGTAAATATTGTAAATACTGCATATTTTTTGTACATATTCATCGCATTTCATTGTAGATTGTAGTTTTGCTTGTAAATACAGCTTCATTTGCTTCCAGTTGGTCTGGTCTGGCAAATTTAATGTTGGAGGGAATTTTCAACCCACCACACACTCAAGTCATTGTCAAGATCATTGATAAAGATGTGAAGTAGAAGTGGTCCCAACACTGAGCCCTGAGGAACACCACTTGTGACCAGCCACTAGATGGATTGGTTTTAACTCCATTGACCATCACTCTTTAGGCCTGGCTGTCCAGCCAGTGTTTTATCCAGAAGATTGTATGCTCATCCAAGTCATGACTAGTCATTATTTTCATGAGAATTCCATGGGAAACAGTGTCAAAGTCTCCACAAAGTCCAGGTATCCTTTCTCTCATCCATTAGGTAAGTCATCCTGTCATAGAAGGAGATCAGGTTCTTTGAGCTGGAGTTGCCTTTTGTAAACTCATGTTGACTGGGCCTGATCCCCTGGCTGTCCTTTATATAGTGCATAATAGCACTCAAGGCTGACCCTGGCACCAAGGTCAGCCTTTCTTATAGATGGGTGTCACGTTTACTACTTCCCAGTCCACTGGGGCCTCTCCATGTAGCCAGGACTTCAGGTAAATAATGGAAAGTATCTTGGTGAGCACATCTGCCAACACTTTTAGCACTCTTGGAGGTAAGTCATCTGGCCACATAGACTTGTGTGCATCCAAGTGGTGTAGCAAGTCACTAACCACCTCCTCTTTAATTGTGATGACCTCATTCTGCTTCTTCTCCCTGTATCCTGGCTTATGGAGTTTGGTGTCAAGAGAACAACTAGTTCTATTGCTTAACCAGTGTTAAGCAGTAGGCAAAGTAGGCATTAAGGCTGGATGTTTTCCTCATCCTTTGTCACCATATTTCCTCCTCTATCCAATAATGGGTAGAGATTCTCCCTAGTCCCTCTTTTGGTATTTGTGTATTTCTAGAAACATTTTTTTAATTGTTCATTTTTTATGCCTTTTTTTTTTTTTTAATAGTATAAATTGCATAAACTGTTCAAATTAAGTTCTGTCCCAGTATGGTATCAGGATGAGCCTGAATTATTTGGAGAACTTTCAGAGCAATTTCAAGTTGGTGACAGAGTCAAAAACTATAGGTAAGAGAAGCAAATAGAATCAGTTTTATTACAATCAAAATCTGTATATATTTTTACTTCTTAACATTCTGTGGATAAAATCTTCCATTTTAGGGAAGTTGGCATTTTTTTGTGTACTATTTTGCTACTTCTTCTTAACCACAAAATCAATTATTTTCTTTTGGTATTGATTTCTCCATTAGAGTATTTGTCTTTGTCTCAGGGACTTTGGTGCTTCTCCTCTGTTAGAGAAAGAATTTTCTGAGTAATATTCTCATTTACAATGCAGCCTTGTACATGTGACCTTTAAAGGTGTAAAAAGTCATCCTATATGTAAGGAAGAAATCACCATACTTTATACGAATGAAAATCTTTCTACTAACTTCTCAAGGGACCACAGCACCTAATGAGCAGGTTTAGATTGCTCCTGGGGTTCTCAGAAGTTGTGATCAAGGACAAGAAAGTCTCTTAGTGCCCTCAGGGCCAGGCAAAAGCTACAACATGAATATTTGTCCTTGGCACAGTTTTACTGAGAGTATTGTTGTTATTTTGTGAGAAAGCAGGTGAGGTAAATATGAGTAAGAATCCATACAGAAGCACACCTGTTGAGTGGAAGCTAACCCAAAGGTAGAAGAGGAGAAGCTATGGATTGAGACATTATTAAGCTCTAATGAAAATTATAGCAGAGGATGGTAATTCAGAAACATGAAAGGTCAGACATTGCGAGGATCAGTGGTCACTGACTGATGTCCACCAGACTGGATGATAGCTGGCTTCCAAAAACTCATCAGATTATCTGCATCAGGTGTGGCAAGTAGTTTAACTTAGAGCACCACTAGTATTAGTCAATAAATATTTTCTTTGCACACCTGAAGGTACATATCATTCACGCTAGGTCTCTGCATGGTTGAAGAGGCTGAAAGAAGAGTGATCTGGAGAGTAAAATGTATTCTATGTACACAATTGATTATGTGTCATTCATTTAAATTACCTTGGGATGTGATGAAGCTTTTTTTCTCTATTTAACTGAGCAACTTTTTGAGCTTGTCTCTGAAGTTATAGCCTGTGTGTTGCGCTTAGTAAAGTATACCTCACCAGAGTAGTCTGACTTCTGCTGTTGAAGGCAGAATTGCAAAGCTGATAAATGGAAATAATAAGAAATAAGACACAAGAGATGAACAAATTATTTTGGATAAAAGAAAGATTTATCAATGGGAAATGGGATGCTCATTGCCTGAGCAATGTAATTTTTTTTTTCCCTCTCTCTCTCTTTCCTCCCCCACCCTAGCCCTCCACCCTGGCCCACAAATGACACATGTACCTATCAAAAATACCAGAAAAAGAATACAATTTCATGCCCTAACACGATCACTTTAAACACAGTGGATGAATCATTGAAGTTATATGTCATTTGAGTGTGAAATAATATTCATCAGAAGGCTCTGTCACTGTTAGAGAGAGAAGAAGGTAAGTTCTCCTTTTCCTGATATGCAGAGACTGCATATTAATTGGTGACATCACAGACTTCAGTTGACAACAAATATATCCTTGTAATTCAGTTAGGTTTACCCAAATATTTGCTTTATCCACCCATTAAACATATCTGTAGGCATATATTCCATATTTGAAAATACTATCTCCATTTTTATTATGTTTAGTACCAAAATGGACCACTTTTATATATATAGTATCCGAGCTTCCATATGTACATTTAAATAATAAAATGGCTTTATCGTAGCAGCTTTTTGAGGACTTAGTAGTTGATTTCTTAAGATAGACATCTTGATTATAAGACAGGAAAAAGTGCATGTTTAGTGCAGTTGCAGAAATTTGAGGGTCAAAACCATGCTGTCTAAACTAAAACAATAAGCTATGAATTTCTAGTGTTTTTATTTTTAGGAATATAGTTCATATTTTTAGATACACAGCTGTTATTTCCTTAACTGAATTTAAATGGTCACAGTTAAAAGGGCTTCTAGCTGATAATTATCAGGAAAAAAACAGGTAAAACAATAGTTATGAATTGAAAAATTATGTGTACTGCAACAGAGAGTCACCTTTTTATTTTAATTTTTTCTTTCTGATTGTATCTATAAAATGTTTGAGTGCCTTTGGACTGCCATTGGTACTGAAAAACAGTTGAATTGGAATAAATATATTATCATTAAAAACCAAACAAACAATTTAAAAGGGGAGCACAATCTGTAGCTAACATAAATGGAAAAGAAACTATAAAAGAAGCCAATGGTTTACCTGCTGTATTTAATTCTACTGAAGCCAAATTCCACTGAAGCCGTGGTGCATGGCTGAATTCTGTGCTGTCAAAGACTATAGTGAAAGCACAGATTTGATGTGCATTGAGCTAATCTGTTTTTTCCTATTGAATCACTGAGATTAAAACAGTTTTCAATATGCTTATTAAACTGATGGTATGTTGTGTTTTTTTCCAAAGGAAAACAGATAAAAGGCTAAACATTCACTAGATTAAGGGCTAACATTATTTGATATGGGTTAATCTTATAGCTTCCTTCTATGGCAAATAAAAGGTGACTTACATTACCTAAATTTGATCGTTTCCTTTGAATGTGACTGAGGGAGCAACAACTGACTAAAATGAAGCTAGTACTAAGCTTTGAAATACCACCTCAATGTGTGTATTTGACTTATGTCCTTTGCTAGAAAGACTTTTGAGAAAATCTAGAAAAAGGCCTATTAGAAATCCATACAATAAGCTGAGCTCAGCTTTTATTCAATTGATTTTTTTCCTAATTAGTTTTGGCGTTATCTTATGCACATTGAAGGCTATGACGGTATTAATAATTAGCATCTTTCAGCACTGATGGTAATCATTCTGTTAGTGCAGATTGGGAAGGCATGGCTGCCAGCGTTTAAATATCGGTATATTCAAGTACCATCTTACTTGGGATTGATAATGTGAGGACATAACTTCCATTACTCACCTGCACTATTTCTCCTGGCATGTCTGTTGGTAGCAAGAACATAAAATAGTTATGAGAAATCTCATTTAATGATGAGAAAATGTGCAACTCCAAGAGTACTGTGAAAAAAGGAAGTAATGTTTTACTAAAAAGGAGTAAAAAATATAGATGGAAGAAGCTATTGTTAGAAATCTGAAAAAAAAAAAAGGAAAAAACAATAAAAAGAACAGATTTTCTCAAGCAAGACATTTTTAAACAAATTTATGCAGAGGAGACTTGCTAATAATTGCTGGCAATGTATTCTTTAATGAAGCAACAAAGTAAGTAAGGCGGATCGTGGGCTTTGTGGCTTTTTATTTCTTATTTTATTTTAATTATTTTTTACACCTTTGCTTGCCAAAAGAATCATTTCTGTTGGTGCCAGAACATTCTGCAGTACAAACAGTGGAAAGGCTTAATGAATGAAGAAGACCGTTAGGTGTCTGCTGTGGAATATACCTGTTGCCTAAAGAGGAAAGTAGGTATCAGCTGTGAGATATTCCTCTCATGTAGTTCTGTCCAATTTTATTTATTACATCCAAATAAGTGTTTTAAAAAATTGGATTGATTTAGTTTATATTTAACAATAGTTTTCTTTCCTGGATGAAAAATTACTTGTTGGGATAGGCCAAACACATAAAAAAAAAATTATTCTTAACATGACCTATTTCACCTAATTTGCTTAGGATATCCTTATTTAGTACAAGTCTACTAGATATGTGTATCCCTGGGTAAAAACAGTGAATAACTAAGAAGCAGGATGTATGTTATGTAACGAGTGTGACAACATTGTCATGAACCTTCCTATGCACTGCTGCTTTGAATGCATGTGTGAATGCACATGTGTGTGTCTGCATTAACAACATGAAAGACAAAAATAATTTGAAGCTAAATCAGCAAAATTCCATGTAGGTTAATGACAATTTACTGAGGCATACACCTGGGGCTTTATCTGCAAAAATATTATAAGTTCTTTAGTACATCTATATTCTCTCTTTCCTGAATTATACTAGATATAATTAAAGTATGGGAAATAGATTAATACATCCCTAAATATATTATTTATTTTAATAAAGTCAAAGGTGATAATTATAGATTAAGCATTACTTATCTTAAGGTATTAAAAATGGCTTTATAACAAAATAAACTGAAATTATTCTTTACATTTGTATATTGTAATGAACACATTAAAATACAACGTTCAATACATTTTAAAATAAATTTGGTTGCCAAAATGTTCCAGATTTTATAAATTTATTTCATTTAAAGTAAAAATACCATAATGAAAATTCTGTGGTTTGATGAAGCTCCCAGGTGTTTTCTTGAGTACTGTGTCCAGTTCTGGGCCACTCAGTTTAGGAAGGATTTTGACTTGCTGGAACAAGTTCAGAGAAGAGCAACAAAGTTGGTGAGGGGTTTGGAACACAGCCCTGTGAGGAGAGGCTGAGGGAGCTGGGGTTGCTTAGCCTGGAGAAAAGGAGACTCAGGGGTGACCTTATTACTCTCTACAACTACCTGAAGGGAGGTTGTAGCCAGACGGATGTTGGTCTCTTCTCCCAGGCAGCCAGTACCAGCACAAGAGGACACAGTCTCAGGCTGCGCCAGGGGAGGTTCAGGCTAGATGTTAGGAAAAAGTTCTATACAGAAAGAGTGATTGCACATTGGAATGGGCTGCCTGGGGAGGTGGTGGAGTCACCATCATTGGAGGTTTTCAGGAGAAGACTTGATGGGGTGCTTGGTGCCATGGGTTAGTTGTTTGGGCGGTGTTGGATTGGTTGATGGGTTGGACGCGATGATCTTGAAGGTCTCTTCCAACCTGGTTTATTCTATGTATTCTATGTACTCTATTCTTTTCTCAGATTAATTTTAGATAAACTAAATAATTTAGGGAACATTACAAGGGACATTAAAGGGCATTACTAGTGTAAAAAATATTTTCTTTTTGAAAGAGAGCAGGACAAGATATTTTTATTTTATGTTAATTCCTTTGTCTCTCTCTCTCTCTCTTTTTTTTTTTTTATACTAATAAATGGTATGTAAAGTTATAGGAATACTCATTCTGCAGACAGCATTGCACATTAAGCAACATGGAAAAGGTAACTACAGAGTTATCTCCTGAGCAAATAAACATTACCAAGATCAGAAAAAAAAAAACCTTTACTGGAATTAACATCAGTTGCTCTTTTACAGGGATAAGTTTCATTCTACTGCAAAATGATGATATGTGACTTTTGGATGTAGTAAAACATATAACAATTTAGGAAAGTTTACAAAGAAAATGCATTGGTGATAACCAGAGTGGTTCGGTAAATACTAGCAATACAATGAGCTTTATGCTGAATAAAGACAGAGGCTACGTAGAAACATAAACCTTTAGGGAAAAAAAAATAATCAAAAATGTCAAAATGCCAAAAGTCATCTCTCTTGCATCTGCATATCATAAGTCCTGGAGATATCCAGAATAGTTTAGGGCTGGGCTGTTCACTAAACAAGCGACAGACACTCTCTATTAACCCCTCTCCCTTCCCAAAGAGAAAGGGAAGTTTTAATTTTCCACTTATGAAGTGGAAAATTAAAACAGCTTTAATGAAAAGCATGATAAAATATATGCACATACAAATACAAACCCAACCCCTTTGATGACAATCATTCACCATCACCATTGATGCTATGGCCAAGCATTGGAGAAGTCCAAGATTGGAACTCAGATGCAGATGGAAACTGGATTCAGGAGATGGGTTCTTGAAGTGGATTCAGGAATTCATAAATTGGGATCAAAGGCAGAAGTCCTTGAACACCAACATGAAGAAAAGAATGAAACATAAACCTCATGACATATATGGAATGGAATACCTCCTTGATCAATTTAGGATCAGCTTTCCTGTTGTCTCCTCCCTGGAGGTGTGCTTTTTACTCCACAGCCCCAGTTTAGTACAAGATTTATCAGTGACCATGGCCTGCATACCAATTCTTGGTACTAACTAGAAGCATAGAGTGTTACCACTACCAGAAGCAAACACTGCCTGTGAAAGCATTCTGTTAAATTCAGAAATATCAGTTACTTATAAGAGACTTAACAGAAAAGTAAAATCACTGAACATAGTTAGTTCTAACTCATACCAGGAGAGATGTTAGGAAAAACTTATTTCCTTTAAGGATGGTGAAACACTGAAATGGATTGTCCGTAGAGGTTGTTGATGTACATTCCCTGGAAGTGTTCAAGGTGAGTTTGGATGGGGCTTTGCGCAACCAGGTCTAGTGGAAGGTGTCTATTCTATGATTCTATGATTTTACATTTTTTCCCATCCTTTCTGTTTACCTTAAATATACTACACATAGAAGAAACACATAACTTATGAATCAAATAATCACAGAATATATCTGATTGGAAGACACCTCAAGGGTCATCCAGTCCAACCCTTGACCCAGTACTGAATGGTCAACACTAATGTGTGTCCCTAAGTGCCAGGTCCATATGCTGCTTGAACACCCACCAGAGAAGGTTACACCACCACTGTCCTGGGCAGCCATTCCAATGTTTGATAACCCTTTCAGTAAAGAAAGATTTCCAAATATCCAGTTTAAATCTCCCCTGGTGCAGCATGCAAACCTTTTCTCCAGCCCTGTCACTTGTCATCAAGGAGAAGAGGCTGCCCCCCCTCCTCTGTCCAACCTCCCTTCAGGTAGTTGTAGAGAGCCATAAGGTCTCCCCTCAGCTTCCCCTTCTCTAGACTGTACAGTCCTCATAGGTCATGTGCTTCAGGCACATCATGAACCTCATTGCCCTTCTCTGGACATGCTCCAGCACTTCAATAATGAAGCAGGTCTTCCTGAGCACCATCATGTGTCACAGACAAGGCAACCAGATGATCAAGTCTAGTCAGCGTGGGCTTATGAAACACCATGTTAAAATAATAAAAGTCCCCAAATCATGTAAGGAATGTGTTGGTAGGTTTAAAATAGTAGGATTACTTGAAAATCAGTGGTACAGCAAACAGAAATACAGACAGACACAATTCAGATTTTATAGCTCTTCTTCCCCAGATGTAGAGGACACAGTCTCAAGCTGCACGAGGGAAAGTTTAGGCTCTAGGTGAGGAGAAAGTTCTTCACTGAGAGAGTTGTTCAGCATTGGAATGGGCTGCCCAGGGAGGTGGTGGAGTCACCGTCCCTGGAGGGTTTAAAGAGGGGATTGGATGTGGCACTTGGTGCCATGGTCTAGTCATGAGGTCTGTGGTGACAGGTTGGATTTGATGATCTTTGAGGTCTCTTCCAACCTTGGTGATACTGTGATAATGTGGTATTACCTTGCACATGGGAGGACTCAGGGTAGACAAGACTCTGGATGGAGGCCACCCAAGATGTGGGTGGTACAGATGCAGGTAGCACTAGTGCCTCTCCCAAGGGCTGGGGGTGATGCGGCCCTGGTAGCAGATGAATGTTTGTGGAGGCCTAGAAGTCCCAGGGAATATGTGTGAACTCATACACTGTGGAAAGTGAGATGGGAGTACATTGGCATTCAGCATTTGCTCTTAGAAAGCAATTATTTCTGCCCCAGTATGGCACAGGATATTTTTAGCTTATTACTTTCAGAGAACAAGTGTCAACTGTTCTACATCCTTTTGGCCACCATGATGAAGATAAATGAGGTCTTACCTTGTACTTTTGGAAGTTACTAAACTGTTGCAAAACTGCAAAACCATAGAATCACTAATGATGCCTGCATTATACAAATGAAAAGGAACAGTTCCTCATCACTCCCACAGAAACAATCAGCATGCATGTGTTTTAACGGGATTTTTGAGCTGTTGACTTCACTGTTTTTGTTTTTGCTTTTTTTCCAACGCTGGTTATTTTTTATTCCTAGTTGCACTGTCTGAAACAACAGATATTTTTAAAAACAATACAATTTACAAGTCAGAGAAAAGAAAATGAAGAAAAGAGAAGATGGTAGTGCATAATTACTCAAACATAATTGGAGAACACGATAAAAGTATTGGTTGCAGGTGGCTGACAATAAGACAGCTTAAGAGAAAGTAAACACTATTAACAAAGTTTCAGTTATCAAGTGTTGCATGAGAAATTAGTGATAAAAGAATCATGAACTAAGGAATTAATATGAAAAAGACAGAAAGTAACCAACATCTTGCTGTGTTTTGTATTATTGGAGGATTTTTGTGACAAGGCTTCTCCATTTTCAGCTATGGCTGCCCAATGCAGCACGAAAGGCCCTCAGCCAGCCTCGCACAGAGGCTCACAGAGTCCAAAAGAGTTTTTTTGGAGATCAATGAAAAGCACAAAAGAGATCAGCATTCATAAATGCTCATTTAAACTCACCTGAAAAGTAGAGATAAGGTGTTAGAATGTAATCTAAAATTAATGCTTTGTCTTTGTGGTTCTCACTCACAAAAATGTGTAGAGTTGTTCAACTCCTTCTCCCAGGCATTGCTTTTAGACCACTGGTCTTGTTTTTCTGGAATAGGCTTATTATAAAGGTTAATATTTAACAGAGCGTACATCTAGTTTTATTAATTTCTGCTGCTTTTGGTGGAAAATGAGTTATTTTTCTTCACAATAACTGCTATGGGGCAATGTTGGATTTTAGCTCTTTCCAAGAAGTACTTACAGTTGACACCTTTTCCAATTCTCACAGTATTCAACCAGGGGGTAAGTTGGGGGTGCCTCAAAAAGTTTGGAGGTGACATAGCAGGACAACTGGCCTCAGGTAATGGGGTAGTTTCAGGCTGTGGCTGGAAAATTTTCAACAGATTTTGAACAGAAAGTAGTAGAATGTAAATAAGTCACCACTGGATGTGAAAAGGAAAATGATGAATAATCCCATTGGACAGATATCTACCACAAAAGTTAGTTTGGTAAACTAATTTTCTCTTTCTTTTCAGCTTCCTTGCTCTGGCAGATACTAGCTCTGGCTTCTGCTGTCTTTGCTGACCTTGGCTGCATTGCTTTGTTGCGGTTGAGTATTAACAAGCAGCTCTCAGCTCTTTCTCTTGTCCTGTGTGTACAGGGGGGTAGGAAAGGGAGCACGGAAGGGGAAGCTATTAGTAGCCCCCTGGTTTGTTCAGGGGGGTTTCTGTGCTGTTTATAAATTGTACATATATAAAAATATTATATATTTTGTACCTATTCATTGCATTTCATTTTAGACTGTAGTTTTGCTTGTAAATACAGATTCATTTGCTTCCAATTGAGCTGGTCTGGCAATTTTGTGTTGAAGGGAATTTTCAACCCATGACAGCTAACTAGAGGAATATCCATTCTATAATATATGATGTCATGGTCAGCAATAAAATCTGGGGAAAGCAGAAGTGTGTTGTGACATTAATCTTCCCAAGTAACCATAACATCTAATGGAGCATTGCTTTGCTGGAAATGGCTGACCACCTGCCTGTTGTTGGGAAGCAGTAAATTAATTTATTGTTCTGATTTGTTTGCATGCATGGCTTTTGCTTTACCTATGAAATTGTCTTTAACTTAATCCACAAGTTTTCTCACTTTTACTCTTCTGATTCTTTTCCCTGTCCTAATGCAGGCATGAGAGCAAGTGGCTCTGTCATGCTTCATTGTTAGATGGGGTTAAACCATGGCAGAAACTGATGAGCCTTTTGATGTCAACTAGGCCACACAGAGACTGATTTTGGAACGACTGATGTATTTCAGGCTTTAAGAAGTAGCTTTGATTAGCATTTTTTTTCCCTCTTCCAGTTGATAAGGCACATGTAGTGGATACACGCAAAAGTCACAGCATTACATCTTTCAGCTTATTTCAAGGACATTCTAACACACAGCCACCTCAGCTAGCTCATCTCTTGCTGTGATGAAAAACAGATGAGTAGCAAAGACAGCTTAAAAATAGGAAGCCAGTGATGACTGGCAACAGTCCAGCCACATCTTGCAACACTTTTGCATTGACTCAGTGTCAGTGGTCATCTGGTAAGGCTGCTCTTCCTGGCTTGGATTGGTATGTGAACTTACTACTATGAGCCTCTGCTAGCCTGAGTGGTAAATATCTCTGTGCTCCACTGAAGAGGACACATGTACCTAGGGGCACATATGTTCTCAAGATCAGAGCTGATGATGTCACAGTGTTTACTCTATTTGTGGATACAGTATCAAGCTGTTAAAAGAACTCACCTGACCGTCCTCAAACAAATGATGAGACAGTGTAAATAGATCTTGTGAGTCTGTAATAAAGCATGGAGCTGACATGGTGGTCTTACACAACACACTAAAGTGTTTTCAGGAAGGATAATTTTTATTGATTATTATGATAGAACACAGTTGCCAAGTGCTACTTAACAATGCCACATTTTGTGTAAAGCAGTATGATAAAAATTAAATTGGAACACAGCTCCTTTTTACCAATGACATAATTTTCTTATTATTGCTTTTATTTAGAAGCTTTTTAATGACTGCATGAGGTGATTTGAATCAGCTGAAACACAATGTTTGGTCAAATCTTAATAAAATGGTGTATAAAAATAAAATGTAATGTCTTTCCCATATTTGAAAAGTGAAGACTAATTTCCACAACATGTTAAAAAAAAGAAAAGGAAAAAGAAAAAGAAAAAGAGGAAGAAAAAGAGAAAGAGAAAGAAAAAGAGAAAGAAAAAGAAAAAGAAGAAGAAGAAGAAGAAAAAGAAGAAGAAGAAGAAGAAAAAGAAGAAGAAAAAGAAAAAGAAGAAGAAAAGGAAGAAAAAGAAAAAGAAAAAGAAAAAAGAAAAAGAAAAAGAAAAAGAAAAAGAAAAAGAAAAAGAAAAAGAAAAAGAAAAAGAAAAAGAAAAAGAAAAAGAGGGGTGTACTTAGTGTAGGAAAGTTTCCCAAAGTGAGATCTACATTTGGAACTGGTTTACCTGCTTAAGGATTTACCTAAAATAGAATATATTTTGCATAGCTGTTTATAACAGCTTTATGCGTAGCAGAATATTGACAATCGTGTTTGAAATGACTATCTATTCAGTGGTATGTGTTTTTTTCAATAATGGAATTACTGGACTTTTATTTCAATTAATGAAACTATAGAACAAAAGTATATTCTGTTCTAGTGGGCTATGACTGAACTCCAAGTGTCCTTGACCATTTTTTCTTATCTTGACTCTTGCTATTTTATTTTTTTTGCAGAAAAATCATGGATGAAATCTCATTGTGGTCAGACTGTCTGTTGTGTAAATGCTAAATCTGTTGATATCAGAGTTACTATGTAGAGAGTGTGAAGTTAACAAATACTTTCTGCATTTATTGGAAAACACAAATGCTATGAATTTATGAAAAGTAACATGGTAAACATAAATATTAATAACTTTTTATTAATATGAAAACTTGCCAAAAGTTATTAATTTAGGTTTGGTGTATGGCTGGAATAGATATTTATAATGGGAATGTACAGTATTTAGGCACTGGTTAACAATTTCAACAATTTTAAGCAAATCCAAATAATAACAGAAAAAGAATTCCCGGCACAATATGGCACTCGATTACAGGGGCAGAATGGACATGAACTGTTAAACAATGGAGGCAAACGACTCGTTACTCACAAATGAGTTCCACCCAAGTAGGGAAAGTGGTGCTTCTGTATATTAGCCATTGAAGCTTTTTGGGGCACTCTCGTGCACCTGGCACAGCAAGAAACTGATGTTGGTAGCTGGCAGAGATGCCACACAGTCTCCATGGCTGGTCTGGCTCCAGCAGGATGGCTGGCATTATGACACGTTTCTGGGAAGGACTCTTGCATCTTCCTGGGTAATCTGAGGCATGGTACGAACTCCAGTTGCAAGGCAAGTGAGGCTTGGCTTCTAAGGCTTGTGGCTTCTCAGGTTTGCAGAAAGTAGGGCTCATAGCTTCTCTCCCAGGTCTTGGACAAGGTGACTGGAGGCAAGGTGAGTCCAGGCAGGCAAGTCCAGGCAAGGAGAAGCAAATACAATTCAGCGTGTATTTATGACTTCCCTGAGATTCAATTGGCCCAAGAGGGCAACTGAAACCAGCAAACAGTTACCCAATGAAATGGGATTTTGCCAAGCTCTGACCATAAAACACAGAAGCATAGGCCTGGTCTAGGAGAAGCATGGCCAGTTCACGTGCTCCTATCCCAAAAAAGAGACCTTGTTTACCAGACCTTTTGGTACCTGTTATTTTGTCCCTTTTCCTGTCTTTCCCTTGTCTAGACATAGCAGGACCCGTCTGGGTTTGTGCTGGGCCCATTTGGCCCTACCAACACAACAAACCTCAAAGTCTAATAAAAGTTAATGAGAGACTAAAGTTTCCATGCATCAGGAATTGCAGACAATAAAGTTTTATACTATGTGAATACAGAATGAAAAAGTTTCCTTGTTTCTGCAAAACAGACAGAGAATAATGATTAAAAATATCAAATGCAATTAAACACAGAGTATGGAGGTTACTGAATGTGATAAATATATGTAAGTTCCTGGGTAATTTGTGAAGATATAATTAGAAGTAGGTAAGAAGAAGGGTGTAGTATACTGAGGAATTTGCATGGAATGGCAGTTTCTCAGCAGCACATGTTAGAATTCTACTCAGATTTTGCTGAATGTCAATGCAGCAAACATTTTATATTGCTTTTCAATTTTATGTTGCTTTGAATGTCCTAGACATAATTTTTCTACTTGATTGTGTGTCTTATGTTGTCCACTAATAACTAATGAACATGGAAAAAGAATTTCTTTTTTAACTTTTCTGGAATTACAACCTCTCTATAACTTGCTTTCAATTATCACCATATATTTGAACTTTTTGTGTACAATTCATAGTGTATTGTTTGGGACATGCTGTAGCTCAAAGGGAAAGGAATATAGACTATCAAGATATCTTCAGTTCATGCACAGACTACATATTTCTCCATCATTTCAAGAGAGTTTTCACTATTTTGATGTATCTAATTTAATCTAACCCCCCTTCTGTGGAGACTCAAGGATGCCAGAATAGGAAGGGTGTTTATAGTGAAAGTTCCTTTAAATCTGGGCTGCAACTATTTTACTCTCTATTTCTTGTGTTGGAGAGCTGGATGAAGGTTTTTCCATGCTCAGTTTTGAGATATAACAAAGCTTCCTTAAAAAGTGTAGTTGAGAATTAGGAATTAAGTCCTTCTGGTACATGATTGCCCTTCCTCATTTCAATCTCAAGCCTGCAATCACAATATATTTTTGTTTCTAAGAGCTCAAAATAATCTAATGCTCTTGTCTCCTGCTTCTCTGCCCTTAGTACTTAAAGTGGTCATTGATTTAAAGACTCAAAGTCACTTTGTGTAAATAATTAAAGAAAATGTATGTGTGTGTGTGTGTATATATATATATATATATACACACATACATATTCCTATTGGTCTTTTTAATAAGACCATGATTATTTGAGCAAAATCAGATAGAGTTCAAGGAGAACATGATTTTTTATTGCAAAATGCAACAAACAGGCAAAGACAACTGACTGGTCTGTTGGTATTGTCTTTTATATCTGTAATCTAACAAATTCTTGTTTATAAGTCCAAAAATTTTTTTCATAAAAGAACAATTGTGTTACTTATGATTATTTGTTTTTTAATGATTTCTCTTAAGCAAAATGGAGACCTATTTTTAAATGCTTCTAAAAAATCTAATCAATAGAATGAGAAATGAAGTTACACTCTTCATTACAGGATTATTACTGTAGCTTATAGGTTGTTTACAATTATGTTATACATGACATTAATTTGCAGCACTTATTCAGGATTAATTTTACAAATCAGTAATAAATAAAGGATTACATGTATCCTGATATATGCTATAAGCACTAAGAGTGCTTCCAAATTAATTCATGAGACTTTACAGTTTGCCTAGTTATTGATAATTCTCCTCTGGTTGTTTAAAATTTATTTAATGCTTGGATAGCTGTGTACAAAGTAACTAAAAAGTCAAGAATAAAAATAAATTCATTACATGTGAAAAGACAGAGATCAGAGATAAACTGATAAATGTCAAATCCCACAGCAGTGGTGTAGGCTATGCTCATATTATTAGGTAGCATAGGGAATTACATGGGGGTATGTAGAGAGAAACAGGCATTGCCAATGACCAAGCAACTACCTGTGAGTGTTTTGCTGTTTTTCACTTCAGACTAGTTTTCATCTGATGGATAAAAATTCCATTAGTGATTAGAGTATGCTAGGGAAGCTCCCAAAGTGCATTTTCCAGAATACTTGTGGTTGAAAGAAATCCAGTTTACATGCCCTAAGACTGCACCCTGATGTGAAACAATATACAATAAAGCCAAACCGACTTTAACATTTTCATTTGGCTTAGGTATGCAATTTGGAAGCTTATTTCCCATCTGTGTCCTCTCACTGTGCTTTGCTTCTGAAGCAAGGAAATCTTGAAATATATAGAGTAGATACTTTAGGTGAAACTAAATTGGAAGGTACAAGACAGACAGAAACTGGAGATCAGACCAGAGCTATTTCAAAGTCACTTCTGTTTCATTTCACAAAACTGTTCCCATTCTACCTGCTCAGCATGGAAAACTTGCTCCAGGAACACACTCCTGACAGAGACTGAACATAGTTATATCCATAGAAGATATACACTGTCTGTTGGTACTGAGCTACAATATAAACAGAACAATGTTAAAAATGAAGACAGAACAGTGCTTGATATCAGTACTGGCTTTGAATTTATAAAAATGTTTCTGCTGTTTATCATCACATCTTCACTCTTTGTAACTAGTTAAAGAAAAGAACTTGACCTTGGGCAGTATAATAGACTTGTTAATGGGGAAATATGTCAGCAGCATGCCTAAAAATAAGCATGGAAATAAGATGCAGAATTTTGAAGTGACAATGATTGATGAATATACATCTCTATGAAAAAGAATGAGCAATAACTGTCTAAACACTGGCAAAAGAGAATACTAAATAATGAGAAAAAAAGTATTGACTAAGTAGTTGATAATGAGAAAATTTGATGTAATAATTATTGCTCAGAAGGAGGAATGCAAGGGGGAAAAAAAAGGAAAAAAAAAGAACAGAATAGCTTTGCTTCTGGAGTGCAGAACTTGCTCCAAAGCCTTTGATGTCAGCAAGAAGCCACTGGCTTCCATGCATTTTTTGGCAGTCTTACACAATACTCCCAGTATGAGAAATCTGGCACATTGCTCAGTTGCTACATAACCCAGTCCCAGTCTTATAATACTGTTTCATCAGTTCATTCCTTAGCCTATCTTCCTAAATTAATCTCAGGATAATTCACTTTATAGACTTTTTTTTTGACCTCTCTAATCATGATGGTGCTGTAATCTAAACGGTGATTTAAACAAAATTCCCCTGTATTTGTCTTTTCTCCCCAGAGAAGGGAACTTTTGCCAAGGTCAGCAATAAAAGAGAGTAACTTACAGGGAAAAGTGATTTCACAGGTGTATCACTGAATTAATGGACAATTTTTTAACCAGAACTTTTTGGCTGTAGGCTGTTACATTTCTGTCTGTCTTAATTTTTGCTTCATGTCTGGTATGGTAAGCTAAACATTTGCCTCCTGCCTGGTATTTCTTCTCTTGACTAAATCAGGGTGTCTTTGTATTTTTCTAGAAATGTCAGGCCCTTAAGGAGTAAGCTAAATAAACAAAGGAAGAATATCTTCAGGTTGTCAGAGGAGAAGCTGGAGCTGTTAAGTAGAAGCAGCAGAAGATTCAGGAATCTTGCTGTGTTGTGGGATGGACAACTGAGAGGTCACTGCTCTTATATCAAGATGTGAAGATACCCTGATGTGAAGATAGCCTGACAGCTTCCTTAGCTCTACAGTAATCCTGACAAGTGTAGTTTGTGCTCCCATAGAATGTAAGCAAAGTTGTGCAGCTCTGCAACTGACTAAATGCCATCCACATGTTGTCTCTTGACAATAGCACAAATACACAGGAAAGTAGCAATGTGGTCAACATCTCTCCCCAGCCTCGTTTGCCCTTCTCTGCAGATGTTCAAGAGTCTCAATGTCCTTAAACTGAGGGGCCCAGAATTGGACACAGGACTCAAGATGTGGCCTAACCAGAGCTGAGTACAGGGGCACAATGACTTCCTTGCTCCTGCTGGCTAGACTGTTCCGGATGTGGGCCGGGATATCATTGGCCTTCTTGGCCACCTGGGCACACTGCTGGCTCATGTTCAGCTGGCTGTCAATCAGTGCCCCTAGTTCACTTTCTGTTTGGCAGCTCTCCAGCCACTCCGACCACAGCCTGTAGCTCTGCATGGAGTTGTTGTGGCCAAAATGCAGCACCCAGCACATGGACTTGTTGAATGCCATCCTGTTGGACTCTGCCCATCCGTCCAGTCGGCCGAGGTCCCTCTGCAGAGCCCTTCCACCCTCTAACCAATCAACATCTGATCCCAACTTGGTGTCATCTGCAAAGTTACTGATGACTGACTCAGTCCCCTCATCCAGATCATTGATAAAGATATTAAAGAACATGGGGCCCAGCACTGATCCCTGGGGGGCACCAATAGTGACTGGCTGCCAGCTAGATGTGGCACCATTCACTGGGTCAGCCCTCCAGCCAGTTCCTAACCCAGCACAGAATGCTGCTGCCCAAGTCACGGGCTGGCAGCTGGGCCAGGAGTTTGCTGTGGGGGACAGTGTCAAAGGCCTTGCTGAAGTCCAGGTAGACCACATCCACAGCCTTCCCACATCCACCAGGCGGGTCACCTGATCATAGAAGGAGATCAGGTTGGAGAGGCAGGACCTGCCCTTCCTAAATCCATGCTGGCTGGGCCTGATCCCTTGGCCATCCTTCAGGTGTGCAGTGATTGCCCTCAAGATGATCTGCAACATAATTTTCCCTGGAACTGAGGTCAGGCTGAAAGGCCTGTAGTTTCCAAGTTCCTCCTTCTGACCCTTCTTGTGGATGGGGACCACATTGGCCAGTTTCCAGTCATCTGGGACCTCTCCAGTGAGCCAGGACTGGAGGAAAATGATGGCGAAAGGCTTGATCAGCTCATCTGCCAACTCTGTCAGCACCGTAGGATGGATCCCATCAGGTCCCATGGACTTGTGAGAATCCAAGTGGCTCAGCAAGTCCCAAACTAATTCCTCATGGATTTCAGGGGTACTACACTGCTCCCTGACTCCATCAACCAGTTCAGGAGGCCAATTGTTCTGAAGTCCTCCTGCCTTATTTTTGAAAACGGAGGCAAAGAAGGTATTCAGAACCTCAGCCTGTTCCTCATCTTTAGTTGCAATGTTTCCCTCCAGGTCCAATAAGAAGTGGAGGTTCTTCTTGCCCCTCTTTTTATCATTAATGTACTTATAAAAATGCTTTTTATAATCTTTCACAGAATTGGCCAGTTTAAGTTCTAACTGGGCTTTTGCCTTTCTAATTTTTCTCCTACATGACTTAACAACATCCTTAAATGTATCATGAGTAGCCTCCCTGCCTTTCCAAAGGCAATACACCCTCTTTTTCCCCCTTAATTCCTTCAAGAGCTGCTTGCTCATCCAGGCCAGTCACCTTCCCTGCCAGCTCATCTTTTGGCACATGGGAACTGCCAGTTCCTGTGCCTTCAAGAGTAGGTCCAACCATCCTGGACCCCTTGGTTCTTAAGGGCTGCTGCCCAGGGTACTTTCCGAATTACTTGCTTAAACAAGCTGAAGTTTGCCCTCCAGAAGTCCAAAGTGAAGGTTCTGTTACTGCTCCTCCCTATTTCCCTGCATATTGAACACTCCACTATCTCGTGGTCACATCTCCCACCAGCCCTTCTCTATCTGAGAACAAGCAGGTCAAGGAGACCCTTACCCCTGGTATGCTCACTTAACAGCTGCATCAGGAAGCTGCCCTCCATACACTCTAGGAACCTTCTGGACTGCCTCCTCTCTGCTGAATTAAGTTCCTAGCAGATGTCTGGCAGGTTAAAGTCACCCACAAAGATATATGTAAGATATTTAAACTAAACCAAGCAAAAAACAACCCACACCCCCCTCAAATACTGATAAATTGCTGTACATAATATTGTTTAAAATATTTAAGGTATAGGAGGATTGTCACAGTGACTCATTTGTCTGCAGTGTTTTGTAAAATTAAATGCTTTTACAATGAATGCTTATAGAAGATAAAGGATTAGAATAAAAGATGAGATTTGGATGTAAATTACATTGACTTCATTTGCAAAATAGGGTATATTATTTTTTGAATTGAATTTGAAATATGAAAGATGATCATTGAATTACAGTGTTGCTTCTCCCTGATGCTACTGCTATTGTCAGTTCTGGCAGACTTTTAGGACTAAATCATGATTTAAGACACTAACATGAATTTTTCTTTGCTTCTTGTATCATAATCTGATCTGTATCTATAATAGAAAGAAAGGGAAATTAAATGAAACAAAAAAAATGTGTGTATTGTTAGATTTTCTTTCTGTTTTTTTAAGAAACCTGGAGGGATTGGAAGATAATTTGACATTCATATGACAACACTGTATCATAGAGGTATCATAGTATCAGTCAGGGTTGGAAGGGACCACAAGGATCATCTAATTCCAACCCCCCTGCCATGGGCAGGGACACCCTACACTAGATGAGGCTGGCCAGAGCCTCATCCAGCCTGGGCTTAAACACCTCCAGGGATGTGGCCTCAACCAGCTCCCTGGACAACCCATTCCAGGGCTTCACCACTCTCATAGTGAAGAACTTCCTCCTCACATCCAGTCTGAATCTCCCCACCTCCAGCTTCATTCCATTCCCCCTAGTCCTATCACTACCTGATATCCTGAGAAGTCCCTCCCCAGCCTTCTTGTAGGCCCCCTTCAGATACTGGAAGGCCACAATTAGGTCACCTTAGAGCCTTCTCTTCTCCAGACTGAACAGCCCCAACTCCTTCAGTCTGTCCTCATAGGAGAGGTGCTCCAGCCCTCTGCTTATCCTCGTGGCCCTTCTCTGGACACGTTCCAGCATATCCACATCCCCTTGTAATAGGGGCTCCAGAACTGGATGCAGTACTCCAGATATGGTTCTGTGTTCTTAGAGAGGGTATTTAGGACACATGGAAAATTAGATGTGTAAATCAAAAGCTGCTGAGTAAATCATCCACTTCAAATGGCTAGTACTGAGGGACAATCACCATAACAGAAAATTTTAGGTGAAGGGAGAAACAAGCAGGCTTGCAAAAATTCAACTGTCATGCTGATTTACTTGTTTAAAATTAATTACATACAGAGATTTCAACTTTGATAGGCAAAGACATGAAACAAATCTAAGCAATCAAAATGAGTGAATAAATGAAATTGTAAGAACGTGGCTGGTGACATATAATAAAAAAAACCTATCTGTATGTATATCAGGGAAGAGCAGTCATAAAAGAATATACACGTGCATGATAGGTACTATAAATACTTAAAATCATGTATTTTTTTTTTTTAGGCTTTCATATGTCAGAGAAGACTTTCATATCACAATTTCTCTTAAAGTAAATATAATTTCTGATATTTTACCCTATTCTTTCTCACATAATTCTGTCTCTTTATTGTTTGAGAAATCCCATTCAACTTCATAGTAATACTTGCCTGTATAAAGTGAGCAAACTTACACACTTGTGGTTTATTTCTTGCATTCATAAATTTATTTGGACTTTCCAAAGTCCAATTATTGAAAAACAGATTTGTATCATTCTATGTTTAGAAATAAATCAGGCTAATAGAAGACTGAAAAAGAAAAAAACCTTCAGAGGTCACTGAAAGACTGAACACAAGTTGCTCTAGAACTACTTTTAGTTGTTTTAGATGTCTTTGTGACCTGCAATACTTTAAAGGAAGAAATATTTGATTGGGATGTTTATAAGTTAAACTGAAACAGCTGTTATGCTTCTCAGAGCTATAGATGAGAAAACAAGACTGGAGAAAAATGCACTGAGAACCTGACAACCTGCATTTTTCTTCCCTCCTAGCTGGTCGCAAGACACTTCCCTAAATCATAGTTGCACAGGTAATATTCAAAGTAGAACAAGCAAAGAGACATGGAGGGGAAAACAAAATAAACAAAAGAACAACATTATAGTAGTGTAATTATCGACAATTCCTCTCGATCTTTTTTGTTGCGTCCTTGTTATAAAAACATATCAGAAACAGAACAGATTTCTAGTGTTTCAGAAATAAAACTAGTCCCACTTTGGGATGCATTTTCTTGGAGTCCATTACCTCTCTGTGAAAAGGTGGGAACAGCAGACCTCTGCAAATCCTATGGATCCAGAGTACTATAATGAAGGAAATTGTTTCGCAGTAGCAAACAGATAAAATTAACTAGTCTGGTAGCAAGCAAATGTGAACAGATAGATGTATAATAGATGAAAACAATAATTGGACATATTCTGCCAAATAAACACATCAGATATATTTCAGTCTGCTATGGGTTAGATGGTTATCTGACTTGTTTAGTCAGTACCAAGTTAATTGTAGGAACAGGACATGCTATCAAATAAAATTAGTACTGCTCTGTTAGCCATATTCTAATCAAAACAAAAGGACTCAATTAATTTCCATTGTGATTTCCAGTCAGTGTTTTATGCCTCTTTGATGCATTCTTGGGATGAAAATCAGAATTCTGATTAGATGCATGCTTTAGTAACTTATCAGGTAATAAGACATATATGAATAAAAATGTTTTAAAGCCTCACAGTTAGGCTTGCAGTTTTCCTCCACTGACTTATGATGCTAGTTGACAAGTCTTCTCACTAAGTGAGGCATTTTCAGTGTACAGATGGATGAAAGTACTAATTCCCTGACTAAGCTCTGAAATACATGTAATACTTGAAGAAACATATGGGGAGTTTGAACATAGACACATTGTTGTCTATGATGCTTTAATCTGGTGATTCTAAGTATTTATAATTATTAGATTTGAATTTATTTCCATTTGATTTCTGCAGCCATTATAAATGTCTGGACAATACCTCCAATGAGTTTTTATGGATCAGTTTTGTCTGATTTTGTTGGTGTAAATTTTGGATTTTTTTTTCCTAGTTTTGCTCATTTGTTGTGAAGTGTGGGAAGAAGTACACAGTGAGTATGCATGAATAATGGAGATACATATGAATACAGCTTGCAAAAGTGGAAAGATTGTTTCCTACTAATACTTCTGATATCCATAGTAAATATATTTAAGCAGCCCTGCATGTAAATGTTGGTTCACATATGTCTTGCATCTGGTAAACTGGATGGGGTAAACTAGGAAACATCAGAAGATTATGAATGCATATGTGTACACAGAAATAATACAAGAGAAATGCTGTTCATTCTGTTGTTGACAACAAATGACATATATAAGTGTTTGTAACTTTTTTTCTCCAGTTATCAAAGGACATATCTAGAGGGTCTACTTGAAAGAGTCAACCTACTAAATGTACTTACATCTTTCTGTGAGCCAGGGTTTACAAGTGTGTTCAACAATTTTTGTCCTTGCAGCAGAGATATTAATTTCCTTTTAATTGAGGGAAGTACGTTAGAACTCTTAGCACATTTGAATTTAAATAGTGAGTCTATATTTTACTTGAAAAGAGGAACAGAGTTTGAAAGGAAGCAATGGCCATGAAAGTGTGTTGAACAGTTCAAATAATTTATTTTTCTTTTATTATCTTGTCCACATAGTTCCAAACATGCTCCATCCCCCTTAAAAACAACAGCAAAACAAAAAACCAAAAGAACACCACACCAGACTCCAGAGAAAGCCTAATATATTAACACTGTAGTCTATCAAGATCAAATTCCATTTAGCTATAGAGTGTACAGTGCACTGGGTTGTATTTAAATGAATGAATGAATGATAACCCATTTTTGATTGTCATTTAAGGTTCAAATCTGTGGTCCATGTTGGTACTTAACACTGAAGCAGTATCAAAGAATTAATACAATTCCCTGAGAGAATGTTATTCACAGCATGAATGAGGATTGTAGGATAATTTTAGTCTTTGTTAGAATGACAAAGTGATTCAATCATGTCACTGGAAGTGGATTCATGTATAATATTTCCCTAGCATTTCAAACCTAAACTTACTGCCATGTCCCACGTTTAAATCAGCAAATAGAATATGTAAAAAATGTTTAATAACATTATGAAATGCTCACATAGTATATAAATAACACTTCGAATAGTTACTTGCTTCATTAAATCTTCGGTCGATGACTCTTAATTATTATTTTAAGTTACATACAAGATTATTACCTTTAAAGTGTTGATACTGCGGTTTGGCAAATTGCCATCCTCCTGAATTTCTTCTCCTAACTTAGAGGCCTGAAGTATCTTAACGACTCTTTTTCAAAGTCTGATATGATATATTCTGAAATTAATTTAGTTGGTCTATAAGCAACATATCATTGTAACTAAGCATTTTCATTAATGTACACTTAATGAGTGCATGCATCACCATAGAAAATTTGATTAACTTGATTAACTGACTCTCAATCTAATTTAGTTCCTTTATTTATTTCATATGTTATACACAAAATAACTCTGACATTATATTAAAATAATTATGCCAAATTAGTGAAAAAATCAAAAGCCCCAAAGTGGATTTTAGAGTGTTTTGTTTTCTCTTTTACCTTGTCTATTGTACCTTTTCATACAGATAAAAAACTCATATAGCAGTTGGATCTTTTATTGCATGAAGCAACCACTACAGAGAAATAATTGTGGTGGACATGCAGTTCTGATGAATACTCTCTCTGATGACATTCTCCTTGTTTCTATTTTGATGATAAGTGAAATAAAAATGCATAAACTTTACTGAGTCTGCAAAACATTTACTGTTGCAGTTGAAAATATGGAGTCCCTCCAGAGGAAATGGGACAGTATTGTAGTGGTTTGAAACACACTAATAGTCCCCACCATCAGAAAGCATGAATTTACAACATTTTACAATGTTTACAATGTTTACAATGTTTACAATGGACAGGGAATTCTGGGTCACACTCTCACACTTTCCGGGTCCCAAGCATGCGGGTTCATTTTTTAGCTTGTTTTCGGTATTCTGTACAGTATTTTCCCTTTCCCTTCTTTCTGTTTCACATGTATACTGATAATTTCATAGTGGAGGAGTAAAATATTGTGAGTAAATCAACTAGAAAACTCTCCCTGCTTTTTTTTCCCCTCCCTGTCTTATGTCTTGGTGAGAGGAGAGGGAGG
The DNA here is from genome assembly GCF_014839835.1 of Dryobates pubescens. NCBI lineage: Eukaryota > Metazoa > Chordata > Aves > Piciformes > Picidae > Dryobates > Dryobates pubescens. The sequence goes on along the minus strand of NC_071618.1, from coordinate 12,573,296 downwards.
AGACAGGAGGGGGATGGAGGGGGGATGAAAATTTAACAAGTGTTTATGCATATATTGATATACATACATATTTAACATATAAAGGACATACTTCTACATGACTTTTTATAGAGTATCTTGATTAAGAATGTAAAACAAAAAAAAAAAAGGCTTTTATTTTGCTTGTAAAGAAAGAATAAAGTTGCTCTCTGAGTTATCTTATTTATCACCATCACAAACCTAACTCTAACTTATGTGAAGTTTGATGGTTGTGGAGACCATTCTATAACTGACTATACACTCCAGAGCTTTGTGAGAGTTCTGTTAAATTCTTTTGACAGTTCAAAGTGCCTGTGTTTCACTGTAGTTCTTATTCTGTATCTCCCTGTCTGTTTATCTATCTGTCTATCTATATTTAAGTATGCCTGTGTAAGAAGATTGTGAGTAGGACTCCTTGCCCCTTTTAATGGACAAGTATCAGTTTATTAAATAGTTGGTAGAAATGTCTCCCACTTTCAAAGGAAGGCAAAGAACAGTTTTATGGGCTTGTGAAGAAAGCCTTGAGCTTTTGATACTTGTGTAAATAATGCAGTGGCATTTATTTGTGCCAGTCAAAAAACAATTGACTGTGGGGATGGAATAGTGGAAATGGGGAAGCAGAAAGGCTAAGTTATTGATATACTGATATCACAACATAGAAGTAAACATTTACTCCTGAATGAGAAGTAAACTGAAAGTTTGTCTATGCCTAGAAGTGAGAGAAATTGAACCATATCAAAGAGTGGGAAGTCCACAGCAATGTGTATGCAGACTGAGTGTCCTTACAAGCTTTGAGAGCATTGATCGGTGATGTACAATATCATGACACAGAGATCACAGCTAAATAAGACAGCTTCCAAATGTGAAGTAGCCTCTCCACATCAGTATAACATCATTCTTTGGCTAACTAGCACTATCAGAAAAAGCTGACACTATTGTTTGATTGGTTTATACATCACTCTACCACCTATGCATTCCCTTTGTCCTTACTTTTTGCGGAAGGAGGAAGGGGAAAGGTGGGGAAAGGAAAGGCAAGGCACTTTGTCCTCTGCTTCATTTAGAGCACCTTTTCCACTCTCACATGGAAGCTATCAGACTAAAATTTTTGCAGAGGTCACAAGTCCCTTTCTGTGGTCAAAGATGTGAACAGATGCACAAAGGGAGAAGACAGACACTTAAAAAAGAATCACATGGAGCAAACACACAGGGAAAGTTTAAACCTGTGATACTCCTACTGTGCAGCCAAATGCACTGCCAATAATCCACAGATGTACAACACATGGGTGTGCAAAGCTGTGACTGTTAGAGGTGTGAAAAGAGTTCTTGGTATGTTCATTGAATAAGCATTGTACCCATCTGTTCTGCTGAAATAAGTGAAATCTACATCTAAAATTTCAGACGTTTGGGAAGTTAACATTTCTGAGGAGTAATAACTGAGGCAGCAAGGTACACACCCTAGTACTGACATGGGTACATTTCTTCAGTGCCCGAGAGTAAATATTCAGGGCTCAAAAACCAATTAATATTTTTTCCTTATGTTTCTGACAAGTCATTTCCTGTCTATTCTATTTCAACCTGTGTTGTCTTTGCAGGGCAGAGCAGCAGCGTACCTGGCCAAACACCTCTTTTGTCTCTTATGAATGGTAACAAGGAAATTGAACAACAATCTCCATAATAGATATTTATTTAATAGTGAGTCCAAGATGGAAACTTCTTCATAACTTAATCACTAAGGGATTGATATACATATCCCAAGGCTTGAAAAAAGAGCTGAAAATATTTTGAAAGTACATCTTTGATTTTGAACCCTAAAATTTCCTTCACAAAGCAAGATGAGCCCACTGGCAGATGAATTAAAAACTAACCAAACAAAGAAAACCCACAAGAAAACACCCCTACCCCCCATCCCCCTCCAAACCAGACAGGACAAAACACCAAAACCTATGTGCTTCAAGCAAGATGAAGCTGGATTTTAAAATGTTTCCATACAGCAGCTACCTCAGCTTCCTCTGCATCTGAACAGGTGCACAGCTCTTGACTAAGTCTCATTATGATCAGCAAGGAGGGGAACAAATATTTGAATTCCCTGGGGCTCAATCACATAGACATCTATTTAGCATAAGTAATACATAAACTCTTCCTGGTTAAAGCCTATTACAGCCATAGATCTTTACTGAGATGATAGTAGACAGAGCAACCACCAAGAACTGGAATAAGAGCATTAATTTGTATCCATGGCTCAAGTGGAATTCTGCCCTTCAGAAGATGAGGATTCAGCTGTGAAAAAGCTATAGGTTACATATTTTCTAGGAGGGCTGTATCCCCTCCTCTTTTTGTGGTTTTAAAGTTGTCCTAGAGAGCAGCAAAGAAAAGATAGGGTTTGCAGACAGAGCTATGTGTAAAAAGAATCACAGGGCTGGATTAGTGGAGAGACATCTGTGTCCCTATTTATTTATATATTTAGCATTAATAAGTCATTGAATAAAAAATAAAATGTTAATAATAAGATTCCCCCCCAAAATACAGTGATAAGATGTTTTGTTTATCTCTGTTGAGCGTCCAAACCACCAGGTTAAGGATTTGCATCTCCTGTAGACTGTGCTGCTGTCTCTTTCTTAGATATAAACTTCCTTTTAAAAAAGTGACCTTTTGTTCCTCGTTGTACACAAAGATAAAATGCAATTAAGAAATATATGGTTCTGGGAAAATTTTGAAATCTGAGAGACAATAATCACTGTAAAACTGAGAAGTTCTGTCTTCCTCTTTGTTTTAGGGTCATAAGCTGCACCCTGCTCCCCCAACTCCACCCCAGAATGTTTACTTTTCTCACGTAAAACTGGTAATACATACAACCCAAAGTCTCTATTTATTTTGTTTCAGTGGTGTGCAGTTTCAACTATGCTGTACTTTTCAGAATAAATGTTTGACACATGGTTTGTTTGTGCTTCTACTAATTTACTTTCTGTGTGAATTGCTCTCGTTTGCCAAGGTGATAGGAAAGGGCATTTTTTGTGGATTTTGAGAGAACAGTCTTCTTTCAGAAGAAATGATAGTCCTGGATCAATGCCATGATGTTTATAATTTTGTTAGCAATACTGAAATGTCACAAAACAATGTGCTCATATCACATCTCTGGAAAATTTGGCATGACCCTGCTCTATATAGTCATCATTTATTCACTGCTGATGAACAGGCAAATAAGAAATTCTGATGATTTTCCTCCAAGAAATGTGCCTCCCACACTGCAAGACTTAAACTTTGTGCTACAACTGAACTAGTACCAAGATTAACTTTAAAATCTATTTGATCAAGTTGAAATTATAGAGGCTGAAATATAAAATCAAGCATAATCAAAACAGGGAGAGGCTAGCGATTTGCTACTTGGAAGGACATTTTTGCCTATACATTCTGTAAAAGGGGCCTGAAATGAAAAAAAATATGTAAATGTTGAAACTGCATATAATCTTACCATCCAATGGCCAGTGCCACTGTAAAAATGTTTACAAAATGGAAGTATATTGGTAAACTTGGGCTTTGGAGGCTTCAGCATATTCAAGACCTGCATGATGCACTAAAAGTCACCCAGTCACATGTAGCCTCTTCCTACAGGAGAGACATAAATTGTTGCAACCCAAATCCACAGGCAATGAGTAAGTAATTTGATCTTTGTGATATTCATATTTCATGTAATTTGTTTGATAACATTCAGACCATCAGCAGAAAACACTGAAGGGAGGCATTTGTTTCAGAAACATCTCTTCATTAAAGAACAGTGGTCTCTCTCATTCATTGCTACTAGAGTTTCTTCATTCTTCAATGGCACTTTCAATCCCCATGTGTGTGACTTTCATTATTATGGATCATTTTTACTTAGGACGTGTGATTTAATTTTAATGCAGGAATATAAATCAAACTCCTTTGCTATTTAGTGTCTCTCTAGTGTAATAAAACAGAGTAAGACTTACTCCTCTGCTTTTGTGCTCAGGAGCATTTTGCCTGTATTTGGATTATGACAAAATCAGTTGGAAGAGCCTGACTTAAAAGTGGGTAGAAAGTTTCCCTATATGAAGGAAGCTGGAGAATAATTAGAGGTTTTTTTCCTTAATGTAAAAATGCTGCAAGCAAATAGCTTTTTAATTCAGCATCTATCATCATTTAACCTTGTTTGTCCTCTTGTTGATAGAATAACACAATTAAGAGGCTCTTCCTTTGAATTATTAGTGTCTGAAGTTAAAATGGTCTCTGTTTTATGAAAGCTATGTTCTCTGTTAGTTCCATAAAGACATCTCTGAATTATTCACTGGGGTTTGCTCACTCTTCTCATCTCTGGGACTGCATCACCAATGAAAGCCTTTCTCTTGCTGGCACATGGCCAAGGCAAGCCATGATCTAATAGTGCAAATTATTTTTCTCTTTTACACCAGGGGGCTACTGTGTTAAAAGCTAGCTTCCTTTTCTAGCTCCAGGAGAGTGAAGCACAGACAGGTGTAACCCCTTTGATTGCATTGGAACCAGCCTCTAGGCCCTCAACAGTCAATGCTTCAGTGCACAAACATGAAGGAAAATGAGCGTATTTTTCCTTACTCTCCATTTTTAAACTGTAGCCTAATCATCAGCTTTACAAAAGTGTTTTGGCTTGTGCATAATTTTTTTTCTCTCTGTCTGAATAGAGAGCTGAATATATGGGAAATTATGATGCTGAAAGAATCATGTTATTTTTATCTAGATATAATCTGTCAGTCCTTACATGATTTCAAGCTTGACATTTGAGAAACGTAAATTATGTTAAAAACCTAGATTTTAATGCAGACTCAAGCTAGGACTTTGTACCATAAAGATGAATATGCTCTCTGTTGTTTACTACCACCACCCACACCACACCCAAAGAAAGAGGGAAGAGATGTGGAAAGAAGAAGTTTACCCATTCAGAAAACTGTGGGAATGGCAAGAAGCATAGAAACAGAAGGTGGATCATCAGGGTCACTTATTTAGTTCCATGGCAGGGTCACCTTGCTGTGTTCCTTGGATCCTGCCCGGGTGTGATGCAGTGTTGGAGGTAACACACATTTCTGCAGTCACCATTATGCCAGTTTTCCGTGGGAATAAATAACAGCACTCAAGGAGGTGCTGTGAAGAAATGGCTCCGACTGTCCTTTAGTAAAGATGCATATCTGAGCTTTTTGCCACCTCAGATGCTTCTTTCTGAGGCTACAGTTGAAAACTAATTTTGATGTGATGTTCCTTGGTTTCTGGTCTCCTTAGCAGTATGTTACTGCTCTCCCTTTCTGAGGTCTATGACTTCTCTGCTATCATGAGGATAAACTGAGTCACAGGTTGTCAGACTCTGCTCTCCCCACCAAACTCTCATTTACTCTTATTCCACCAATTAGACAATATGGTGACAGCACTCATATAACTCTATGAGTTTCAGAAGCCAGGTTTTGTCCTGTAAATTTCTTTGTCATTTCTGGCCATTATTCTGGATTTCCTTCCCTTTGTATTGGGAAATGCTCCGTTCCATGAGCACTGGATGACAACATGTTGTTTTTTTGGTATTGATCACACCGAGTCCATTTCCAAGAGCAGTTTGGAACAATTCACCTATAGCTGAAGATGAGTGTGAGGGCTTTTGCTGTAATGCTAATCTTCTGTACAGCTCAGTTGTATGAAAAAGGACTTCAGTGGAACTTCTGGAGGTCTCCCAGTGTAGAGATCTGGTCTATATCTTCCTTTTTTGGTGATATGTATCAATATATGGCTATGAACTGCATATACTTTAACAACAAAGTGTCAGATTAAAAAAAAAAACAAACCCAAAACATTAAAGGTGGGGATAAAACAGTTGCAGTCTTTTGCAAAGGCAAAAATAGCATGGAAATATCATATAGTAGTGTCATACTTATGCAGTCCACCAGTAAGGAATGGTCAGGCCTCCACTTTATTTCCATGATATCTCATGAGCATGCCAAGGTCTATAAAGAGGAGTCTGTTGTACCTCTAAAATGAGCAGTTGACTGTCTCTCTTGCAGTGGCAGGCTTGAGCCATTTTGCCCATCAGACAGATGGTTCTTTTCTCTGCCACATGTTTTTTCCCCATTTCTTTCTTCATTTTCATCCTGGTTATGCAAACCGTATTTTTTGCCTTATATATTTGGCTGTACAATTCACCCCGAATATTTCACACTGGAAACAAATCAATGAATTGATTCTTAATTAGTATCAGGACATATGCCAGACAATTAATTTTGCAATTAGAATGACAGATTAAAAAAAACCCCAAACTTCAATAGTCTCACAAAGAGATATTTATGCAGAGCTTTTTTAGTAAATATCTTAGGTACATGAGGTCAACTAGGCAAATGTTAGATTGCATTCTCACTTGACATGTAAATATACTGCAAAGGCAGAGATTGTATTGAGTTCTGACCATTTTTTTCTAGCTACAAATTATTAATACTTTCTAAGCCTCATAATTCTTGACATTTATATTCCCAGAAGTCTCACATGTTTCTTGTGTACAGAAAAGACTATGAGCACCATCATTCTGATGAAGCAGATATTTTATATATAGGAAAACTAAGAAAGAAGAGGATTGCCTGTGGTCACCTAAAACTATTGGACATGAAATTTTGTTTTAAACTGTTAAGTTTGTTGGCTTCAAGTCTTACTTTCTCTGTACTTGATTCAACACATCATTTTACAGTAAATGTTGAGCATGATGAGTTTGTCGTAATAATTGAGGCTTTTGTTCAGAAATTCTTGCAGAAATTCTGTGGCGTGATTGCAAGCTGAGAAAAAGAAAACCGATGCCAAATGAAAGACATATTTTCTTTAAGATAGCTCTTTGCTAACCATCTTTCATTTATTTAAATGTAGATTTTATATCTAACATTGATATTGGGTCAGCACTGTGTCAAACCCACAGCTTTCCTGATGAAAATAAATCAGAATAGTTTCAAGAAAAGTCTGCCTTTCCTCCTGTGAGGAACTGTTTCATAGCTTCAACCCTTGTTGTTTATCTGCCAGAGTAGTCACAGACCAGGCATTGCTCAGGTGTGTGAGAGGTCAGTAGAACAGAGGAACTGTTCTGAATGTCCCTCTCCAAGCTGAAAAATGTTTTGTTGCAATTACCTGCTACTGCTTTATAGTTCATTATAGACATGCATTCATAGTCATACTAGAGTTGTCTGTAACACAGAGATTATGTTTTTTCTCCTGCGGGAAATATCTGCAAAACTGAATTTTTCAAGTATATGAAAAATACCAAAGAATTTAAAATTATAAATAATGGGAGTCATCCTCCAGAAACAACATTTTATAGACCTTATTTTTGGTATTTGGTTAGGAAGCCAAACACAAAATGCCATCTCCCTCTTTCAGAAAGAAAACTCTGCAATATGGAAAACCACAGCTTCCATGTTACTCTCCTGCTGATGAATCTGCTGAGAAGAACTAAGAAAATTTAGTCAAGCAATGTAGCAGTATCATTTACAATGTAATGATTTAATTTTTTAAGTATGTATTTCAGATGACAGCAGATACTTTTCAAGAAAGAAAAGATTGAGATCTAATTTTTGATTAGACAACAGTCAGAGGAAAATTATCCATACTTCATTCCTGTATTGAATGGTTTCTTACCTTTCACTAGAGCTTCCATTTAATTTTTACCCTTCTAGATCTCTTCTGAAACAGGAAGAGAAGAAAAAAATGTACATTATGAATCCCCAGGTTCCTATTCCTGTTATGAAGTGTAGTCCTACAGGCTCACAAGAATGTTGATTCTCTTTTGCAATATTATTCCTTCTTGCCTGCTTCACTTGAAAAATCTTGGACATGGGATCAGTGTTGGTATATTTATGGATGGTACCATGTGGCAAGTGTTAGGCAGTAGACACATCTTCCAGGCTATGTCTAATGCAGCACACTGTTAAAAACACTAAGGTAGTGATGAAATTGATAGTTAGAACAATAATAATTAATACCCAGGATCTGTCATTTCTCAGAATGATTCCTCTTAACTATAGTTTTATAAAATCCAATAGTTATGAGGCTACGTGTCCTCTGAAAATAACTAAACTTTTTTAACAAGCATGAATTGTTCATAACAAGAGTATTGTATAATCCTCATACAATTTATCTCTTCTATTTCTTTAAAATAAAAAAAAGGAGAAAGAAACAACAACAACAAAAAAGAGAGACCTCTTTTCTTGTTTTCATTTTTCCAAGCTTTTGTCAGTGCTTTCAGAATTCATCAGGACTGTAAGACAACACCCTGTCCTCATTTCTACACATTGTTTGTGTACCAGGCTCAGAACTGCCATTTCACATCACAGTACATTGATTTTTAATGTTCTTTTAATTTAGGCTAAAGATGCAGAAATCTTAGCTCAGTTAGGCTGTTTGTTGACCTGCATTTGAACTTCTTACCAGCTGCTCTTAGGTCTCTGATAACAATGCTTTTATAAAACTACAATTAGATAAAGAAAACCAAACCCACCCTCCCCCTCCTTCCCCCCCCCCCCCCACCCCATTCATTAAATGACATTATAGGCTGTTTTTAATTATGTTTCAGCATTATTTTTGTTCAGTCAATAATAAATATGTGCTTTCAAAATGGTTGTAAGTGACACAGGATTTTAACAGATGCAATAATCTCACTTACTTCTGTCTCATTCACTCTTTAGATCTATTGCTGTTATCTGATTTACTAAGACATAGCAGCTGGTATGCCCTTTTGAGCTAGCTTTACAAGATTAAATTCTGCCACCTTGACCTAGCATAAATATTGAGAAGTGGCACATCCCAGGTTCATCATGAGATCTGGTGCATGAAATTAATGCTGGAAAGTAGGATAACACAGTGACAGTGACATGGATGTGTCAGTCTGGGTAATTCTGGAGTTCTGGAAGAGGGGAAAAGTTCAGTAAGACAGTATTGCCTTACTGTGCAAAAGAATATGTGTTCCCATATAAGCTGTTCAGGATAGCAAGGAGTAGTAGGAATGATTACTATCTTATTTAAAAGTAACTGATATGATCTGAAATAGGAAACTTGTAAAGCTTCTGTAGTCCTCTTTTTACAGTCTGACAGTACAGTTTACACTTCAGTTAGCAAAAGAACAGGAACGCTCCTGAAAAAGTTGGAACAGTGAAACTGGAAGCTGGTCCTGTAATACCAATAAATGAAGTTCCTGTTGACTTCACTGGATATTTTAAGCAAGCATAGACTGCAGAAATTACTAGAAATAACTCTTTTTTCTTTTTTTTTTTTTTTTGGCAGAGGTTATTTTTAGACTACCTTTATTATTCTCACAGAGCCAATTTCAGCTCAACCTTCTCTTTCTAAGGCATGATAAAAAGCCACAAAAAACTGTTATTTTTTATTTCATTCCCAATGGCATACTGGCATACTACTTGCATAAGAATGCCTTGAGCAGTATTCTGTAAACTAAACGATGATTATGCATATATGAGCACTGGGCCAATAAAGCACAAAATTTTCTATCTACATTTATAACTGCTGCCTGTTATCACTTTCTGTTAAGAAAAGGAAGGCTTCTTTCTGTACTAACACACTGAAGAAAATACAAATCAACTTGAAAACCTCTGTGTAGGAATACACAAACAGAGTTTAAATTAATCATATGTTCTTTGGTGAATATAGATGATTTTGCTGGTTTGCTACTATGAACCTTAAGTTATTAATTTCCAAATCAGAATGTTATTTTTTGATCAAACTAGACACTGTAGATCCTAATAAAATAATAATTTGGTCTACAGTAAATGTCATTCTGAAGTACTGTTCTAAAGGGCAAAATCAACTCAATTCTTTAAAAAGAAAATTTACCCAAAAAAATTCCCCTATAACAGATGCTCTAGCATATGGCTAGGTTTTAAGAGAGTGCATAGTTAAGCACAGAAAATAAATAAGGGCATGACAAGACACCACCACCACCACCCCACCCCCACCCCTTCTTCTTTAGCCCCATAGATACACTAATCACACGGTCACCAGATGGCACATACAGAACTTTGAATGCAGTACAATATTTATAGCAAACCAATTTGTGACCTTAAAGTCTGAATAGTAAAATGCTTAATTCATATGACTGAAAAGCACATTAACGCTGTTTATTATTGTTGTTATTACTATTTAGAGTACAGAAAAGAATTGGTTCATGCAGCTGAAGTGGGCAACCGTGCCCAGAAATTACTTCAATTATATATAGGGCTTGGTGGAAATAACAAGGACAATTGTGAAGACCTTAGTCTAGAATCTTCTACTTCTCTGAGCTGAAAAGCTCTGGGTTTAATTTTGTCAGAAATATGGAGAAGGTTATATGTCTCCCCACAGTGCTTTGGTGTTTGCATGCACAAGTATCTCAGAGGAGGTTTTTTGCTCCCTAACCTGCCAACGCCATCGTCCCCCATCCCTCTTAGGTCCAATGGACCTTACCACACGGACATCTTTCTGGAGTCAGGGTGGCAACCGGATCCTGTGTCAAAGTCCCCTAAAGTCTTGTTTTCCACCAAAACTGTTAGAAGAGTGACAGCAGTGCGGTATGTCTAAGCAACATCTTGTATGTTCTTACGAGCCAAGGCCACAAGAGGGAGAACAAGATAACAAAGATAACAGAGCCACTGAACGATTAATTGCATGCTCCAAATCATCTTTCAGTTTCATTTGCTCTTCCAGTTTTCTGGGTTTAAGTAAATAATCATTAGGATTTCAAGAGCTGAACATCAGAATTTTTCAATTGAAAGGTAAAAACAAAGTGACACTGGTGCAATGCTTGCCTTTATGTTGTACTATAGGCCAACCGACAAAGACTGGATATTTGTACAGGTATAATACTAAATGCCTCATAGAAAAAATATTTTAAAATACATTAATACAAGTGAAATCTAATTAAAAGAACGTATTTCTGTCTTGAAAACATTTCTTTGAAGGAGACTACTGAAGAGGCTTGGATAGACTGGGGTTTTGAGCCTTTATCTATTTGAGGATAAATATTCAGATTAATTTATGGATTATTTTTATTTTTTTTATGTCTCAAGAAACTGAGTAGATAACCATACTCTGACTACTTTAGTGAAATTAATTTTGATTGCAGTAAAAAATTGCAAATCTATAAAAAACATGATAGTATCATGAATATATAGATTTAGGAAAGCAAAGTGTAGGAAATACATAGTGCTTCTGCAATGACAGCCCAATGGGTATTAGGAAGACTAGAACTATGTAGGTATATTATCATATTTTAGTGTGTTTATGTAACTGTTTTAATGAGTTTACACTGTCACCCAGAGACCTTTAGTGAACTTTCTATTTAACAACAATGTTGAGGAAACTATATTAAGTAGGTAAAAGATATTATCCTGGACTATAAAATACCTTTTTTGTTTCTTCCCATTGCTTTATTATTTGCACGCTATGTTGTTGAAGTTATTTGAAGACCACCAGGGGACTGTGGCAATTCATAATGTTGCAGCGCTGAAAATAATGTGTTTGATTTATTTTTAATGTGCATACAGTAGAGATTTTGTTTGTCAGAAGCCATGGGGAACAAAGTTGGATATTATACATTAGCAGCCTCCATTTAATGTAATAGGGAATATAATTAGATCATAAACAGAAACATGATTTAAAAATGCACTCCTTTATGTTTAATGAAGTGATGTTAAAATGTTCTGCTGCTATAAGAATATGCACATCTCTAGAAAAAGTGGAGAGAGCTTCTATTGCAAAATAAAAATAAAAAAGAGAATTGAGAGCCAGACAATAGAAATGAGCAGAGATATGTCTGTATTTCTTCACAGCAAATTTTATTATTTTTCCAAATTTATTTTTTAAGTTTTGATTAATTTATTGTACTCCACTTTCTTGTTACAACATAAAAAGGATAGGCAGAGGGGGAAAAAAAGACAAAATAAATGTGTGGAATGGCTTAATGATTTCAGATGTGCCTAATCTTCTGCAAGTAATCATAAAGCCCAATTAAAGTACATCTGTATATCTTTGTATCAGGAAGCCACATCAATTTAGTATTCAGCTGAGATTGACAGCGTGCTTTCAAACTAGTTTTTGTGTTGTTTTTTTCTTTTTAGCTTTGTGGGTGGTTTGGTGGGGAGTTTTTCGTCCTTTTTGTTGTTTGTTTGGGTTTTGTTGTGATGGTTTAGTTGTTGTTGCTTTTTTGTTTTGGTTGGGTTTTGTTGTTGGTTTTGGTTTTTTGTTTGTTTCGAATGCTTAAGTTATACATTTCTTTTATGTATTTCTAAGGAAGATTAAATATATATTTCCATTGTAAAACTGCAGGGTTTTTTCATCTCTCACAGTGTCAGTTTCATACTTTTCCGGTAGTGTTTGCAGTATAGATTCCTTGAAAGTATGACAGTGACTATCAGGAAAACAAGATGAAAATAACCCTGCTTTAATACAACCAGAGCACTAATTGAGATTACATGGACTTTGTTCTGGTTTGGGTTTTTTTGTTTGTTTGTTTTATTGGTTTTGTTTGGTTTGGTTTTATTTCAAGTACATTTTTTACTGTTTACTTTTTAGATGGAGACATCTTTTATAGATCTAGGAATTAAAGCTTTCAGACTCAAAACTTAGCTTCTATAATCAGCTATCACAAAAGAAACTGCACCAAAAAACTAACAAAACCAAACCCAACCAATCTATTCCCTTCAGTTTTCCCATCTCTTATCTCTTCAGTTCATGGCACAGCTCACAGTTTTCCCATACCCTTTATTTCAGCTTTCTTATTTAGCATGTTAGCAAGCTTGATCATGGGTAGATTTACTCAAAATTATATTGGGAAGCAATATAAAACTAGTTGCATGAGCCACCTAGAAGACCAGAGTCCACCACTTACTTGCAAGCTATTGTCATAAAATACTCCTTGACTTACCATCTGCTTTTATGAAATGTCCCCAAAATTAAATATATTAATGAAAACCCAGAATGTTGTGATATTGGATAATTAAACATAAAACTTTGTGAGTTCAGCAAAGGAATAGACCACAGGTGGTCTTATCTCTGTGCTGCTACTGTTTTGAAAACCCATACTCAGCCTCTTTGTGTGCAATATATTCAACATATTTAGAGCTGATTTAAGCTTTTATGTACCATGCTACATATTTATGCACTATTCTTATTTTTTTCTTAACGAGTTTTTTGAAACATATTACACAAATTGTTGTCATACATATAAAGTTGAATACCACAATATTTATTATATAAATTTGCAGGAACTGAAGCTATTCATTTGGATGAAATTGTGTCTGTGTTCCCTAAATCATATTTATATTACTGTAATGGATTTCATTGAGTCTGTTCTCATATCAGTTTACAATGACAGGTACATAAAAGCAAGTAACTGCTGTAAGGAGCAGTCATGTAGGAAAGTTTTAAATTAGTAATTATATTCCCAAATAATTCTTAATTGAACAAGAAAACAAGAAAAGAGTTGGCAGGAATGATTGGTGGTGGTTGTGGTTGTTGTTGTTTAATAGTATTACAAAAAAAAAAAAAAGTAAAATAATTTCATTAAATCTTATAATTATTATACTTCATGCATTTGTTCTAAGACCATCAAAAGTTATGTTTGATTCACATTACAGATAATAGACTTTTCCTAAGAGTACTTATGTGGAGAAAGATTTGGAAGACATCATTGAAGGTATTTGGTAAATGCTAAGAGTAGTGTGAGAGATGTGAACATGCTAGTATTGATAGCTGGTCTTCTGTTTTTATACACCATCTAAGCTTGTCACTTGCCTTCATAGTCATATCTATCATTTGGAAAATGTTTAATATGCTTGTATGACCAAAATGCTTCCATTCAACCTGTTTGTTTTTTTACTGGTTTTGTTCTTGTCTTTTTTTGCCTTTTTTTTTTCTTTTTTTCTTTTTTTTTTTTTTTCATCTTAAATTTATGTGACTGAAAAATCCTGCTGTTGAACTTAAAAAGCCCAAAGGTTTGTATATGCACATGTGTGAGTGTTAGTAGAAAATTTCTGCATGCAGCGGATGAAGCAGGATTTGCAGGAAGAAACAGCTGGTGATCAAACAATTCATCTGCAAAAAAATCTGGTTTGAAGCACTTCACAGTCAGATGTGCCTGAGCTGTCTGCTGGAAGCACAGAGATGCTCTCGTGGAAGATCAGCAGCAGATGCACAGACTCATCAAAAAGGCACACACAGGAGTTAAAAAGTTCAGGGTAAACCTTAAGCATTTTCAGTATTGTAAGAGAGGAAATATTCCCAGTTTATGTGTACCCAAGTTAAAAACATGATTGTTGTGAACCATATAATAATAAAGGATACTGGTTTCCCTTGCTAAGTTGATCTTTTGCTTCTTAGATTCTTTTGTATGTTTTAACTCAATTCCAGGTTCAGTCAGGTAAGGAAGATATACACTTTAAAAAGCCATAGTTGTGCCTGGATTGTGGAAACTGGAAGGAATGTGATATTGCTTTGGTATGTGTGTGGGAAAGAAGACTGTTTCTTGTATAATAGTACAATGGGAAATAGGGTAAAATTTACAATGGGAAATAAGGTAACGTATATTTTTTTCTTTATATGTGAGGTTATGTGAGAAAAGTAGCTATCACATGAAATGGTACACAGAAATGTTATTTCAAATGTAAAATAAAAATTTGTGTAGTATTATGTACAAAAACATTTTATGCTATTTATTTCATCACAGTCCTTATACACTGACAACAGCTATGTCTGATCATTTTCCTGCTGTATTTTGTTGAATATTAAACCCATGACATGGCTACCTAGTTTTAATTTTTTTTTCCTGTTTTCCATCAAATAATTATAGAATGATGTTTTTCCCCAATCATATTTTGTGTGCTAGCCATTTATGTGGGTAGAAATTCTTAAAATCTACAACTTCAATAACATTTCTTTAAGGAGTAGGTGCAGGGGTTGCATTGGTGAGGACATTAGATCTAAGCCCAAAGTTGGCACTACCCCTAAATGCCATTCAGCATAATGTTGAAGCAGCATTTTGCAAGCGTGGTGAAGTGACAGTAAAGTGGCTGCATCCATGTGAAAAAGAAAACTATAAAATCTAGTAATTCCCAGAAAAACAGAAAAAAAATCCACTTTTTCTCAAAAAAAAAAAAGCAAACATAAGTTGTTCACAGTTTCATCCCTGATCCCTGTGAAAATGCAAAGCAATCTGTGAAGTATAAAACATCTGCTACATACATATATAAACAAGTATACACATTTAAGGATTTTTTGCTGCACACCACCCCTTTTTCAAATAAACTAAATTTAAGGCAATTGTTCCCACTTAAGACAGTGACAATCAATAGTCAAGTTACATATGACAGCAATATCGATTATAAGTGATATTCTAGTCCTACTACAGACACTGACCCTAAGTTTGAAACAAAAGGGGGGAAAAAACAACAAAAAACAAAACAAATCCACAATATTTCCCTTTTCCTGTATTTTTGTCCAACAGAATTATATATAAGACTAAGAGATATTTCCCTTTGTGTGACCACTGCTTTCCTAGTTCAGAATGACACACTGTCACCTGTGAGACCTCTTGTGCCTCAAATTGTGCCACAGGGGTAAGGCAGAGGGTGACTTTATTAAGAGAGTGGTAAAGAGCCTTGGTGTTCTTTTGTTCTTTTTTTTTTTTTTGGTCTTATCATGTTTGGCAAGGTTTACTGTCCCAAGACATGTTAATATCGACACATGAGCACATCTAACTAGCTATCTTTAGACTTGGCTCTACAACCCTGATGTATATAGATAGAGTTTCCTTCCCCGATCACTTCGGTGGCTTTTACACAGTACTTGTTTGGAGTCAGTCAACAACCCTCAGTGAGCCATCAGAATAGGTAGAATGTATGTAGCATGTATAGGTAGAATACAGCTGAGAAAGGGTACATGCAACTTATGTAGAAGTTAGACTGACCATTTTTCATATCTAAAGTGGTCTGCAAATACTGAAGGTCATCAAAATGAAATGAAAATAAGTTTGTCTTTACGCATCGTTGTTACTTCTTGAGGGTCTCTTCCAACCTGGTCCATTCTATTCTATTCTATTCTATTCTATTCTATTCTATTCTATTCTATTCTATTCTATTCTATTCTATTCTATTCTATTCTATTCTATTCTATTCTATTCTATTCAAGAGCTTCATGTAGGCTGGCAGTTTTGGTAAAGTACTGATTGCTTGCTAACTTCTTGCAAGGCTATAAATTTCAACAATGTGAAAATGTCAATATGTAGATTGTGGTTTAGCCTTGGAATTTTTGTTCTTTCCCATCAAAGCAATTACTTTCTTACTTTAACAGAAGTGTCAGACTGACAAGTTTTCAAGTTATGGTACTTATTTGGGTGAAACTTCTTCACAAAGGAAAACACTTATGAAAAATTTTTCAAGACAGAAGGGTGAAGAATGCTTGGGTGCAGTCAGAGGACACCATATCATACTGCATTTATCCTGTTGTGTTTTTGTGTGTGCGTGTGTGCGTGTGCGCGTGTGAAAGTGAAAAAATGCAAATATAGTGAGGAAAAAAAAAATCATAATTGTCTTGTTTTCAACAATTTATTCAAGGAAGACAATAGGGGAAATAAAATATTTTGTTACAACATTTTTAATGGGACATTTTACAGTTTGAAATTATTTGTGTCTTTATAGACACAAATTTTTTCATATCTCAGCACAGTGTCCATAATCTAAATGAAACAGCCCATTATGAATCAAACCCTCCAAACTGAAGTGAAAGGAGTTCAGTTCTTGAAACTGTCAAAATGCTGAAAACATTATTTTGCATTAAAACAAACTTAGTGTGACTTTAGGAAATCCCATGAAAAAGGAAAACAGAAGCAGGATTTTCAGCTCTGCTCTGCAGCTCTGAATACTACAAAAGTGGGCTGTGTGCTAATACTCTGAACTCCTCACACTTCACTATATTTTAGGGCTCTGAAGTTTCCATAGTGTACTAATGACAGTATTAAGTGTCTTTCAGGTGACTTCCAAGAAGACATCCCATATCTGACTGCAAATTTTCATATATGTCTCTCCTCCATTTTGCCTGAGTGATCCATTGGATTATTTTCTACTCATGTTTTCAGTCATTTGCTGATAAGATAGAAAGAATTGTGAAATGCACCTTAATAAAGTAAGTGGAAATACATGAAAATAGATTTTACATGCAATTAAGAAAAAAGAATATATTTATTTGGTAGGGATTTTTACAAGAAGTTCATGATGGACTATTGTAATCATACAATTTTACTTCCTGCATCTAGGATTTCCCTAGATGAACACAACTGAACTGGAGTTTATGCTTTAGTACAGTGACTCTAAGATAGTCATCCACCTCTTCCCTCTCCTGCCCCCAGTTCTTTACCACCTACATTACCCTGTTCTTTTCAACTTCCTTTCCATCCCTCTGGGTACTGACACTATTCTCACAGGCTTCTCCCTTGCCCTTGCATGACATTATGGCAAGAGCAGTGATAAAGCAGCACAGTAAAAACCTGGAAGAAATTGGCAGTATTGCAAAAAAAGTATAACCAGGGGAAGATTAGAAAGGATCAGTGAAGTAGCAATTCATAGTGAAGGAAGAAGAAGTGGTATCTGAGCACCTCGTTATATCTGCATCCTCAAGGTGGTGTTGCTACTTGCCTTATGGGTCTCTGCACGCAGCATGAGTGGGCAGCTGTAACTGCCCAGCTGAGTTCATGTGACACGTTTTTGCTCTTCTGGAAACGGAGAATTTCAGAAAAAAATCCTGGATTAAGATTCTCAAAGTATGCACAATGCTTGATATGACATTTTCTGTGCTAAGAGTTTATTCTCTCGGATTATTAGAAGCTGATTAAATTTTACTGCTGTTTGCTTTAAAAAAAAAAAAAAAAAAAAGAAAAGAAAAAGAGAGAGAATAGATACCATGTTCAACAAGGATCCACCCAATAAGGAATTTTTCAAGTGAATGAATGCTTGAGAATGTTATTTTAATAAAACCATTTTTGGTTAAATTTTTAATTTCTGTTTAATGAATTAGTAGTTTCTTTCAGCCCTGGACATTTTGTGATTTTACATCTTCTAATCGACATTTTGATTTCAAGTCCTATGCAGGTAAATGTATAATAGAAAAATTTTTCAAATATAGTGTGTATAGTTTAAAAAGTGAGTAACAATGTTGAAAGACAGAGTGAAATGTGAAAACACCAAAAGCTGTGGTACATTACCTTGTGTATTTATTTAAACAAAGAAAAGAAAGAAAAAAGAGAAAAAAAAAAAAAAGATGTGAAGAATGTGGAGTGAAGAAAGCCAGCTCATGGCATATAGTTGAGAGGCATCTCTGCCAATGACAGGGAGTCTGGAGTAGATGATCTCTAAGGTCCCTTCCAACCTAAACCATTCTATGATCCCATGATATAACAGAATCATATGAATGCATGAGTTTGGCTTCAGTGAGCAAAACTTGCCTAATTAACTTTAAAATAGAACTGTAACAGTACTGTTTCTATTGTGTGGGCTGCTATCATAACAATTACTTATACCCAGAAATTCAAATAACCAATTAACCAACTGTAGAACTATTGAAGATAAGAAAGGCAATCAGTTTACATTTGTTATGCTGATGGCAGTGTCTGTTCTGAAGATAATGAATGCAAGAGGTCTTCAGTATGAAATGTTTAAAATCATCTGTTATTAGTCTTCTAGTATTGAATCTGTGAGTACTGAGTCGGGCTAAACCTGATCACTGATAACATAAGAGCCTTTTCATACACAGTTTTTGTCTTTCAGAGTTGTCTGTCATGAAGAACAGTGGAGGTGAAGGACTCAGGTCAGTAAAAACTCGTCAAATGAGGCTTTGAAGCATGATAGAGTTATTTATTTATTTACTTTCTCATTATTTCCAAGAAAAAGTGGAACTAACAGTTAACAAAGGTTAATCCTTGTTATGAAATTGATAGATGTATACATAAACCCATTGCCTGATTGGGAGAAAAAAATAAAGCAAAAAAAAACCAAAAGAAGAAGAAAGAGGAATATTGAAGCTAGAGAGAAAACTGCATTCAGTGAAATTTCAAGAAGGTTTGCAGACAGAAAGAAGTGTGAATACTCAAAAAAAAAATAAATTATGAATACTGCATAGACTCCAAATAATTAAAAAAAAAAAAAAAAAAAAAAGAGAGAGAGAGAACAAACCAATTTGGAGAAAAGTTTGGGTGGAAATCTCTAGACCAATCATTCATAAGATAGAGATACATATAACTGCCTGATGCCACTGATTTCAGAACTTCCACAGCCCAGAGAACTTTTTGGGTTATTTTATAGTGTTGGTAGTTATACAGGATTTAAATTTGCTTGCCTTCTGTCATCTGTCAGTACTGATTTGTACAAGTATCATAGATTTTGTTTTTAAATATTTAGCCAGCTGTGAATGAGAAACAAATAAAACAAATAAATAAAATGATGAGGATAAAGATCACTGCCTGCATATAATTACATTCAACTTTATTGTTTACTCAAATATTTCCACCCCAGGGAAAAGAAATATTCTTATGTAAGATGTCATTTATAATTTGAAGATGTTTTTAAGAAGCAAGTCTAGGAAGAATGAGACAGAATAGAGGTAATGCACTGATACATTTTCTCTACAGGCTATATCATTTTGACTCAGTAGAAACTCTGTTTTTTCTAAATGAGAAGCACTCCCATTTCTTCTGTGGTGAGTTTACTCACCTGAATGGCAGGCACTAGTACCAAAAGGTCAACACAAGCACTTGAGTTTCCATTAATGAATGCTGTCATTTTTAATTTTCATGTCTTCCCATTTCCGCTCAATGGGGTGTATTGCGGTATCTCCTCTCCAGTACCCATAGCCTTCATCAAATGGTCACATCACACATACTTGACTAGTTTCTGCGCTCTTTCCATGAGCTGAAGGGAAAGCACAGAATCTGAGCCATATAAATCATCCACTATTTAGCCTATTATGGCCCATGATGGTGTAATATTAGATACTAATTATATAAAGTCTATTTAAAAGGTATTTATCAAATCTCTTTAGATCATTTATAATAAAGTTTATGATAGCACTGCAGACCCTCCCGTGTCAGGAAGCCCATAGACATGACCAGTGTAACTTCCTTGTCTACCTGAGTGTTACTGTTCAACAACTTTCTTTTATTATTTGGTTGGTTTTATTTTCCTTTTCTTTTGTTTTATATTTTACAGGGCTGGCAAAGCATAGAAGTAACTCAGGTTAATCAAAAAAACTTAGTGTTTCCCTATGGCATAAAAGAATGTCTAAGTCTACAGCAGTTTCCTTCAAAAATTTAGGGAATGAAGTCTTGTATATATTTTTCTTTAAAAGTTAGATGAAGTGCTTCAGCTTCTGATTTGGTTTTACCAGATTTTTGTTGGGTTTTTTGTTTGTTAGGTTGGTATTTTGTGTTTGTGGTTTTTTTTATTGTTATGGGTTTTGTGTGTGTGTGTTTGTTTTGTTTTGGGTGGTTTTTGTTGTTTGGTTTTGTGTGTGTGTGTTTGGGTTGGCTTTTGTATATGTTTTGTTGTTGTTCCTTGTCTGATTGGTTAATGTTGTTGCTCTCTTTATTTTTATTTTTTGTTGGTGGTGGTGGTTTTTTTTCCCCTTCTTTTCCGAGGCATAGTTAAATATAGCCCTTAAGAGATTAGCTTATTTCTCACAGTTCCTGTAATACACAATGTATTTTGTTTTAGAAGTTTGACATTAATGTTGCTCTGGTAAATAAAGAATTGTCTTGGCTTTCTTGATTGCATAAAAGGACTTTAAAAAACAGTTTACTTCTGTAATTTTATAGAATATAGATATAGAAAATTGTAATGACAATTTGTGTTAAATATGTTCAGTGATGCTATGACAGAATTATTTATTTTACAGCTGAGAAAAAGCAAGTTATTTTAATCCAAACTACAATGTTCACAACATGGACTATCTTTACATGTCAACTCTTTAAAACTTAAAAAAAAAAATAAATTAAAAAATTAAATTGCCCATTGCTGATACACGCTTCCCACTTCTCCAAGCTTTCCAAATTAGATCTTTTTATAGTTTTCATGCTCTAATTAACTCTTGTAGATATTCATGAGTATTCAGGGAAATAGATGCATACCATTCTTGGGACTCATCATGCATTTTTTTAGTTCTTCACCATCTTGCATAGTATTTTGTTTTCTACAGTTGTTATGTCTGAAGTTGCTAAAAGAATTAAAAGAATCAACCCAGTCAGTACCCTGATTTGAAATATATTTTAAAAACCAGACAATCTTGGAGTGTCTTCAGACAGTTTTGAAGCAAACTAGAAGAATTGGAATGTTTTAATCATTTACAGCTTAATTTAACTACAGATGCTTTCTGTCTCCTTTCCATTTAATTTCAAGTGAATTACACTTTTTATATTAAAAATAGAGCCTGATATTACTTGAGTAAAGTAGCTGTTGACTTTTGAGTGAATATACTTCTGTTTTAATAAATATTTAAAATCAAATATCATTATTTGAATTTAATGTTTACAAGTAAATGGTATATTGATGATAGCAAAGGAAGACAGGCGGTGCTATTGCACTCCAATATAGTGCAATAAGGATATTACCACTGAGTGGAAGGATCAGCAATCCAAGCTGTTGTCCTCTGGCTTCCTTCTGGGTCCAAGTGATTTTTTGAATTCTGTAACAGAGTTGAAATGTTTCTGCAAGAATCTGCTATATAAACTTTTATACTTCCTACTTATGTTACATCTCATCTAAACCATCTTTTTTACCTTGATTTTCAATTTGATAAGCTGTAACTAGCAGGAAGATTTTTTTCCCTGTGTTTAAAGATATTTCCCCTCTCTTTGAATGATTAAGATATTTCACCTTTGCCCTCTCCAAGTTGTGCTGGAAGCACAGATGTTAATATTTTATATACAATTCTCCTTAACCCATAATTGGCAATAAAGACAAATAAATGTAATGTTTCAAGATTCCTCAGTAGTAACTAATTAAACCAGCAGCAGGCCTCAAGCATGGGACAATGGCAAAGTTTCAGACGAATTAATTTTATGGAAGACCAGCTGAGTAATTGGACTCCAATTACAGGCTGTTTAGCTCCCTCATCACCTTCACATATAATTAAATTCAATTGGTTGATATAGCTTCTATTTTTATGAGGGCACTTACAAGATTTTTGTACCCCACTGTGACTTTGGATCTAGGCCAATCAATTATTACTCATTTTTCTTTCAAATGGAAATTCTCCAGATTAGTCATATCTTCTATAATGCATTACTCACATTTAAAAGATCAGTCTATGTTGCTGCTGAGACAGAGATGAAGAGAAATGTTTATAAATACCTTTTTTCTGCAAACAATATATACAATGTAATTGTCTGTTTATCATGGGTATTGATGAATGGAAACCACGGGCTTCTATGACCTGTCTTGAGAGATATAATGACATATACATTGGGTTTGATTTACTGTATAATTGTATTTGCAAATGCCACACTTGTTCATGCTGCAAATGGTTACTGAAATTCCTCATCAGATCTACAATTACCTTTATGGGCATTTAAAAAGTAATCTAATAATCTACTTGTATCTGGTAGATAGTAAAATAAAAAAATAAAATAAATAACCCCATGCTACCACTTGCTTAGAGAAAAAATTAACAACCCCTGGCTTAGGAACAGGTCCATATAGTTTATTAAGTATTTTGACTAAAAGAAAGGTAATACAATCATCTATTGAGAATGCTAGAACAGTTTCTATCTTAAAGCATTTGGCTCTGAATTAGTGGCATGTTTTCAAATGCAAACAGAAAAAAACATATTAATATGTAGGCTGTACAACATTTCATCTATAACTAGTCTAAAGAATCAAACACGTTACTGGAATGGGTATGGCATGTTTGCTTGTTCTCAGTTTATTGGTTCCACTGCATTTATTTACAAGCAGAGCAATATATCACAGTGATAAAAGAGGAAGCTGAGAAACAATGGTGGCATCAGTGATCTTTTCCATCTTTTTTTGAGTGATCAGTAAAGAGAAAGGCAATGTCAGACATGAAATATTACTTTCTTTAGACATTTCAGTTAGGGAAATATCAAGCCTATTATGTTGCTCCTTAAACTCCTGGATTTGTATACAAATCATTGATCAGATATGTGAAAAATTACATTGAGACATTCTAAATTACAACAAAGTTTCTATCAAATTCTATTACTACTGACTGGCTGGCAAAACAGAATATTAATGATTGATGTTGTAATAAATGCCAGAAAAACAGTGTTCACGACCTTCTCTTTTGAAGTATTGCCATTACAGAGAATGCAGATACATCTGAGACGGTGGCTACTTCAGATATTCACTGCTAAATTTTGGTATTTTCCTGATGAACAGCAATTGAAAAAATAATCCATATTCTAAACAAAATCTCCCACCTTTTGTATAGGCATATGATATACTGAGAAAAATAATACAATACAAATAATTCTGGGGAAAATATTTTTGATTGTGTTAAGGATAAGTTTGATGGTCATATGAGAAGTTATCAAAATGTTATTGTTACTACTAATCTTTATTATTTTAGAGTAACATATAGGTGATAGAAAAGTTAATGGTTGGGTTTGTTGTTTGGCTGCTTGTATGGCTTGCTTTCTGAATATATAACGAGTAAGTTTAAAAGAGGCTAAGGAAAATACAGATCCTATAATTTGAAAATTTTTCTTCTTGCAAGACTGTGGATTAAAGTATTTTGACTATTAATGTTATAAGTAATGATAGAAAATATTCTGTTTGAATATGTCTCCTATATTAGATGATAAACTTTTTCATTCAGATTGAAGAGGCTCTGATGGCACATTTGGCTTCTCCCAGACTAGCATGTTCCCCACCCATTAATCAACAGCAGTTTGTCCTCTTAATGTAGCTAATATGTATGCAATGAAGAATATAGCTGATAAGATAGCACAGACCTCTTGCACTTCAAGGGAGAGAAGAAAATTGGAAGCATCATCAGAGACCTAATATCAACTCACTTGAGGTTGCAGCTTGGAAAGGAAACCCTCTACTATTATTTTTGTTCCCAAATTATCCCACTAGATACTTTAAATCACAATGTTTATTGCACTTAGTCATCATTTAATCATTTCACTTCATCAAGCTTCTAGTGCTACATGTATTTTGTAGACTTTTTTTTTTCTTTTTCTTTTTTTTCTCTCTAGATAGTTCAGAATGCATAATTGGCATTTCTTGTAGAAACATAGTTAGAATCGATTTGGTTTAGAAGACAAAATGCACATAAGGAACGAAAGGGAAAACTTCATTCAGGGTATAATTTTACAAGATATGTTATTCATAAGTCAACAGTCACTTTTCCATGGATTCCTTTCCGAATAATTATAAGAATGAAAAAGAGAGTAAATTGGATCACCAGTATTACACTTACTCAGAAATGGAAACAATTTTCAAAGTTTTAATGAAAACAGCAGCAGTACCACCAATAAAAAGTCCAAAAGGGGCATTTCCCATTATTTTTAGAAGTGATTTTTTTCTGCTCTTTGGGAGATGAAGCTCAAAATATTTATGATCATCTCTGGCATGTATTGACCAAATCATAACCTCATTTTCTGCCCTTCTGCCAACCAGGGAGGTTTTTTGTATCCTTTTTTATTCCTGACTCATCATTGAGGGCATATATTGCAGTTTGGGAAACATTTTCAAATATAAGGAGGAAAAAAAAGAAAAAGGAAAAAAAGACAAATCAGAAAGTCAAATTCCTTGCCTCCACGTCTGGTTGAATTGATGCCCAATAGGCAGGTATTTGCTCACTTAATAGTATCACTGATCTTAAATTTTGAGTCAACTTCTGCGCAATTTTGAAAACAGCTAAATTAAGAAAGATAAGAAAAGAAAATTAAAAAGTGGCTGAAATGTGCACAGTCTGTATAGTCAGAAGGAAGCAGTTTTCTGTTATGTAAATAAAATGCACCTAAGTATGAGAAAAAAAATGACCTTTGTATCTCCAAACTGAACAGCTTTTAAGTCTAATCCCTGAAACACAATGTGTTGGCAATGCAGCATGTTTCTTCTGTGCTTTCAAAGACATTTTAACTCCTAATCATTGATATCATCAGTGCTCCCCTCCAAAAACATTCCTCATATACAGTACAACAAAGAACAGTGTGTGCCCATAGCCTGAGCTTAACAAAGTGCATTGAGAAAGACGGCTTCCTGGGCAGAAAAGCACATCAATAACACAGTGGGAAGTGGCACCAACAGAAGGTAAACACGGGTCAGTAAGGGAAAGCTTAGTAGGTGGTGGGGCACTGATCTTCAAATACAATGGAGGGAATGACATCAGAGAGATTCATCTTTCTCTGTGCTTGAATTCTCAGTTATTAACTAAGGCATAACATCACACGAGACAATAAAGGCATAGAATCAGCCAGTTTTCGGCTGCCTCACAGATGGCACTTAAATGGCAATTTCAGTGTTGCTGAGAGAATGACTGTGGCAATTGTATTATATGAACCACTCAGCTCAGGAAGGAAAAAAAAGAATAAAGAAAAAAGAAAAAAAGTGATGCATAAATGTTCTGGTTAAGTAAATATTATTCAGACATGTAAGCCACTAGGCTTACCCAGTTCTCTGTCATTATTTATTAGGTATATGTGAATGGTGTATAAGAGTTTCAAATTCCCAAGGATAATTTTTCTGTCAAGGGCTGGGGGAAAAAAAAAGAAAAAAAAGAAAAAAAAAGCTGCTTCATGTATGTAGCTGCTTATATATTATAGCTGAGCAGGAAATAATTTTGGTTTTATTTTAGCTAGATTTATCAAGAGATGACTCCTTATTATAAAGAGGCTTTTCTGTTCCATGCTGCATTAACGTGTATTCATCTCTCCCCCTTTTTATCTCTAACCTTTTTCTTAATAGGCAAATTATTAAGGAATTGGGAAGAATTTAAATACCACTGATAACAGACAGGAAGATGATTTTTGCAGGCTGTGTTGATTATAGAGTGTTTATTTATGAGACTATTCACAGATTTTTAATGCACACTCTTGATTTTGATTAGTAGTTTGTATTTTATTACAATTTTTAATTTTGCTCATAAAATTTAGAACAGAGGGTTCCGTGCATGAAACTTTTTGTACTTTCAAAAGCTCAAACTTGCAATGTTTTAGTAAATGCCATGAAATTTTTATTGCAATGGTGTCTAAACTTTGTTGATTGTGCAATTCTATCAGTGGAAAAAAAGTCAAATGTGTCCCCAATATATGTACACATATTTATATTATAATTTACATACATGTACTACTACACAAGCACATTATATAAAGTATACAACATACATAAAAGTAGAAATTGTAAAAGAATGATGCAAAGTTTAAATATAGAATAATGATGGTTTTTTTTTCCTTTTTATTTAATATTTTATTCAATAATGATATAAAATGAAGCTGAATAAATTGCCTTGTATACCACCTCGGGTGCACACACTCCACTTTGGAGAACACTTCTTTATTGAACAATTTGCTGTCTAGTATTTATCAGTTCTAAAATCAAAAGTTCACTATAAAAGGAATAAAATGTCTCAAAACTTTACTAATTTTACCCACACATAAACATTTTTCCCATTTTTTAAGTAAAAGAAAAATAATAGTGTGGAAGAGATGAGGAAGTACATGCTGGAAAATTACTGTTACTTAATTATTAGCTTTATTATAGTTCCAGTAATGTAGTAAAAAGAGAAGTCAAAGTAGATTTCCAGGCCTGGATTGTAAACCTGAAATTAGACCACCTGCGTAAGAAACTGCATCTACTGTCAGTCTTTTGTTCTAACAAGCAACATATATTTTTCCAAGTGCCTTCATTTAGCCAGATTAACTAGTTTGTTTAGCCCAAAAGAGTTCAGGAAATGAACTAATTTAGTTGATTTGGATTTTCAAATGACCACAACTCAGGACTGGGACTGGAGAGCTAAGATAATTAATAAAGTAGACAAATTAGTAGCAACCTACTTCCTAACTCTCTTCATGGAGATTGTTATCCATTCTAGTAATGAGCAAATGAGGAAAGTCCACGATTGAGTGTGTTTGGAAAAAACCCAAACAAATAATAAACAAGCAAACAAAATACCTCAAAACATTTATCAAATGTTGTCTAAGGTTATAATTCTGCTGTATTTATATTTATATTGTTTGTCCATTAAACATGTATGCAAACGTGTATTTGAACAAACAATCAATATAAATAGAGAGGGTTCGCTGAAGAACTGCAGCAAGCAAAGTTCTTGTGCTCCTGAGAATTTGCTATCCTTTAAGAAAGGGTTATTACATTGACCTTTTTTTTAAAAAAAAATAAAAATACTAACATCTAGAACAGATAAAACCACCTTAAAAAAAAAAGTTCCAGGTGGGGAAAGACTGTAAACACCTAATAGGATTTTTTTTGAATTATGCAACCTATATTATTCATGTAACTAATGGGACCTTCTTAAAGTGATTTGGAGCAGTTAAAGTTTATAAATCAATCTCTGGAGGCTCCATTAAATGAATAAAGAGCCCAACTACATCACCTAGTCTGATATTGTTATTTCATATTATTCTCTGCTCCTCTTTTAGGTTGGCCACGGTGAGTAGCTTTATAAAACCATTGATATTTCATTTCTTAATAGTAGGTTGCTGTGGTCGTTTGAGGTTCCAAGGGGGGGATCCCTCCCTCGGGGAGGGATTTTTGTCGTGTTATTTCTCTTTGCTGTGTATTTCTGTGTATATATTGTAAATACCTGTATATATTGTGTTATATATAACCTGCTTTCCATATATGCTTGTAAAAATATATAGCTTGCTCTTTCGACTGGGCTAGTTGTGGTTTCTTACTCTGTGGAGGAGGGAGAGCTAAGCCCTCTCTCAACCTACCACAGTTGCCTTGAATATTTAATGATTCGTAGATTTTGGGAAAAGCCAACCAAGGGTGAGGAAGATCTGGGATTAAAAATAAAATGCATTGATTAATGGAAGCTAATGCAGCTAAAATGGTAATAACTTTCCTGAAGATATCTTGTTCTGAGTATGTCCTCTGAGAGCTTTATGAAAATTCCTTTGCCAGTCATATTTCTATGCCTTCAGACGAAGAGGATAATCCAAACCTGACTCTTCTGCATTAGAGGGAATCTTTTGGTTTCAGTTGTTTTGAGGAATTATTTCAATTTTGAAAAGTAAGCCAGAACATGCCATTTTGCTAAACCTAACAAGCGATGAATTGACAAATTTCAAGAAAAACTTATCTACATCAAATTCAGTAGTGCTATAACTGATAACTAATCAAACATGTCAACATCTGCAGTTTTTTCTTGAAATGTCTGTGGCAACAGTATGTAGGACTAGTTGATTCAGCAAATGCATAAAATGGGATGTAGGATTATAATTTTTATGAGACTGCATGAACAGCAATCAAGAAGAAATAACAGGTCAAAGCTACAGCATCTTTTCTACTCCTGTGCAAAGATATATTCCTGTTACCATCTGTTTATACCTCTCTTCTCCACCTATGGATTTATTTTATCCTTAAGTTTTGGGTTTGTGGGTTGTTTGGGTTTTTTTTGTGTTTTTGTTTTTTTAACTACTAATCTGGATACAATCCTTGGGGCTGGACATGACCTCTGTCTCTTCTTGTATAAAAAGAAGAAATACACAACATGCTTTCTCAATGTTAAGCCCGGAGTTTCCACAGGCATAATCTGCACATATGGGTAGGGGTGCTTTAAAATCAAATAATTTTACAAGATGAAGAGATGACTGTGGGAACCCTGGCTGCCATCTCCTTTTTCCACGCAGAAACACTGACACTGTGGTTACTGGCATGATCACATTTTTTGTCTGCCCAGAGAAGTACATGGTATCAATAGTATGGGAAGGCAATAGAAAATAGAGTAGCAAAGCTTTTTTTCATGTGGTTGTGACTTTAAGAACCTTGTGGGTTTATGGACAGTACTACTGCTTCCCTCTCTGCCCTGCACCAGGAGCAATCCGCTTCTTGTTGGCTTGGGCAGTCCTGATGTGTTGCAAAGTTTGAGCTCTAGGGAGGACACAATCCTTCCATAGAAAGTAACCAAGTAGAAAGGGGTTCCCATGTTTGGTCCTGTCCATCCCATGTTGTGCATTCTGTGAATCAGCAGGCCTGCTACCTGTTGCAGACTTGTAAGAGTTTCCGTTTGTCTGCCCTGGATTTTCTATTGGTTGCGTTGATCACTTAGATATCACATTTGTGTAACATTGATGTAAAATGTTAACTCCAAGATGTCTTCTTTCTTTCTTTGTTTTGGTGTTTTTTTGTAGTTTGTTTGGTTAGTTTTTGTGGGTTGTCAAGGAAGACATAAAAGGTTCATGCAAAACTGTAGGAAAGTCACATTAGTTCTGTAAGTGCCATTACATAAAATAATATTTTATTTCTATTGTATAGAAGATATGGCTTTATGGACTAACTAGCAACTCTGCCTAAGCCAAAAATTGGACTAACTGAGGAAAACGGTTTCCCTAAGTTTTTTCACATAGGAGAAGCAGAAATGAATAAAGGTTAAAAAGGTGGTCCACATATGCACAAGCCAACTAGAGAAAAATGGTGTTTTGTTTCCACCACCCCCCTTTCAAAGGTGTGTGTTTGTTTTATTTCCCCTCTGTATTTTTTCTGATCCTACCCCAGGAACTTTCTTATAATGTGACTTTTTGGATACTTGTCAGAAAAAATATTTTTACTTAACAGTTTTCATAAAACAAGTCTAAAAAATGGATTTAAAATCAAGAAATATCCTTTTAAAGTTTAGTCTATTATCTTGCATTGCTACAGAGCTTTCTTTTTACCTTATAGGAACAGGTAGAAAAGTCTGCTAGTGACAGAAGATTATTGAGAATAGTTGAATTTAAATATGACTGCAAACAATTGTGTAAGAATCAGTACTGAATGAACTGCTGATCTAATGAAGTAGTGACAAAATCATAGACACAATTACTTCCATGTGAAGTAATAAGGATAAATAATGCTAATAATATATGAACAACAGAAGACTCTCAATTAGCTCTAATTAGAGATCAGAAAAGGGTTCTCTGGGTCATTGCAAATTTCTGAAAATATCAGTAATGTGTAGAAAAAAGTCCTGTTAAGATATTTACAGAATAATGGCCAGTATGATCAGCTACTTTAAGAAAGAGTAAATAGATTAGGATTATCTGTTTAGTCAAGAGCAACTGAGGAAAAGAAGCAATGCGCTATGGCTGCTTTAAATAAAATGATACCAAATGTATTTCATGTGATGCAGAACTGAATTCTGGAACTTATTACCATGAATGATACCAGGGGTGTTAAATATAGGTAGGTGGAGTCAGCACAAGATGAGTAGATAGATCCACTCATCCATCTATTGAAACACTTTGACCCATACATACTGTCATGTCCTGTAAAATATTCTAATCTGCTAGATATCAGAGGCTAGAAGTGTCTGCCAGGATAAGGATAGGCTAATGCCCTATCATTTCTTATTTTCTCTTTTTTTTTTTTTTTATTTTCTTTTTGTTTGCTTGGGTTTTATTTTGGTTTTGTAATTCTTACCTTAGGTATCTGCTATTGAACGCCCGTATCAGAGGTATGATGGTTTTCTAGGTTCTGACCAAGCATGTTGGTTCTTACTCTGTTGAGATTTTATTTTTAATTTCTAAACATTTACAAAACTCAAAAAATATTACTGGTTTTATTGTTGAAAATAAATGTTGTCCAAGACATTGCAGATTCTTCTGGGAGAGATACAAGTAAGTGTCTTAACTGTGTCTTAATTTACTTTGGATGAAATCATCTAAATGTGTGAAATATTTTGTCTCTACACCACTTCATCCTTAACTGCCTCTTTTATGCCTATAGAAAAGACCTTTTTTGTTAGATTAACTTTCCATACTTGATATTTTTTTGTTCAAATGTATCTCCTCACATCAGTTTCATAATTGCTTGAGTGTATACATACATATTCATGTATGCACATATGTGTATATGCACTTAGTACCTAATGTGTTTGTATGTGTTTGAATATGTATGTGTATGTCCCAAATAGTAAAGCTTTTATGCCTGACTTTCAACACATGTTGTTGAATTAAAAAAACAAACAAACAAACAAACAAAACCAACCAAAACTGGACTGATTTAACAATAAAACAGAGCTGGCCATTCCCTGAGTTATCTGCCAGTCTTCTTCAGGGATCCATGCCCTCATTATTCCACAAAAACTTTGTATTTGATACTGAAAAAAAAAAATCAGGTGCCATTTGTTAAATTATTATCTGGGTTAGACTTCCTAATAGTTTGCAGTAAAGATTTCTAAACCTTCTTATTTAAATAGCTCAAAAGCAACTGCAGGATTTCTGTGGCTTCATAGCTCATTACAGATCCTCTCTGGAATCTGAAACATTATTTGACTCTAATACTAGATGGTAACACTTCACATTTTGTGTTTGGGAAGCATCCAAAATAATTTTATCTTCTAATGAACAAAGCACTTCCCTCTGAGACTTTCAGAATCTCAGGAATATCACCCTCTTTAACAGCAGTTCTTTGAAATTCCAAAGAAAGCAATTTTCAAAATGCTAATGCACTAATGTTCTATATTTTCAGGAACTGCTTTCTTTTAAAAGAGGTGTTTCTGTATCTAATTGCAGTAGATTTTAGTTTAAGACTTTGAAAGGCGGAGGAGAGAACCATAAAGATAGATAACATTTCACTAATAAGCAAAATATGACAATATCTTTTGCAAAAAACATTATCACAAGTGCATTTTCCGTAAGAGAATATGCACATTCAAATTAAAACAATGTCATTTTCTTGCATTTATAAAGCTATGCTTGTTAGTCTTGTAATTTATAAGCTTAAAGAAAACATTCTTCTCAGAAATATTGTAGAGTAGCTAGTGGCTCTGGAAAAAAAAAGTAAAACATCAAGGGAACTATCAACTTAATATATATTGGCACCTCATGACATTTTAGTCAGTAGTGCTTATTCAAGAAGGTAAGGAGATTTTGAAAGACCATTTAACAAAAATTGGTCTGGTGGTGGATTTATAAACATAGTACATTATAACTGTCTGACAGAAAGATAGAAATAATATCCCATTTGCCATCAAAGCTTCTCTGAGAAACAGAAAAGGAACAAGTCTGTCTGGGCATGTTCAGTATAAATTTGACAAATTCTCAGAGCTCATCATGTTGCCAAATGACATTGAGAAAGAACAGATATCTCCCCTTCCTACTCCTCCTTTCCTTTCTTGGTTTCTTAACATATTGGATTTTTCCACCAGTCAATTAAACTGCAAAACATTGTCATCATTGAAAATGCTCTCAAAGGAAGAATTAAACAGTTTGGGTTCAGAAGCACATTGCACTATTAAAATCATACTTTCATTAAGTACTGTGCCTTTTAATACTTTGGGTGATCAGAGACTACTGATGATTGATATCAATCGTTTTATTCACTCATAAGTGTAGTTTGAGTCAGAGCTGACTAGATAGACATCTTTTACAGCATCGGTTTGGATTTCTTTTCACGTATAAATAGTTCAGGGGAAATAAAACTAATTCTTGTCAGGATCTAAAAGCTCAAATAACTACAAGTATACTCTCTCTTCCTTTTATAGGCTAAGTTCATCTATTGTATATTTTTTTACTTTCTATGCTTTTCATTACACACTTTGATCACCATGAAGAAGACAAAAGTATCAACTGGAATGAAGAACCAGCATTAACATTTTACCAGGCATTGAACTACTAGCAGATCAAAGTGCATTTTCATTAGCAGGGATATTTCACCAAGAGTGTTCATTTAGAGAAAAGGCCAGTATTTACAGAATATTTATTTTTCCAATTCCTTTTTCCTGGAAGACAGTATAAATGTTATCAGTTTGCTTTAATTTGTTTAGCAAACATCTTCTTCCCGCTGCTTTCACAGAAGCAGGCAAAAGAATCACTTGAAAACACATTTGGAGTTGAGACAAATGTGGCAACAGATTTTCCTAGAGGTTGTTTGGGTTTTTCTAAGGTTTTAATAAACTATAAATAGCAACCCCATGTAATAGCATTAAAAAATTCAGGTATTAAAAGTTACATTTCCACAGACATTGTCACACAGCTGATTTTTTGCCTTGTGTTAATCATGGTTTTTCACAGTGGTATTTTTCAGAACTGTCATTCAGTTTCAGCAAGTTAGTGATTTTTTAATCAGGTTTGAAAAATACAAATAACTTAGGCCACGTTTGAAACCTCTTAGGATCTTAAAGTTTGGATGAGATTTTTAAGAGAGAAACAGTCTCTTCTGGTTGTGCCTGGAATTTCTCTCAGCAGTGGCTTGATTATACTTTTCATTATAGGAGTGTCTCTTTCTGTTGTTAGGTCCAGGAGAAGCAGCAACAGCATTTCAAAATCAATAAACAAACAAACAGAAAATAAAGAAGAGCCTCTGCCAGGCTTCACATACAATATTTTAATTACTTTTGCTTGTTTTCATTATATATTTCATAATGTGATTTGTATTTGTTTTCAGGAATTTATAATGGAATAAATGTGAAGGGGTAACAAGTTGCTGCCAGCAACTGAAAACCCATGCTACAATACTTAGACCTCTACAATAGTAACACCAAGTGAATCACATTTCCATTTTGCCTGGATAACATAAGAAGCAAGCCCCTGTGTTGAAATAAATTGTATAAACCATAAACATAAGAAAATAGAGAAAGTGTGTCAAGAAATGACTAATTGACTAGTTACTGATTAGTACAAACCTTATAGGGAATAATGCCCTTTGAGAAATCTAAGTGTTGGGTTTTTTTTAAATGTATGCTGTGTTGTGGGTCTTTTTTTTAATTTCCTTTTTTTTGTTGTTGTTGTTGTTTTTAAACAATTTTTATTTTTATTTGCTTGCTTTCTTTACAAGTAACTACAATATCTTTTTGTGCTCCTCATTCATTGATTTTCAGAACCTTTCTTTTCTGGGTTGTTAGTCTGAGATGATTCAGCATCTTTCTTCGGGAGTTTGATGTGGCAGCTTCTGCTAGAAGTTTCTTCTGTATGAAAGAAAATAAAGATGATAAATGGAGAGAGGTTTAATAAGACAACAGTGGTACAAGGTTTTCACCAGTGTACATGGTTTTCACCATAACTGGTAGATTGCTGCTAACTTTTACCTTAAAAGGGCAAAGATTTGAAATAAGTGGCACTTCAATTTTTTAAACAGAGCAGCTGGTAAAAATTAGAAAAAGATACAGTTCCTTTTGGCCACATAGTCCCTTGTTCATGAAATCAGACAGATGTAATAGGCAATGGAATAAAAAAGTAATGGAATCTCAACCACTAAAGGATAGCCAGAGAGCATATTTTGCACTCAGCTGTAGAATGTTATAATAATCAATCAGGATCAGTGTCCCGTGGCATGCGAACTCTGTTTAAAATTATTTTTCTTATGGCATGCCTGTGTTACTACACTGAGCATGCTGCCTTTCTAAGCCATGCTGTCTGGAAAACCTACAGTTGTATATGCCATAAAGCAGTAGGAAGGCAAAATTGTGATCAGTGTTATATTTATGGAGATGTATTTCTTCTCTTTTAATTTGCCCAGAAGTTTGATTCTGATCCCACTTACTAAAAGGTTCTTTCCTCTATTCTATTTTAGGACATGGCTGAAACAATTGGGTCAAATTAATTCCTGAGACACCTCCATTAATTTTAAGGGAGATAAATATTGATTTTGCCTAACAAAGATTTGTTTAGCATCAATGAACAAAAGTGATGTATTTCCATATTTGAAGGTGTTCTCATCTTTGTAAAGTATTTTGAATGGTATAGAAAAATCATAATATATTTGGAAGGAGAAATACCTAAAAGTGACATATACACACATTCCTTACAATGTCCCTATGTTCTTTATTACATTAAGTAACACCATAGTTTAGAACTAGTCCAGTAGGTTGCAATATGTTACTCATGAATCAGGGTAAGAGCAAGGGCCAGGAGCACTGGGCCATGGACTACTTCATTCTGCCTTGCTTTTTTGTCTGTACCATCTCTGCACAATATAAGAGAGAGCATGGTCAGGCATTATTAGCCAAAATTTGTGTGAACAAGACCATCCCACTCTGACACAAGAAGAGAGATTGCTTTCAGGAACAGAGAAAAGGTGTCTTGGTCCATTTCACATGTGACCTTTATGATTACTCATAAGGACACTGGAGGAGAAGCCTGGCCATCATGGGCAAAAGGCAGTTTAGTGCTGTTGTGTTTTTAACTAATCGTAAATTTGAAGTTGAATGAAGTTAAAATTTTACCCTAGATGAGGCTAAATGCAGGATGTCCACAAGTATTTTCCCTCAGTCATCAGATAAATTGTCCCATAGCACTTCTTGACAACAGCAAAGATGGAAGAAGCTGACTGCCAGGATTCAGAACAAAACCAAAATGCCATGATGCATTTATAAAACTGGAAGCATTTGAAAAAGAAGATCTAAATATTATGGGATACCTTCTTATTAATTTGATAAAACTCTCTCATTCAGTTCACTGAGGATGTCCACCAAATCCTGTCTTTTGCTAATTTGCCATTTGTAACTTAGGCTGAGAGTGCCTTTGGATATGAGCATTCTTTCATCATCATTTTTTATCGCAAAGTTTTACTCCATGATTTCCTTTTGTGACTGTTTACTTACATTTTGCTTGGGTTTACTATCCCTTCTACTTTATCTTACTGGAGAGATTATTATTAGTAGTATTAGTATTAGTATTAGTATTACTACTACTACTTCTATTTTATCATACTATGTTTGGATTGGAGGGACTTTTAGATATCACCTTGTTCCAATCTCACGCTGTGGACCTACCAGTTATTTCCAACTACTATATTTAGGACAAGGTGGTAGAACTAGAGACTTGAAACACAGAATATATTGCAATAGAAGAATTTTGCTCTTCCATTTTTAAAAATATTTATTAAACTATTTTTCTAAAGAAGATGTATATGATCATGCACACTAGATTCTTATAATAAAATTCATGTGTATGAAACTATCACACGAACTAATTACAGAAAAATGAGCCCTTTCGTGAACTCAGCAGACTCTGCCAGAGAATGCTATTTTTACAGATTTATTTATTTATTTTATTTTTCAGTGATGGAAGCAGCTGTAATAATTTGTAATGTATTTCAATAGGATATTCTGATTGCTTTGGAATTCTGCTAAAAGGAAAGGAAAACCATAATTAAAATTACTTTTAAATAAATATTCTCTCAAGTTCACTGATGGGTTGTGAAAACTCATTTAGGCTTTTTGGTTTGCCTTTTTTGCTTCTCTTAAAAAAATCTGATCAGCTAATAGCAAATGTTGAACTCATATTTATTTGGCTTTCTGAGAGTGTTTGCCCTTGGTTTTAAAAGAACTCTCCACTCAGCCTCCTCTTGTCTAGACTGAACAACCCCAGCTGCCTCAGACAGTTCTCATAGGTCATGTGGTCCAGACTCTTTATGAGCTTTGTTGCTCTTCTCTGGACATGCTCCAGCACCTCAATATACTTCCTGTAGTAAGGGAGCTAGAACTGAATGCAATGCTCAAGGTATGGCCTCACTGGTGCTGAGTACACCAGCCTGTCCCAGACTGTTCAAGTCAGCCACAGTGTTTCTAGTGAAAGCCAAGATGCCATTGACCTTCTTGGCCACCTAGGCACACTGCTGAATCATATTCAGCTGACTATCAACCAGAACCCCTAGTTCCCTCTCCAAGTTGAAGCTTTCCAACCACACATCCCCAAGACTGTAACTTACCATGAAATTGTTGGGATCCAGGTGGAGGATCTGGTACTTGGCCTTATTGAACTTCATACAGTTAGCCTTGGCCTGTTGGTCTAACCTATCCAGGTCCTGTTATAAAGCTTCCCTACCCTCCAGTAGATTGACACAGACACCTGGCTTGAAGTCATCTGCAGACATTCTGAGTGTGTACTCATTTCCCTTATCCAGATAATTAATAAAGAGACACAGCAACCCCATGCAGAGCTACAGGCTGGGGTCAGAGTGGCTGGACAGCTGCCAAAGAGAGAGGGACCTGGGGGTACTGATTGACAACCACCTAAACATAAGCCAGCAGTGTGCCCAGGTGGCCAAGAAGGCCAATGGCATCCTGGCCTGCATTAGGAACAGTGTGGCCAGCAGGAGCAGGGAAGTCATTGTGCCCCTGTACTCTGCATTGGTTAGGCTGCACCTTGAATCCCTGTGTCCAGTTCTAGGCCCCTCAGTTTAAGAAGGACATCGAGACATTTCAACATGTCCAGAGAAGGGCAACAAGGCTGGTGAGAGGCCTTGAGCACAAGCCCTAAGAGGAGAGGCTGAGGGAGCTGGGATTGTTTAGCCTGGAGAAGAGGAGGCTCAGGGGAGACCTTATTGCTGTCTACAACTACCTGAAAGGTGGTTGTAGCCGGGAGCGGGTTGGTCTCTTCTCCCAGGCAACCAGTACCAGAACAAGAGGACACAGTCTCAAGCTGCACCAGGGGAAGTTTAGGATCGAGGTGAGGAGAAAGTTCTTCACTAAGGGAGTCATTCATCATTGGAATGGGCTGCCCAGGGAGGTGGTGGAGTCACCATCCCTGGAGGTGTTCAAGAGAGGATTGGACATGGCACTTGGTGCCATGGTCTAGTCATGAGGTCTGTGGTGACAGGTTGGACTCGATGATCTTTGAGGTCTCTTCCAACCTTGGTGATACTGTGATACTGTGATATTAGACAGGACAGGTCCAGTACTGAAACCTGGGGGACATCACTAGTGACTGGGCACCTCTTAGTCTACTCTTGTGGGCTAAGGAGCCCCAGGTCTCAGCTTCTCTTTGTAAAACAGATTCTCCAGTCCTCTAATCATCTTTGTGGCCCTTTGTTGGACTCTCTGCAGTAGTTCCCTGTCCCTCTTGAACTGGGGAGCTCAGAACTAGACACAATACTTCAGGTGATGTCTCACTAGGGCAAAGTAAATTTGGAGAAGAATCTATCTTGAGGTACTGGCAGCACTCTTCTTAATCCACCCCAGAAGATCATTGGCCTTCTTGTCCGCAAGGGCACATTGCTGGCTCATGGTGAACTGTTGTTCACCAGCACTTCCAAGTCCTTCTCTGCAGAGCTGCCTTCCAGTAGGTCAACCCTTCATCTGTACATCAGGCATTATTCCTCCCCAGGTTCACAACTCTGCATGTGCTTTTGTTGAACTTAATGGAGTTCTCCTCTGCCCAACTCTCCAGCCTGTCCAGGTCTCACTGAATGGCAATGAATATGTCAGCCACTCCTCACAATTTTGTATCATCAGCAAACTTGCTGAGGGTACCTCTGCTCCTTCATCCAGGTAACTGACAAATATGTTGAATATGTTGTCGTTTGTCTTGGTCACTATCAACCCATGAACTCAAAAGAACCATTAAAGCTGCAGCTCTGGTGAAGCAAAATGACCAAAAGAAAAGTTTTCATAATAAAATAATATTCAGTATAACCTATTAATTCATACTTTGAGTGCTCATTAGAGAATGTATTACACTCCTTTCTAAAATAAGGATAGTTGAAGTTAGGTGTAACAACTGCTATAGAAATTCTGTAAAATAGAATTGGATTTGACACAAACCTCTATTGTTTTATGGCAGAAAATGAAATTATAGCTATGATGGTTTCAGCATGATCATGACATGGAGCTTTATACCTCTATCTCACCCCAAATAAAAAGCTGTCAAATACTTTTCTGTGTCTGGGTGAGTCTCAGACACAGATGAGAGCAAGCTGCCTAAGTCTCATACAATTCAGACTTAAATGATCATTGTGGGATGTGGAAAGCAACAGGAGGCTTTGGATGAGGTTATACCATCTCCTCTGCTTTGAGTGTATGTGACTGGCTTTTGTTCATAAAACTCTCAACATAGGGATCTGATTAGATTTGCAGTTGCTTCTAGATGATCAAACAGTAAAATAGTATTAAGCCTTCTTGCTCCATCTGCATCTGTTTAAGAAACTGTGTGATTTCCTCTCTAAGCAGAGTCCTCCTCTGGTGACTTATAATTTTATTTCCTTCATGATGGAGTAGAACAAAAAAATAGAAGTACTACTTAAACTGATGCTGAGGATATAAGTGACAGATTGCAGACGATTTGATAGAAGGCACCAACTTATAGTGAGCAAAGTGATGTTTGGATGTCAGGATACGTATTGATGACCATTTGTTTTCTTTGTGGAATTCTGAAGTCCATTTTGATTCAAAAATGCTCCAGGTAATGATCCATATGGGACACATTCTCACAGCTGAATGTGCAACCAAATGAAAGACAGG
Source organism: Dryobates pubescens (assembly GCF_014839835.1). Classification (NCBI taxonomy): domain Eukaryota; kingdom Metazoa; phylum Chordata; class Aves; order Piciformes; family Picidae; genus Dryobates; species Dryobates pubescens. The sequence goes on along the minus strand of NC_071618.1, from coordinate 12,533,879 downwards.
AGTATAGTCTTGAATTCAAGGATATTTATCCGTGGAATGCCCCTAAATAATGTGAATTTGCTCTTTTCTGTTTTTCAGTAATAAGGATTGCAATAAATATTTTTAATCTAATGGACTTGTACCATTGTTGTGTTTTGTTGCTTGGTTGTTTTTTGGGGAGTTGAGGGTTTTTGTGTTTGTTTGGCTTTATTTGTTTTTTATTGTTTGTTTTGTTTCTAAAAACACATGCGGTTCTACATGTTGTATTTGTGATGAAAACAGTGTTGATAACAAACTCTGTAATAGAGTTAATTTTTTCCTATGAGCTTGTATGGTGCTGTGTTTTCGATTTGTGATGACATTGTGTTGATAACAAAAGGTTGTTTTAGCTGTTGCTGAGCAGCGCTTATACAAAGTAAAGACCTTTTCCACTTCTCGCTCTACCCCACCGGTAAGCAGGCTAGAGGTGCACAGGGGGCTGGAAGGGGACACAGCTGGGGCAGATGACCCAAATGACCAAAATCCTTTAACATCAGACATTGCATTCTGAAATAAAAACTGGAGGAAAAAGGAGGGACATTTGAATTATGATATTTGTCTTCCCAAGTAACATGTGATGAAGGCCTGATTTCCTGAAGATGGCTGAAGACAAATGGTGAATTAATTCCATGTGCAGCTTTTACTTTACCTATTAAGTCATCTCTGTCTCAACCCATGATTGTTCCTGCTTTTACCCTTCCTATTCTTTCCTCATGCTGGTGCAGGAGAGTGTGTGAGCAGCTCTGTGAGCATGAGGTGCTGTCTGGAGTTAAACTGTGATGGTTCTCTATGTGATAGTAAATGTGTCAGTTCACTGGCTTCTTAAGTATATTCACACTGTATATTTTTTAACTAGTGTTTCTTCATGTAAAAGCAAAAAATTTCTAAAAAGTAAATGAGGCAGAATACAATAAAGTAAACTTACAGTTTCACTTATTTTTTGCTGAGTAAGACTGTGCTAAATTTCCACTTTATTACTGTATTCCTGATATGCTTCCTTTATCTGCGTTTAAGATTCATTTAGTGTTGGAAGATGATAGGATTCTTAATATCTATACTTCTGTTATTAACAGATTAAACTACCCTTGAGTCAGAAGAGCAAGGGGATGCAAATGCAGAGGTAGGATGAAGTGGTCCAAAACATCGGCAAATTCAGCAAAAGCTATCCACTAACCTCAAGATTTATGTTATATAATTACAGGCTTAAAAAAATACGTGATCCTTAGGTAGGGCTGATGTAATTAAGAAGCGTACCTTAGGAGATCTTCCTAAATCATTGCATAAAGAATTGTGCTTTTATACTTCGCACTCACATTTTTTTTTCCTTCCATAGTAGACTGGTACCAGTCAAAAACATCACATTCTTTATATTTTATTAGCATAGGCAAGTTTGCTTCTTAAAGTTGTGGAATAGCTGTGATTTCACATTAAAAATCTTAAGTTATTTTAGGAAGCATAAGTTTCAATGAACTAAATCAACAATATCAGCACACTTGATTTATCTCAGATGTGTAACCAGCTGTCTGGGTATACAGATATTATGGATTCTTCGACACTAAATCATAATACCAAGCACAGAATCTAGTTCTTGATGATATCCAGTGGATTTGTGTCCTCCCTGGAATAGCTGGAGCTGTAAACCATTGAATGGATAAATGATGCATAACGGCAGTTACCTCATCTGTGACAGATGCAGTAATGGTCTGGATATATTTTTCTGGTAATTTAAGTGAGAACTTTGACCATTCTTATACCAGAAATCTTACTTTTTGGACTTCTATGCTAGAAGTAGTTTGTATTGTCACCTTTATTTCTCTTCATGGTAAAATTAAGATCATTCTTATTCTCATTTTCTTTCAGCATTTTATGCATATTAATTATATTAGAGCATGAGATTAAAATTTCTTTAGAAATCTTTCTAAAAATTCAGACAAGTTCAGAAAGTTCATAGTCTTTACTATGGTAAAGGTATTTTGACCTGTTTTGGCTTTGCTTTCACATTTAACTTATGATAGATACATAAATCCTTTTCATCTATAGCTGAAATATTTTCTGTTACTGTAAAAAAGAATTAGTTGTATTGGCAAATTTAGAATTAGGAGCTGAGCAACAAGCTTTCAAATTTCATATTATTGCCTTTGAGGTATTTATTTCCATTTTGAATTTCTTTTGATTTTATCAATATTTCAAAATTAGTTGTCAGCTCATGTTGTAGAATACTGTAGGCTGGGTTTTGTGTTTAGTTTTTCATTTGTTTGTTTCTTTTCTTGGGAGATTTCTGGTTATTCATTCATTTATTTATTCATTAGCATTAAACAAGTTTTATAGATTGAAGAGTTTTTATTTTTCTAGGTAACAAATGAGGTTTTCCTAGTTGACAGACAAATTATGCCTCCTTGTACCCTGATTACGTAAAGGGGCAATGTCTTGATATTCACCAGCCTCTTCCCCACACCTAGGAAAAGGAAATCTATGGATGGTGTATGGACAGATCTAGAAAATGTCTTGGTTGCCATGGCATCCTGATTCAATGATCTTAATCCTTGCAGCTAGGTTTGATGTAAGTACACTTACAATATTTCCTGTGAAATTTACTATTATCTTTTGCTGACCTTGTTATTGTATTTGGTACACAGTGTAAGAACGAAAAAAAAATAGGTAAAATTTAGTTTAACTTTAGATTCCTGTTGACATTAAAACCTGTCACATGGAGACTACTTTATAGGCAGGGAATACCAACAGAAACTTGGAATATAACCTTGTGACATTTTCCCTGCCTTGGCTTTTTATAAAGACTAGCTTGAGTGGTGATGTTTATCATAGACAGAGGGATCCTAGCTATACAATAATTTAAAACTATTATACATTGCAAAATACATTTTTTCTGCAAATCAATCAATTCCAATCAAATTATATTTTAATATATATTTAATGTACGTCTAAAATAGTTTTGCAATACAAACTTTTATCTTTCCAAAAGAAAAATATAAACATCACATGAAATTAATACTAATAGTAAAGACTGATATAGAACTGGGAATACTAGAGTATCAGCTACTAACTGTACTCAAGTAACACCTAGGAATCCAAATAATAAATTGTGACCCTTCTCTGCCATGAGATGTGATGTTGAGCTAAAGTATTTTCTTGACCTAGTTCAGATCACAGTTTAAGTACTGAGTATAGGATGCAAAAAGCACTGCAAAGAAATCATGAGGTAAACATTGCTTAGCAATATAGGCTGTGTTTTAGTGCGCCAGTTGCTTAGGGGCTTTGGTTTCTTTTATGCTTCATAGCCAATAACAGTTTTAGGAAGAGAATTGATGGTGGATTACAAGATAGCTCTAGGGAGCTTTTAAAGGAGATTCGTAGTATGAGAGTAAGCCTGAAATTGCTTCCTGCAAATTGCAACAAGAGTGATGAAAGTAGGCAGGCTAGGGCCAGAAATGTAGCTACAAAGTGTGAACATTGGCCATTAGGGTATCTGTTAATAAAGACAAATAGTTCATATTTGATGTGATAGAAAAATCAGTGGAAGTACATAAAGGGAAGAGAAGTGAGCTAGGAAAATATTCCTTACAGTAGCATTTTGAATAGATTCAAGTGAGGCAATACCATCTTTCAAGACTAAAAAATAACACTTTCCAATAAGCAAGATATGAGATGATGAGGATCTAGGGAGAGATTTAAGTACATAGACAGAGAGCAATATGATATCTTACAGCTATTATGCAGGATGAATCAACAAAATTTAGATGTTTCTGGGCTATGAGGCTTTGGAGAGCAGGAGGAGTTAAAGATAATGCCTAGGTTATGGTCCTTGCACTTGTATTGTTCCTGACAGTTTCTTTACTATTGAATCTTTGGTTCATCACAATATTTAGCATAATAGCTGAAGAATATTTAGGTAGAATAAAAAACTGACAAGTGTCTTTTCCAAAACAGAAAGGGAAATTTGACCCAAAGTGTGAAGTGATTAAAGGAAAAATATCCTAAAATATATATCCTAAGTAATGGAATAAACTTTCATCACTTGTGACAATAGAGTTCTGGGACAACCTAGGTATGGGAACAATTTGCATAGTAATGTGACTTCATATGCTCAGCAGTCAGGGCCAGCTTTTTCATGTTTATTAACCAGTAGCCTTTATAAAGTCAGTGCTGACAGTATGCTTACCTATTCCAATCTGGGAAGCAATTTACCTGTTCTCAAACACCATTTCACCTTTATTAACATGTCTCCTAGATCCTGAAATATATAACATCATACAGTGATTTTTATATATGAGCAAACTATACCTTTGTTGTTGTTTGTTTATTTTCTTAACTATAAAAGCTCCTGCTTATTTTTGTTATCTATGTATCTTTACCTATGTTACAGGTTACAAAGGCTCACATATATATATATTTCAAAAGAAAAAAGCCCCAAACAACAGCAAACCCAAGGTTTCAATCAAGTTTTCAACCAAAACATAGTAAAATAGTCATTAAAAATAAAAATCTTTCCAGACACACTAGGACTACTGTGTATCAGTTTATATTAGCTATTCACTGCTTAGTTAAAATATTCTCACAATTCTTCTGTACTTCTGAAAATAACTGTTACATGCATTTTACATGTTGGCCTTACCATGATTGCTTTTAGCAAGCTCTGCCTTTAGAGCAGCCTATATAACTTTAATGGAGACTAAGACATTGTAGAGATGAAAGCTACAGAATAAGGTTACGAGTTAGAGAAAAAGGCTGTGATTAACTAGCTTGACATTCACCACCACTTTGCTACAAGCTGGGAAAAAGATGCTTGCTGTGAAATAGTTTCAGCATTTACAATACATTGCATTTGCTGTAAGCTGTATTTATTCACCTTCAATCTTTGGGGTTTCGTTTCTGTTTATGATTAAGATGACAATGTGGAATATAATTCATAACATTTGAGTAACATCTTAAAATAAATAATTAAATTTCTTCTAAACTTCTTTGAATTCAGCATTTCTTTCAGCCTTTTGTACCTTTTTTTTTTTTTTTCACTCAAAATAAATTTTTAAAAGGATAACTTCTCTTTTTACTGTACTAAATGACTTGTCAACGAATTCACAAAAGTCATCATACAGTAAATCCTGGCAAGCTGTTGTTTTACAAGCTAATGAGAAGGCTGTGATTTAAATAATGGGATTAAAGTAGGTGACACCTAACTTCGGCCATAGGGAGGAACTGGTTTTTACTGTGTGAATCTAAGTTTCTAATCTTAATTATCTATATTTAGTATCCAACCATTGAAGAAACTTTGATTGAAATTAAGTCCTTGACTAGTTTTTAAATGGGAAAATTTAGGGGACAGTAAGATTTTCCATTGCTGAGAATATTCATCAGTTCTCACTCTGGATGGAACCTTCTCATTTTACTTGATTAAGTCTAGAGACAAAATATGTGAACAGAAGTAAGAGCTAAAATTGACCTTATCTGAAATCTTTTCCTGTAATCATGAACAATTTTTCAATTCTTATTCTTCTCTCTATCTGTCCACTGTCTGTCCTCTATCTGTCTTCTCTCTATCTGTGAGAAAACACATGGGTCAAGATGAAGACAGTTTAAAACATAGGGGAAAGAAGAAGGAAGAATAAAAGCCCAAACAGATTATGTGAAGGCAATAACTCATCACCCTCAACAAGCGGAATAATGCCCACCAAATCTCTGAGCAATGTCTACCTCCCATCAGTTTGCATTGTTCAATGTTCAATGATATTTTGCTGCTTGGAATATCCTTTTGGTCAGTTTGGGTGAACTGACTGAGGCTGTGTCAATTGCTGAGGTAGTGTTCCCTCCCAACTTCTTTCACACCCACAGCCTACTCACTGGAGGAAGCAGAAGGGGGAAAAACAACAATAAAACAAAACAAAAACCCCAACACAAAGTCCCAAACTCAACAACTTCAAGGGTGTCAGGCATTATTCAGTAATAACCAAAACACTGTTGTTACAAGCTGCTTTAGTCACATATCCAAAACACTGTACCCTACTGGCTTCTATGAAGAAAATTAACCCCTTGACAGCCAGAACAAGTATAATGAATACGTGTATACATGTACATGGGTTATAAACACTTTTCTACTATTATACTGATCTTCCATGAATATTTTGTATTATCTTTAATTTCAGCCATAATAAAAAGAGAGAGAAACATATTAATGTATTTTTTTTGCCTGCTCTTTCCCCTTTCTTCTTTCATTTTCTCTTTTCTCTTTTCCCTTCCCTCTTCTCCTTTCCCTTGCCTTGCCTTTCCATGACACTATTGTCTTAGAATGAATGATACAGCAAACACTGTACAAAACTGTCAATGTTTTATTCCTATGGATACATTTGTTGCAGAACCCCTACCATATTCAAAAGCAGCAGAAAATTTTGTCTGTGGGCCATAAGATGTATTGCAGAAATGTTCCCTTTTTTGCTACTATACCCTCCTGCTCCTTTGGGAGATAATGTGAAGCAAGCACTGAGAAGATGGGTCATAACAATGTATGAAAATTCTCATGTTTTTCTGTCTATCAAGAAGGGGTAATCCTTTGTGAGCTATAAAATATAATAAAAATATAATCATAAAGAACTGAATCTCAGTGCTTAGCACTGTTTCTCTAATGGCATTTCATTTCTGTTAAACTGAAAGCATTTTCTATGGTAAAACAAACTGTGCTACTAATGAACACTAACATTTGCTAACAGTATTAAGTAGTAAAACAAAGGCTGAGAAGATAATAGACCAAACAGGAGAGTACCCATATATTAGAGGAATATTACCGACTCTCAATTTTCAATGCATCCTACTAATCCTGGATTAAAAAATGAAAGTGAAAGTCAGTTTATTTCAATTTTCTTCTGAAGTTAGCAGCTCTGGCCAAAAAAACAAGAGCAAAAAGAACCAAAAGAAGACTGGCAGAAGTAGATTGGGAATTGTAAGACAAAGAGAAGAATACAAGGCCAAAGGGTAGGGAGAAACAGCAAGAATGACAGATGTTACAAGAAATCTTTCTTAATATGATTTTAAACCCTGCACCACGCTGTAAAAGGAATCACAAATTATAATTTTAAAAAGTAAATAAAGCAATTGAAAAGCAAATAAATCATTGAATATATGTAGAATATATAAAAAAATAAATCATTCACCGTCAATTAAAATATTGCAAACAGTTTTCCTGAATCCTTATTTTTTTAACTGTGAACAAAAAGTGAGTAAAAGATTTAGTTGACATCTGAAAAAAGTCTTACATCAGTTATTAATGTGCATATTACTATTTTAGGTCTTGGGCTTGTTTTGTATTCCTCCTTCTTTGACACTTATTTAAAGTTAAAAATGAGGCTTCTGTATGCCACTTTATATACAAACTTTATGTTTTGAGTGACTAATAGGTACCAACTGTATTTGAAATAATAGAAATGTACTCCAAAAATCTCTGTGTGTCCATGTGTGTGCAAGTGTGATGGAAACACAACACATTTATGTGCATTTGAATATTTTCTTTGATATGTTAAAGACTTTTTTTTAACAGAGAAGTCTGTACAAACTATCTTGTGTGTAAAGCACTTTAGAAAACCCAGAAGTGAGTAAGTGGAGGAATCCAAAAGAAGATCCTACAGATACAAATATTTGATGCAAGGAGTTAGGGGGGAAAAAACTTTGACATGTTTTAAGATATAATTCTTCTGGCTTCTCAAGTTCAGGTCTCAATTTATTTTTTTATGATGAAGTTATGTATCAGGGATAAAGTGAATCTCTAGTTCAAGATGGGATACCCTTGAATTTTATCTTTTTATCATATCATATTATAGCCTAAGTTTTTTTAATAAGAGTATTTAATGTAAATACATGGACCTAAACATTTTTCCTAGTACTTAATTTGCAGGAAGTTCAGCTGTCGGCATTCTGAAAAACTAACAAGTGGAAGCATTTTAACCTGACGTGAAACTCTACTACTGTAAAGGTACTGTGTGAAGATGCAGTGTTGAGGGCTAGGCTAGATTATGCCAGTCTACAGGTATGATAGGGAAGACCACATGGGAGAAAGCACAGAAAAGCTGATAGTGATAACAAACATTAAGAAACAAGGGAGATGTAGATTCTTATGTCTTTCCAGTTTTTCTTTTTCTCACCTCTCCAACCTATACACAGGGGAATACATACAGGAAAACAAACAAACAAACAAACCCCAGCATAAACCAGAAAACCAAAACCAGCAGCTACTAGACACCCACTCATTCTGCCCTGCCTGCAGAAAAGGGGCAACACCCAAGAAGCCATAATCCAGAAGCAGCAACTGGAACAGGAAGCCTCTCATGTTGCAAACTGAACTTCAAGCCCCATAATACTTTGCTTTAATTTGCACTTAAATTTTTTGAAGCTGGCATGGCTGTAGCATGGTATGAATAACAGCAGCAGGTTCAACTGAAACTATAACATTCCCTCTTACAGCAATGATTTTTACATAATGCTTCACCTCATGCCCTGGTCCTTCTTGTTGTAAACAAAAACAATACTTCACAGTTGCCAAGTATTTTTTATGTAACTTCACTATGACAAGTATTTTTATGTAACTTCATTATACCATATAATTTGTGATTCTGGCTAAAAGATGTGCTTACATAAGCAGTGCCCACATATAATTATTAGAGGTATTTACATTCTCAAGTTCTGCTAAGACATTCAAGAACACAGTTCATACAGACAAAAGAAGTACAAATTGCTGAGAGGGATTATTATATCAATTTTCTACCTTATTTATACACTCAGGCTCCTGAGCTGTAACAAGAACGTTTGTCATTATTTTGCAACTTGTGCTTCATGCACAACATCACAATCAGAAGGTTTCTGTAATTTCAGTTCCTAGTGAAAATTGTATTATTTCCCCTAAATAAATAAGTCTTTAATGTGTTGAAGGTCTTCCCCCAACAATCACTATAATTATAAGTTCATACGTTGTGAATGTTGATTTGATCTAATATTTGCCTTTGTTAGGTACTTGTGCATTTTGGAAAACGAATGGAAGTAATTTGGGTTAAATAAACCACGACCTTTTTTCCTGTTGTTTTGCTTCTGTTCTCATAGCAAAGGAGCCCATGTCATAATGGAATAGGTAAGAGACTGAAAAGCTGTGCCATTAAAAAGCACATTAAGCAAAGCCTCTTCAGACATTTCATTCTGAGGAGAGGTCTGCTCCATACAAACAAAGCTCTTCAAATGCACTTTGTTGTGTTCTTACCATTCAGAAAAGCACTATCATCCTGTGTCTGTGACTCTGTGCACAATATTTCAATTGGTTCCATTTCACTGGTTTTACAATAAACAATAAAAGAAGCCTCTTGTTCCTGGCCATCCATCATGAGAATAGAGCATGTTGAATCTCTACCATCAAGCATTTAAAAGCCTCATAAAATATTTTATATATGCATACCTTTTAGAAGTCCTAGACAAACAATGTTATTCCATGAAAACAATTATTTGTTTAGTCACAGCAGTATCAGCCATATATTACAACCCCCCCAACAAAAGTTTTTTGGATGGAAATAATGCATTTAAACTTGAATATAAAACAGAGAAGAAAATCTCTGTGATATTTTTTTGAACCGTGTGTTTCAGTTATGAGTAACTGCTTTCTGACTAACCTGAGAAATACAAGAAACAAGCCCCTTAATCTCTTCAATGAAAGATATCTTAATATTATGGAAAAACCTTTGTGCTGTGATGTTAACACTCTAAATACATTCATCTATATTTGGAAAACCAAATTATTCTCATGAATGTGATGCAAAATCATACAAGCCCAGATTTATTTTATATTTTAAAGTGCATTTCAGATTTCCATATTATCATCAGGGTGGCATTCATCAGGTATATAGCATTCTGTATGGAGAGAGAAGGTCAAGGAAAAGCTCTACTGATGAAATCTAGTTGTGGTACTTAAAATGGGCTCAGTGCAATAAGGGGTGGGGCTGGACAGCTATGCATTTGCTGCCTGGGATAATAGGGCAACACTCACCTCCATGGTGCTGGCTGGTTTGCTTCCTCCCACAGCTGGAGGCTGAGATTTTTCAGCAGCCTTCTTGTCAGACATGTGGTTCATTCCCAGCATGGGGAGATGCTGGAACTGTTTAAGAGCTGCATGCTGCTCAAAAGACACTTACTCACCATCTTGCTTCAATGGTAATCTATATTTAGCTTCAGACATAACACATCCAGTCAGAAGGAAGGCTCTTTGTTTTGGCTTATAGACTTTTCTGCTTTTTAATGAGGAAATATGCTTTAGAGCAAGTACTCTCTTAAAAAAAAAAAAATCAAGAAAACAACATTTGCTGTACCTTCTTCCAGTATCATCTCTCTAAACTACTATGTCTTAGGACAGGTTGCAATGGCTATGCAGGTTTATTTTATTCAATCATTAGTACTATTGTCAGTGCTTTTAAATTTTGGTAAATACATACCAAATACATTCTTTGGTTTTATGTAACTACATGGTAACTATTCTACTGTTACAGAACACATCATTATTTTTGACTCCTAATGAAAGTGCAGGATAGATTTTTGTTTTCATTAAGGTCTGCTAAATGCAGGAGTTAACTCTCTGAACTTGTAATTAGTAAGTTGAGATTTTTATTTTTTTTGGTTGGTTGGTTGCTGGTATTGTTTTGGGGTTGTTATTTTTCTTTTTTATTTAGTGATTATTAACAATGAGAAAATCTCAGTCTTTCAGGAGTTTGGATTAAATACAGATTCAAAATACCTATAGTAAGTGATTTCATTTTGCTGAGACCTTATTTTTTAATTCACTTGCAGTCTCAAACTGCTCAGTGAAAATCTCATTCAGTACTCTAACATCAGGGTTATCTCTAACAATGCCACTTGGGCTGAGACACTTCCACTGTTCTGAGTTGTTGTCAAGTGTCCAGGTACTGTGCTGAGATGTATGAGATATCAGGAAGTATACTGCTTGAGAAGAACAATTGTATTTTAGCCCTAATTTAGCTCTTCCATAGCCTCCATCTGAGAGTGCAAAGTGGTCAGCCTGTGATTATTCTCAATTTCAATTAGCCTCAGCAGTATCTGAGTCTATGCAGATCACACAAAAAGCTGCATTTCTGTTTGGGAACTAACAGTGGGTTTATCATGTAATTAAGTTTAATTAGTACTTGTAGGTGTTTATGATATGCCATGTAGCTCTTTAAATAATATCCATCAAGTTGGGAAGTGTGAGCACAGATATTATTCAATGAGAGTTATTCTGGACCTGCATTTTTGTAGGACCAAGCAGAGTATCTTCCTGACCCCTCCTGGGTGTAACTGGGTTACAGTCTATTACAGGCTCTTGTTTATCTGCAGATTATGCTTTCAGAATCACAGGACTTTCATCTGTCTTTTTCACAGAACATGTCTTGCCAAGCAGAACCAGAATCCTTATGACTAGAACAACTTACTTAAGCTTATCAGTGGATAGAGACCAAGAGAAGGATTTATCCATCTACATCTAGATGCCTATACTCATATTAGTTACCTTCAGCTATCTTTATACTGAAGACAGGAGAAGGAATAAGACAAATAAATTCAAAGGCATAATTATTCTCAAAACTAATTTAGATGAATTATCCTATAAGCATGCCCATTTGTTCCCTTACTGTAGAGAAAGCCTTAGGTGATTGGTTCAAGTGTAGGCAAGCAAAAAAAACACTTGAAAAATTGCAATAAGTGCTATCTCTTATTTTGTCTTACTCCACTAATGGGATTTCTAATTAAGCAAAAAAAGAACCAAACAAACCAACACACCAAACAACAAAACAAAACAAAACAAAAACACAAAAACACCAACCAAAACAAAAAAGGACAGAGTTCTACAATGAGTTATTTGGCCCACATACTTTGGAAACCATTTGCTCTTCTGAATTAGAAGATGACAGCACAGCTACCTCTGTTCAGAAACATACAAAGATAGTATTTTTTTCCTGACATAGCCCAGAAATGTTTCAAGCAGGACTTGAAGTACAGCTGGAAGCCATCAAGGTGCATTGGCTGTTTTTGAATCATTCTGTGAATGCCTGAAGCAGGTCAGCTTCTTTTCCTGAGCACTTCAGTGCTTAGAGCAAGCTGATACTTCTGGATTCAATGACAGCATGGCAACACAGATGAAAATTTGAGTACTCAGATTAAAATTTCTCAGAGGAAGCCATCATCTTTAAAAGGTTAAAAAAACAAAACAAAAGAAAACAAAACAAAAGCAAACCACAAAACCAACCAACAACAATAACAAAACACCACCACCAACAAAAAACCCCAAGATGTAAACGTATCCAAACAGTAGAGCAGTTATGGTTGCAAAAGAAAAAAAAATAATTAAAAAAAATAATTTAAACAAATCACTGTGCTTATCATCATGGAAGCAGAGCATGCTGCAAGGTCTAATCTAAACCTCTGGCATGATATCTTTGTAATGTGCTATATATACAGTATATAAATCCTTGAAAAATGTGAGGTATGCTTGGTCTAAAAGCTTTGAACTGCATCTGTATTTAACTCCTTAAAAAATCTAGCCTGTCAGCTTGTCAGTCTGTACTGCCCTTCTCATTGTGTTGTCTGCTCTGTAAACTAAATTTCCAAAGTCCTGAGTAGTGATATGTAAAGATATAGATATAATCTAAGGGATATCAGGTATGGACCAGATTCACCAGGATGCTCTTGCTGCTTTATGTCATGCTGGCAGCAGAAAGCAGCTGCAAAGCCAGACAGTGCACAGAACTTAACAGCTGCTTTGTGGTGCTAGACAGATATAAAGCAGTTACAGCTCACTGATGAATCCATTGTATAATTTCCAAATACAATTTGCTACCATAAATGTAATGGGTTAAGTTAATCTTTGGAATAATTTCACGTCCTCAAGAGAAAAAATGGAAAAAGAAAAAAGGAAAAAGAAAATTAAAAAAAAGAAAGAAAAAAATAGGTCTGTTGTTTCAGTCATGAACATTTGTATACAGAAATTCTGTTGAGAATGTCAAATAATAATAAAAAAAAATTATATACAGCATAGTCAGTCTCTAGCCATTTTAGGGCTGCAATGAGGTTTACAGATGAAATGAAAACACATGTAATTTTCATTTAAATGAAGTTTTCTACAGACTTCTTTTGACAGAATAAAATTACAAAGGGGAGATGGGGCAATGATAATGATATTGTTCTTGAAAATGAAAACTTTTTAAATTTTGAAAAGTTTTCTTTGGAATTACACTTTTTGCCTTATAATTAGCATCAAAACATGACTTACACAGAAAAAAATACAGTATGTATTTTGAAAGCACATGAAATTATATTTCTACTGTACTATAGTCTGCCTTATTTACAGTTGTAGATACAAATGAATGTTCTCTTTCCTCCTCTCTACATGTTAGGTAATAATTTAGGTAAGTATATTGGAAAAATTAATTTTCTGGCACTTCTTTTATGACACTTATGAGGACACTTTCTCAGAAATTTGTGACCTTTCAGGAGGCAGTGTCTCATGATTAAACTCAGATTTCACAGTTGTGTGACAGCAAAATATCATTAACCCAGAGAAATGTTCTTAGTTCAGAGGTAAAGAGTATTGTTTTTCATATCTTATTTCTCGTTAAGCATTGAAACCATTTTAGTACTTACATCTAAATATTTTTGTTCATTATTCTGTGATGATAACATAGTAAACCATTTCTGCCAGCAATCAGAAAGGTTTAGAGAATTCTTTAGACAGAACAGTAGCTACGTATCTTTATATTATGAACTTGTGTTCAATATTGTGCATTTTAAGTTTTCATTCATGCTAACTTTTCCCAACTAGGGACAGTAAATATTACCATAGAAATGCAATTTTGGTACACCAACTTCAAGGCTAAAGGTCAAGCTTAAATAGTGAAGTACAGTATACTCCAGTATATTCCAGTTCCCGAGAAGATACAGAGAGCAGAGAATAACTGAAATTTAAATTGCTGTGCATGTCAGAACCTCTTGTACACGAGGACCTGTGTCTGATCCAGGCATATCTACAGTAGCTTTAAAGAAATATTCCAGTTCTTGGTCTTTTTTTCTTATCTATTTCATGTGCTCCAGAAAAGAAGAGGTTTGGTTCTGCTCAGTTGGATTTGCTTCTACAAATAAAGTAGAAATTTACTTTAGCAGTTCATTTGACTTGCACTCTAGTTTTGGTCTTCTTGGCTCTTACAATAAAGGATGTTCTTGTAATTCATATTCTTGTCTTTACACAGATAAATAATCTGTGGATCACTCAGAATGAAGTTATAAAGCAGTGTTTGGTGTCAGTCTGCCAGCTGAAACAGAATAGTTCCATTTTTAACCCCAGGAATGTGGTAGTCACCATTAACTTTTCCAAAGAGTATTCCAGTTGATATAATTCTGGATTATATCAACGTGCCATAATCAGAAAAAATATAATGACTCTTAATATTTTATATATATTCAACAAACAAACAAAAAACCCTCATGAAAGTTGAATGAAATAAACCAGTGAGGTTATATTTAAAACTCAAACATGAAGGATTACAAAATTTTCCAGAGGACCTGGTACATCCAGGGACATCTGATCTACAATGAAGGCTATTATTATGTTGCTGTATAGAAAATACCTAGGCTAACTACTTTGAAATGAGCTGTAATCCCTCCTCCAGCATGAAAAGGATTTTGTTTGGTGAGAATGATACTTCCAAAAAACCCATGTAAGATGCATGAAGAACTAAATCCCACCTCTCCAGAGTAGAGCACTGTGATGATCAAAGCAATATAACATAAAGATTTTTAACTCCATTATATCTAACACATAAACATTTGTAAGATCCAACCCATAACATTTGCCTCCAGGTATATTTTCATTATTGCAGGATATGGAAAAGTAGAGTGTAAAATAGTGCACACATTTATAGATGGATAACCATGTGTATGTTAATTTGTATTTTTATCTTTACACCTTGTACATACATTGAAAGTAACTAGCTTAAGCAAAAATTTTGCATGATAATTGTCTTACTTATGCTGAAGTTTTCTTAGGAAAATGAGAATACTGGTGGTTAGGCAATGTTGGAAAAAATGATTAAAAAAGGCAACTATTTTATGAAGATGTTCAAAATGCAGACACATTTGTAGCTTGTTTTCTTGAAATACATTTGGAAAATAATCTGCATTAGCATCCAGCTGTCAGTGATAAAAATGCCTGCATATTTATTATCTGGGTTCAGTTTCATAATGTTAAATCTATTCATACCCTCAAAAAAATCAAAACAAACACTTGCTGCATTTATTAGCAGGTGCCTATTATGTGTATTCTCAGTTTTATTTGGATAGTACTAGTTTATCTATATCCACAACAGCTCTTACTGAGATAAAAACATCTCTGTCTCCCTGTAACCACTTACAAATACAAGAGTCAGTTGTTACTTTAAAATGTACTTTAGATAAGCCAAACTTATGATGTCAGATAATTAACGTACACCCAAATGACAGTCCATCTCATGCTCTGACTGCAGAAGTCCACAATGTAGCATTAGGATATAGTTTTTATATTGCCATCTTTACGTGGTTGAATATTTTACTGTTCTCCTCACAAATATTCTCCCTGATGCTTTCATAGGGGAAATGTAGGTGATGGACTTTCTGAACTGTTTAGGTAACTGCATAATTTAATATTCAGTTACAAGACCAAGTTTCATAAAATGTACAATAACATAATTAAGGCTTGGAGAGGGAGAAAATCACAATGGCAAATGTTAAACCGTGTTAAAAATTCTATAGTAAAATTACTGAAGAAGTTATGTTCTAAAATAAGTATTGACAATAATGATAGCCATATGTATGAATATACATATAGCATCATTATATGGTTAACAAACATCACAAAACATTATGTTCTGTTGCTTGTAATGTTATGTTTTGAAATTCATATGTGGCATTAAATTAATTGTAGCGGTAATTATTTTTAAATCTCTAAAAATAAGATCCTCACTGTTTCTAATTGTCTAGCATAACAGCTTTCAATAAGGATGAGTTTTATTATGAAGGGATAAAGAGGTGTAATCTATTATTAATGTGATTAAGTAGAAATAACCTTAGAATTGATATAACCTTGATTCACTCAGGTTGGACTTTATTTGTGTCAAATGATTATGTAACTCATTAAAGCTGCCACAATTATACTGTGACCTGCTTGCAGCATGCAATCTGAATATCTGTTTGTCAACCATAACATTTAACTTTATTTTTTTTCCTACTGAAGAGATTTTATTCCTTTTCCTGTACCAATGCTACTTTGCCTGTCACAAGAATTGGTAAAATTTGATTGTCAGTGACATACTGCACATTGCCTGTGGCTGAAACTTTAAAGTACTGAAAAAAATAAGTCTGTTTGAGAGAACAATCCTGAAAACAACAACACAAATATTTCATGGCATTCATTAGATGACTTTAAGTAAATCGTAATGGTGAATTAAAGAGCAAGCACATTCCCAGGGTAATGGGATCATAGAATAATAGAATCATTAAGGTTAGGAAAGACCTATAAAGTCATCAAGTCCAACTGTCAACCTAACACTACCATGATATGATTGAGTTTTCAATACACAGTCAAGCTAAGAGGGTCATCAACAAAATCTCCACTCTGGACTTTGGGAGGGTGGACTTTAGCTTATTTGGGGGACTAATTCAGAAAGTACAATGGGAAACTGCCCTTAAAAACACAGGGGTCAAGGAGGGCTGTACCTACATCAAGAAATCTTGAAGGTTCAGGAACAGGCTGTCCCAATGTGCCAGAAGAGGACCTGATGGGGTAGACGGCTGGCCTGGATGGGCAATGAGCTTCTGAATGAATTAAAGGAAAAAAACAAGGCTGTATCACCTTTGGAAAAAAAGGGAGGTAACCCAGGAAATATTTAAGGATGTTGCTAGGTCATGCAGGAAAAAAAAAAAAAGAGAGGCAAAAGCCCATTTGGAGCTCCGACTGACCACTTCTTTGAAGGACAATAAAGAATGCTTTTATAAATATACTAATGGCAAGAGAAGCGGCAAGGACAACCTCCACTCCTTAGCAGACATGGAGGGGAATATTGTAACAAAAGATGAGGAAAAGACAGAGGTACTTAACACCTTCATTGCCTAAATTTTTAATAGCAAGATAAATTGTCTTCCAGACAACTGGCCTCCTGAGCTGGCAGATGGAGTCAGGGAGCAGTATAGTTCCTCTGTAATGCAGGAGGAACTAGTTAGAGACCTCCTTAGCCATGTGGATCCCCACAAGTCCATGAGACTGGATGGGATCCATCCTAGGGTGCTGAGAGAGCTGGCCAGGATTGTGACCGTTTGAGGCTGTGCCTTTAAGGAAGGGACACTCTGGCTGAATATTTTGTAAATATACTGTATTCTAAATTAATTTCATTGGTGGTTATGTGGAGTAAGGTCTTAAGTCCCAGGGGCAGCTGGAACTTTGGGCAGTTTCGCTTCCTTCGCTCACCCTTCTAGCTGACTGTTCTGGGCTTCTGGCCAAATAACAGATAAGCCTAACCCTCCTGTACCAGGCCTTCTCTGCTCTTGCTAACTCCTCTTTTCTTTTGCCCTCCCTCTTTGGGGAACAAAGGAGGTAGGGGTGTGAAGGGGGTACAGGGGGAAGCCCCCTCTGCTAGGGGGTCCTATTCCTGTTTTGTTTCTTTGCTGTATATTTCTGTATATATTGTAAATTTTGTGTATTTGTGTACATAAATTCCCTGCGATCATTGCTTTGTAAATATATCATTTTCCCTTACGCTCCACCGGCTGAGTTGGCTGTGGCTATTTCTTCTTAGTGGGGGAGGGGAAGCCGGGCCTTTCCTTTCAACCCACCACATGGATGACTGCAAGCTGGCCTGTGATGCTTATCCACAAGAAAGGCCGGTTGGATGAGCCAGGGAATTACAGACCTGTCAGCCTGACCTCAGTGCCAGGCAAGATTATGGAACAGGTCATCTTGAGTGCAATCACAGCACTTACAGGAGGGCCAAGGGATCAGGCCCAGCCAGCATGGATTTAGGAAGGGCAGGTCCTGCCTGACCAACCTGATCTCCTTCTATGATCAGGTGAGCTGCCTGGTGGATGTGTAGAAGGCTGTGGATGTAGTCTACCTGGACTTCAACAAGGACTTCGATACCATGCCCCACAGCAAAGTCCTGGCCAAGCTGTCCGCTCATGGCTTGGACAGGAGCACTCTGTGCTGGGTTAGGAACTGGCTGGAGGGCTGAGCCCAGAGAGTGGTGGTGAATGGTGCCACATGTAGCTGGCAGCCAGTCACCAGTGGTGTCCCCCAGGGATCAGCGCTGGGCCCCATCCTTTTTTATATCTTTATCGATGATCTGGATGAGGGGATTGAGTCCATCATCAGTAAGTTTGCAGATGACACCAAGCTGGGGGCAGGTGTTGATCTGCTGGAGGGTAGAGGGGCTTTGCAGAGGGACCTTGACAAGCTGGACAGATGGGCAGAGTCCAATGGCATGAGATTCAATACATCTAAGTGCTGGGTTCTACACATTGGCCACAGCAACCCCATGCAGTGCTACAGACTGGGGTCAGAGTGGCTGGAGTCAGAGTGGCTGGAGGGCAGCCAGGCAGAGAGGGACCTGGGACTACTGATTGACAGCTGGCTGAACATGAGCCATCAGTGTGCCCATGTGGCCAAGAAGGCCAATGGCATCCTGGCCTGTATCAGGAACAGTGCAGCCAGCAGGAGAAGGGAGTCATTGTGCTGCTGTACTCAGCACCAGTTTGGCCACACCTCGAGTACAGTGTTCAGTTCTGGGCCCCTCAGTTTAGGAAAGATTTTGAGTTGTTGGAACATGTCCAGAGAAGGGCAACAAAGATGGTGAGAGGTTTGGAGAGGCTATGAGGAGAGGCTGAGGGAGCTGGGGTTGCTTAGCCTGAAGAAGAGGAGGCTCAGAGGAGACCTCATTTCTCTCTACAACTGCTTGAAGGGAGGTTGTAGCCAGATGGGAGCTGGTTTCTTCTCCCAGGCGGCCAGCACCAGAACAAAAGGACACAGTCTCAAGCTGCATCAGGGGAGGTTGAGGCTGGGTGTTAGGTAGAAATTCTTCACAGAAAGAGTGATTTGCCATTGGAATGGGCTGCCCGGGGAGGTGGTGGAGTCACCATCACTGAAGGTGTTTAGGAAGAGACTGGCTGGGGCACTTGGTGCCATAGTTTAGTTGATTAGATAGCGTTGGGTGATAGGTTGGACTCAATGACCTCGAAGGTCTTTTCCAACCTGGTTAATTCTAGTCTAGTCTAGTCTAGTTTATGTCCAGTTCTGGGCTCCTCAATTCAAGAAATATGTTGAGTTGCTCAAACATATCCAGAGAAGGGCACCAAAGCTGGTGAGGGTTCTGGAGCATAAGCCTTGTGAAGAGAGGCTGAGGGAGCTGGGGTTGTTTAGCCTGGAGAAGAGGAGGCTCAGTGGAGACCTTATTGCCATCTACAACTACCTGAAGGGTGTTTGTAGCCAGGTGGGGTGTGATGGTTTAACGCACCTACATCAACAAAAGCTTGTCTGAATGCAGTCTGAGAAGCAAATGAGGGAGCTGTATTTTACAAGCAATAATGAAATGCAATGAATATTTACAAAATATACAGTATTTACAATATTATAAAGGGTTTTACAAAAAGATAACAGCACAGAAATCCTCTTTGGACAGGAGGATTCTGCCCTACTGCCCCTCAACATCTCCCTCCCTTTTCCCTCTGGTTAATTAGAAGAAAAGAGAAAAGGAGAGATGTTAGGGAAATTTCAGTTAGTTCAAAAGCATCATTAGAAAGTCAGTAATGTTTATCTCAAGGTCATTAGATAACTCCTCCTTTGTGAAGTAGACATGTCAGCAGCCAGAAGGAAGAGAACAGAACACAAAAAGAACATACGATCATAAAACTACATCCCATGCATCTACCAATGAAAATTAATTTAGAACAATCTTTTGTTTTGCCTTCTCTTAAAGGCACAGCCCGAAACTATCACATGGGGGTTGGTCTCTTCTCCCAGGCAGCCTGCAACAGAACAAGAGGACACAGTCTCAAGCTGTGCAGGGGGAAGCTTAGGCTTGATCTTAGAAGTTCTTCACAGAAAGTGTGATTGATCATTGGAATGGGCTGCCCAAGGAGGTAGAGGTGTTTCAGATGAGGCACTCAGTGCCATGGTCTAGTTGATTAGTTAGGGTTGGGTGATTGGTTGGACTTGATGATCTTGGAGGTCTCTTCCAACATGGTTGATTCTGAGATTTTGTGATTCTAAATGAAATTCTGAAGTGCCACATCTACATATTTGCTGAACACTACCAGGGACAGTGACTCTACCACTTCCCTGGATAGCTTGTCCAATTCTTGACCACTTTTTCAGTAAAGAAATTTTTCCTAATATCCAATTTAAACTTTTCTTGGCACAGTGTGAGGTCATTTCTTTTTGTTCTATCATTAGTTACTTGGCAGAAAAAAACAACACCCACCTCACTCCAACCTCCTTTCAGGTAGTTGTAGAGTGCAATATGGTCTCACTTCACCTTTCTCTTCTCCAGACTAAATAATGCCAGCTCCCTCAGCTGCTCCTCAGAAAATGTGTTCTCCAGACCCCTCATCTGCTTCACTGCCCTTCTTTGGACCTGCTCCAGTGCCTCAGTGTGTCTCTCATACTGTAGTTCTTAAAACTGAGTACACTGCAGAAGGAAGAAAGATCAGAAGGTATTTTGTTTGTTTGTTTAAATAAATAAATGGAAGAGTACTCATAAGTTGCAGCTGCAGAAGTAAAGGTAAATATATCTGCTTGATTTTTTTGGTTTTTTTTGTTCATGGGACACTGACGGTTAGTGGTATGAAATGCTGATAATTCTTAAACATGTTTCCAAAGTTCATGCAGTAAGCAACACAACAGAAACCTTAGGAACACAATATCTAGGTCACTGAAGTTGTTATAGTATGATGAGCTGCATGAGGGCTTTTTTCGGTAATAGACTTCAGTAGAGCTGTAGACTGGAACTTAATAGCTTTGTGCTAGAAAAAGGCATAAAATAGAACAGTTCTCTGAAAGAATATTGTACCTGTTGTGTCAGCTAATTTCTCACCATTAGCTCCCTTTATTGATGGTGAGATAGGCTTTGTGCTAATGGAAATGTAGCGGTCTTCAATCGCTTTCCGTATATTTCTAACCAAAAGTTAATTCATTGTTCAATTCACCATGTATACATGCCCAAATGGTAATACCACTTCTATTTCTCCTTCCTGTGACAGTCTGTAATGCTTCAGCTGAGATGCAGCAGCTGGACTGGAGATTTGATTCCCTTGCTCAGGGAAAAGAAGTCTTTTTAATACAAACTGAGGTTCTTGAATCTACAGTAGTCACAGGCTAACTGCACAAGCAGTAGTATACCCCCCCTCCCCATGAAAGGTTCAGCTCTTATGGAAGCAGCTGTATCTTTTCAAGCACCCTAGAGACCATCTGTCACTTCCTATTTTTTCTTCAGTGGCCCTCCTACAGTGCCTGACAGGTTGCTGAGTAGGAAGGTGAGGTAGAGAACTGGAGTGGGCCAAGGCATGGCTGCTGTGGCCATCCACACCAAATTCCCTGTGGGTGCTGTGGTTGACAAGTGAAGCAGTGGCACATACAGCTGTCCCATGTTTTTCTCACCCTTCTGCCAGCCACATCAGATAGTCAAATAGGTACTTTCTGATCTTGCTCTTTTTCCTTTCTCTTCAAAACTGATCCCATGGGTAAAATTCAGCACATACATTCAGGGAAAAACATTTCCTGTGACAATAGTTAAGTCTATGGTACAGGGGCCAGAGTAGGTTGCTATTGTTCATTTAATGAGCAGAATAAAATTGAAAGCAGTTTAGTCTTAGATGCAGAACAGTACATAAGTACCTAATATCTGCTTAATTTCCTTGAAGTTAGGTGCCTAAGTGCTTTTTTGAGGGTCTGGATCCTATTATTTACTTTCTTTTGAGTGTGTGTGATTTTCTGTAATTGCATTACAGGGAAAGTGGAGTTTCAAGATCCATAGACATCAGAACGAGACATTTGTGGTTGGCTTTGAATGTTGATTATGCTATGCAAGTGCAGTGATGCTTATTCAAATGATTAGGAATTCAGAGGTTTATTTGACATCTCCATAGTCTGAAAACACACAATATAATCACAAATATAGTAAACTAAATAAAAAACTTAACTACCAATTTACTGGCAAGACTTTATTACCATGAAATTGATTAATGTTTACATCTGATGTGAAGTTTTGTTTCTTACTATTAAATTGGCTGTGAGTCATTTAAAGTTCTGATTAGCTCAACAAAAAACTATATTACCACAGAAATGTTAGTTTTACTTTAGAAATTGGCAAAGACAAACATTTATGTGATGTGATATGTGAGTTTAATAACCAAACAGATCACTGCTGAACTGCTGAGATAAGTTAAAGAGGTAAATGCATTCAGACCAGCATATTTTTATTCAATTTGGTCTTCACATTTTGGAAACAGTTACTCAGTTTTATATTGTTTAGCATTGCAAAAGAGACACTGCTTTTTACTGTTAGATAACTACAGTTTCAGGTTTTGACTGATTCTGCCAGATTGCATGGCCACAGAGGAGTCTGATGTCTTGAGCATCAATGACAATACAGTAAATAAATTGATAATGTGAGAGACATTTTAGAACAGGTACTGTGAATCACCAGTTGTATGAACTAATCCTTCTCCTGTTTCTCTGATTGAAGATTTCATATATAGCCCTTAAAAAAAAGTGACAGATACACCCCATATATCTTGTTTTCTGGTCATCTTTCACTCTCATATCTCCTATCTGCACCCTGGTCAGAATAATAGATGGATTTATTGATCTTGACATGGTTTTCATCTTTTCAGTCCTTCTAGGATTTTAGAGATTCTGAAGGTTCAGCTGAACTAGGTTCATATCATTATTTTAGGGACATCAATACGCAGGACTGAAACACTTCTGTTTGTGTTTGAACTTGTAACTTCTGCTTCTAAGTTTTTATTTTGGAGAGGTGTCTTACGTATATTTTAGAACTGTCATATAGAAAATCAGAATTAGACAAGGACTGTCCCTGTACTCGAAGATGAGTTATATACAAAAAAATATGAGACTCAGGCTGTACATCTGCCAATGTAAGGGAAGTTTTCTGTGGTTGTCATATATGGGCATCATACAAATTCAGTATTCTGTCGACCCTTTTGGACTAAATCTCTTGTCTTTTTTTTGTCTTTTTTTCACCCTGGAATTGTAGTAGGCTGAAAGTGATACTCCAGTTATCCCTTTCCAATCTTTTGATACCATTTATATATGTGGAAAATATTGGCTTGCTGAAGTAAGAAGAAAGAAAGAAAGAAAGAAGAAGACATAAGAAGAAAAGAAAGAAAGAAAGAGAGAAAGAGAGAAGAAAGAAGAAAGAAAGAAAGAGAAAGACAACATTTTGTGTGCATGTACATTTAGTTTTAATCCAAGATACTGACATCTCAGTCAAGACCAGATAAAGAGTTTCAGCAGCATGAAACTTTTTTCACTCCCAGATGAGCTTGGCAGGGAGGCACTGGAAATAATATTTACCTTTTGGATAAGTGATAAACTTAATACCTTTGCCTCAATTTTTAATAGCAAGATAGGTTGTCTTCCAGACAACTGGCCTAGTGAGCTGGCAGATGGAGTCAGGGAGCAGTATAGTTCCCCTGTAATGCAGGAGGAAGAAGTTAGAGGACCTCCTTTAGCCATGTGGATCCCCACAAGTCCACGGGACTGGATGGGATCCATCCTAGGGTGCTGAGAGAGCTGGCGGATGAGCTGGCAAGCCACTCTCCATCATTTTTCAACAGTCCTGGCTCACTGGAGAGGTCCAGGATGACTGCAAGCTGGCCAACGTGATGCCCATCCACTAGAAGGGCCGGTTGGATGAGCCAGGGAATTACAGACCTGTCAGCCTGACCTCAGTGCCAGGCAAGATTAGGGAACAGGTCATCTTGAGTGCAATCACAGCACTTACAGGATGGCCAAGGGATCAGGCCCAGCCAGCATGGATTTAGGAAGGGTAGGTCCTGCCTGACCAACCTGATCTAGTGGTGGTGAATGGTGCCACTAAACGGGGCACTTAGTGCCATGGTTTAGTTGATTAGATGGTGTTGGATCATAGGTTGGATTAGATGATCTCGAAGGTCTTTTCCAACCTGGTTAATTCTATTATATTCTAATGAAGCATGTAATTAACTCTACTCAAGTTTCATTTCAGGTAACTTTGGGAAAATGGCCAATAATTAGATATGCATGGATTCCAGTGTGCATTTGGCCCCAGAACAGGATTCTGAATTAGCAAACAGAGAGCCACTGTGCTTCACAAGAGAGAGACATTTCAGATACTAACAACTGAAGAAAGATACTGAAAAGATGGGAGCCTTTATTTTTCAAATCTATTGATTTAGCTAGTTTAAATTAATCATGTCCTAATTATTTAATATGAGAGAATAGATGAATACATAAATGCATTGATCTTGTGGAAAATTGTCACATAATATACTTAATATGTAGTCTTGATTTAATTTCCTCATCTATGTTGACAAGAGGGGTATGGTGGGATGACAAAACTGAATGGACAATGGACAAGACTATGTGAACATGATTGTGAGTTTTCTAGATCTTTTCTGGGAAAAGGAAGTTCCTTGTCATAAGTGTGAGTATTGAGCAGTGTCAGATAGTTGGAATGGCTGGAATGCCCTAGTGAGATACAGAAGCCAAGAGACAGGTTTGAAGTAACTGGGCAGTGCTTAAAGCGGACAAATAACTACTTCAAGCCGTGTGGGTTATTAGGAAAGGGGAGCACTTGAACCATACTATCACTATGCCAGTATAGACTGTGAACAATATAACACAATATTGAAAGAGTCTGCTCTCACTGGCTCTTTGGTTCCTCATCAGGGCTGTTCAAATGACTTGTGCTGCTACTATGTGTGAATAATGTTCTTTGGTGCTCATTATCCATATCCATACTACAGAGGACTTAGGTGCTGTCTTTTTTAGGACCTGGTAGCGGTCCTGAGGCATTAGGGTACAGACAACTTTTTGTTGCTACATTTGTTTACTTATTAGAATGTATTACTCCTCTTTCAGTGTTTTGAGACATAGCTTATCTCAGCATGTATAAATGCTGTTCTGCATTGTTGGAGCTCAGTAAATATTTATGAAATACAAAGAATGCTTTTTAACATTCTTTGTTTCTGTAAAACTCAAATACAATGTTAAAAAAGTGTCTGGAATGGAAGATATTCTTAAACTCGATAGAATGTATTCTTCATAGAATGTGTTTGAAGGTTATGCAGAAAGAAGTAAGGTGCAAAGAGGTCTCTTGTTCTGGGTAAAGAGTGCAAAGCCCTATTTGATTATGAACAATTCATGAGCTAAGCTATTAAAGGTGGACCGATTTAGATTCTACAAACACTAATGGGCTTATCACTGTGCCAAAATTTCACAGATCTGTGGACGTCATACTGGTTCACCTGATCTTTCCTTCTGGCCAGAAAAACTCCACAATCCAGTTTGTACAACATTAGGGTATGTCTTAGGGTCCTCCCACTGTAGCACCCATAATCATAGACATACAACCTGATCATGAATATTTCCAAGGATGGGGCACCTACCACATCTTGGGTCAACCTGTTCCAGTGTTTTACCACTCTCACTGTGAAAGAATTGTTTCTTACATTCTCCTATCTTTTTATTTAAAACCATTACCCGTTATCCCATCTCAACAGGCCCTATTAAAATGTCTGTTCCCATTATTCTTATAAGCCCATTTCAAGTACAAAAAGACCATAATAATGTCTCCCCAGATCAATCTTTTCTACAGGCTGAAAACCCCCAACTGTCTCAGACTGTCCTCATAAGAGAGGTGTTCCAGTCATCTGATATTTTTTATTGCCCTTTTCTGAACCCGCTCCAGTAGGTCCATGTCTTTGGCAGTGAATCACCTCTTTCGACCTACTGACCAAGATTCTTTTGATGCACCCCAGCATAATTCACTTATGTTTATTTTTTTTTAACTTCTTTTTTACAATGCTTTCCTGAATGATGAGGTTTGGAAAAGCCCATTTAACTGAATTGACATTATAAGCTTCTGAGAAATATTCATCAAGCAGTCAGCGCTATTAAGTATGCTGATATCAACATCTTAAGCTGTGATAGATAAAAGATAGCATTTAATACTACCGGTTTTCTGGTTTTCTTGAAATCTGGTTCTCAGATATGGAAGATCTCAGGAGTTTTAAAAATTAGCAGCTTTTTTGGAAGGTAGAAAGCCCTCAGGAGAGTTGAATTTGGCCTGACTATATTCTAGAGGTCCTCTCTAACTGCAGCTATTATTGTGAAATATTGCTGTTTTGCAGTTTCTTTATTAAATATTTAATAAGTTGTCACAATATCTTAAAAATAAAAAAGAAAAAAAACAAAACAAAAAACCCCAGAAATACTTAAAAGATTTTTTTTTTCCAATGCAAAAGAAATTGAAAGCAATGTATTTTAGAGATTTAGAATGGGGGACTTTAAAAAAAACAAACATGCTTAATTTCCAAAAAAGCAATTTCAGAGAGTTAGATAACTGACCTTATATTTTATCATTCTATTTTGGTTTAATTTTGAATTTTCATTGAAGACTAGAGATGTTTATAATCTAATTATTTCTAAATAATTGCACATTCTAAGGCTTTTCATAATTAATATGGTATTATACAATACAACTTGCTAGGGAAAAAACCCATTTGTAGTTTTATCAATGTTCTAAAACATTCATAAATATTTTCATATTACCTGTTGGAGAAAGTGTTTAAAAGTAAGATGCTCCTGTCTATGCAATAAAGGGACCTAGCCATATTTCCTTGATATAACTGTAGGGAAGGAATTTATAATACAATGCATAGGGAAGGTATATTTATACTGCAGAAGGAAGATGTGATGTAGAAACAGTTACAATAGTGGGCCTCTTTAAACCTGTTCCTTGCACAGCTGCTTCTGAGCTAGTAAAGCCAAATTCGATTTTATGGCTCCATTCAAACTCAAGAGCTGTACTTTATGCTTTTTCTGCTAGGTTAAGTTTTCCTTGATTTAGAGAAAATACTGAGGAATTTTTAAAGACTAAATCTTGACAAGGGTGTCAGATAGACACCATATAACAAGAAAATAAAGACCTGCATAAACGTAGCCTGTTGGTACCAGAATGGAGTACAATTAATTTAAAAAAAAAATTAAAATAAAATAAGATATTTTAATTTCTGTTAATTTAGTAACAAAAGAAGGAGAACATAATGTTTTAATTATTATGTTCTTTTACTTTATTGTACTTTTTTTTACTTCAGAGATACAAAAATGTAATGTTTGGTTCAAAACTTGAAATATTACAATCTAGGATCTTTACTTCAGTGTTTCATGATGCCAGAAGCGTTCTTACTTCATGCTCTTACTGTTGCATGGTACATTATCTCACATTTTAAGGGGAGGATTGAATCAGATGAGCGTGGTGGAGTGTGAAATGTAGTCTAACTAGGATCTTCATTACATAGGGACGAGAGGAAGCATATGGGATCACTGATCTGAGAGCAGTTGCTCATTGCACCATTGTTTTGTTTCAGCTTTGGCAAAGACATTTTCTTTTTTAAAAATCATCTTATTTACTGGCCAAAATGACCTGACTGGTGGTATGTTCAGATGGTCTCTTTTGCAAGAAGTAGGGAAGTACGTTGTTGTAGTATGGTGTTAGTCTTTGATCACCCTGGAGGCAAACACAAGTGCAGCTTCCAGGGCAAGAGGTAAGCAGGTGAAGATGTTTATTATGTTATACAGCAAGGTTATAGACTCTTTTAGAAAGCATAGGTGTCACAGTACATTTGTTTTCTGCATGTTATTATAACTTTAGGGAGGAATGTTTGGTCTAGTTTATGAGACACTGTAATTTTTTCATCTCTCCTACATCAGATTAAAATAAAACCAAATAAACCTGAGAAATTTCTGTTTAAGCCTGTTCCAAGAATTTACCATCCTAATCGTTCACTTATAACATTAATCAAGATATATAAACACTTCGATGGCTCACTTTCTTTTCAAATAAAGTTTAATTATGTTTCATTCTCTTCACTTGATACAGACAATGGTACATATCTAGAGTTTTTAGTATGTTTACATACATAGATTTGAGGGAAGTGTGTACCCCTTTGGACATTAAGAAAAAAATATTCAAAAAACTGGAAAGGAGGCTGTAGAAGCAGAAAAACAGGCAGTGGTGGGTAGTTTGAGGACACAAAGAGTACAAAGCTGAGTAGCAGGAAAGTCAAAAAGAACCAGCAAACAGCCAACACTTTAAAGAGAGCACAAACAGTAATTCAGGGTCCTGGATCTAGGTCAGGGCAATCCTTGACATCAACACAGGCTGGAGGATGGTGAAATTGAGAGCAGCCCTGCAGAAAAGAAAATGTGGCTGCTGGTGGGCAAGAAGCTGGACAAGAGCCAACAGTATGCCCTTGCAGCCCAGAAGGTAAATTGCATCCTAGGATGCATCAAAAGAAATGTGGCCAGCAGATCGAGAGAGATGATGCTGCCACTCTTCCTCTGCTCTGGAGAGACCTCACCTGGAGTGTTGTGTCCAGCTCTGGAGCCCCCAACAGATAGGCTGAGAGAGAGAGTTGAGGCTGCTCAGCCTGGAGAAGAGAAGCATGATAAATAAATATATATCATATATATATATATATATATATATATACACACACACACACACACATATATATGTATGTCTAAAAAGATTACTAGATTGCCTAGCAAACATAATTTCACAACTTTTTAAACTAAGATAATAAATATTAAAAGAGGGAAGCAAACAATGTGTATGTTAAATCACACAGTAAAGAGTAGGAAATCATAAGTAAGGGATAAGTGACATGAGGACTGCATCAGTGACAAAATGATTGACAAGTAATAGTAAAAAGGAAAAAAAAAACCAACACCAAAAACCCCCACGAGAAATAAGTGATCTGCTAACAATTGTGTCTGCTAGAAAATGCATTCTGATCAACTAACTATCAAATATTAATTGTAGAAAAGTTGTGAACTAGATGTGCAGATCCAAAGATTCCAGATAAAGTACTTCCAGTAATAATAGGGAACTATTAACAAACAAGAAGGGAAAAGTTAAAGTCTTATGGACAATTTAACTATTTGTATCTAAAAATATTTATTCAAAGTGGAACAGAAATAGAATAAAGCTATGATATTTTGTGGCCCAGGTCAGGATCACATTACTCTAGATATCCTGGATAATAGGGATCCTGGGAGCATGACAACCAGTCAGAACTACCTAATCTTGCAACTGGTTTGAGCACAGTGCTATACAACAAAGCTATAGAACTCCCTGCTCCAAATAAGACTTTTGGTAATAATTGTTTGCTTCTCTGTTGTTAGCTCTAATACACAGAACATATGGGCCATGAGACACAGTGCTTTGACTGAGTAGCACCTGGGACACAGCCTCTCTGCAAATACATCCTCTGCATAAAGATCCAGGGAGGAAAATAACTTCATAGACAGTGATGGATTTGGAAGATATGCATTTGCTGAATGGAAAACTCACTCTGGAAACTAGAAGAACATTGCTAGCATTGGAGAGATTTGAAACATCTTCCAGCCAATGTTGAGGAAGCAAGAATCAAAACTAAATTTTACATGAAATTTTCTTACCATGAAAATACAGCAGGCTTAGTACTGTCCTCTAGCTCTGTAGTACTTTTGTTCCCTATAAATTCTTCAGTAAATGCTTTATTGAAAAAGCTTCTCCTCATTTCATATAATTTATTTCCATTCCTACTCTTAAAACCTCAGTCTCACTCTCTGACTGTTTCTATAATACTTTATTTATAATATGTCTCAGGAAGACATTGCTTTATACAAGGAGAAGTTGTATACTGGGAGCCAGATCTGTACCCAAATAAAAAGCAATAAATACTGTCCATCAAAAAAGGAAGTAGAAAAAAGACTTCCATTTGCTGTGGTGCTAAGCATAGGTGGTTGAATGCCTAAATACTCAGCAATACAATTTTGAGAACAAATAGAATTGAGGACATAAGAGAGGGCTGGATTATGAAACTAATTAAAGAATAAACAGACATTTGGAGGCCAAATTTCAGGTATCCCATGTGCAGTTGATCTTTGGCAAAAGTTCAGATTAAGTCAAATTATGCCATTCCTTTCCAAAGAAGATTATTTAATTAAGAGTTTCTCTCCAAATCATGGTTCTAAACTGATATTTTCCTCTTGATACTATCATTACCTAGCATGCATGCAGAACTATTTCCCTGTTTGACTTCAGAAAATTTGGTCAGTGAAATAAAGCTATGACACTTGTCTAAACAAAGCAACTGTCAGCTCATATCACAAGCTCCTTCTAAATAAAGTGCTGCAGTGCTCCAAATTTGTTTTTCTTTAATGAACCTAAACCTTTCCACTGTCATTATTCATTCCTTCTAAAAAACACTGGAAAATGCAATACATTACTCAATTGTGACCTAGCATGTCCTAAGGTACATATTTTATTGATGTAAATAAATGAGATTCTAGTCTACCCAAATGCTTATGTTTTGATTTTTTTTTTAATAAATACTGTGACTTTAAAAGTTGTCAGTAGTGTGCTGATTTATTTTCCCTGGGGGCTTTGACGATAATCTGGAGGACCACTGCTAGCTGCCTGTTTATTATCTGCATATTCACAGGGAAGAATACCATTAGATTCTGGAGCATAAGAATGAAATAGTTAAAATGATTGCTGTTTCTGCATTTTAGTACATTATACATTTGTCATGTAACTTTTTTTCCTTCTATCAAAAGAGATTTGAAAGTGTATTAGTTTCATGTTTGCATAAATGCAAAACTCAGTTGATAAAATTAAACTCTAATATTATTTGGTATGAAATAAAAATGAAAGAGATGCTGGAAATTTGCTATTATTACAAAGTAAAACCAATTAAAAATGTACATTCTCTACTGCTCAAGAGATAGAAGAAATGTTGTAGATGTACTTTTGATGTAAGCTATCCCTTTAGTTTTCTTGTTGGATATCAATCTTGGAAAATAATACACATGCAAATTTTATTTGCCTTATTTCTGCCTTTAGGTGGCATCCAGGTTTATTTTATCAATTGGAATTAATTTTTAAAAGGTCAGTGACTTAATGAAATAGTTTTTGGTGTTTATTTCCATACCTTCCTTTAAAAATAGATTTACCTTAGCTAGGTATTCATCAGTACAAATTAACTGGAAATACTAAATCCTGTATCATTACATAAGAAAAAGAAATTAAAAATGTGCTGTTACTGCTCTGGGGAGAACAAGGGTAATATGCTGAATCAATGAGAAGGAAAAAAACAAAATCTTTTATGGCTTGGACACTCAAAGAGCCTAGGCAAATCTCAGTGACTGGTCCTCCCTGTGATTATTGGAAGCTAAGCAGATAGGATATGTTTCAACAAAATTTTGATCCGTCAACAAACAAACAAATGAACAAAAATATCCATAAAGAAATCCATGATAGCATGTCTTCCCCAGAGTTAAATCTATCTCTGGAAAGAATTGCTGGCAACAATGGGTTTTCAACCAAGGTAAAAGAGGACCGATTTCTGAAATTATTACTCATTCAGAAGTGGAAATTAGTTATTGAAAGCCTATGGTCTATGGTTATTTTATTGCTTCTTTTTTGGCTTATATAAGATATAAACATATAGGCCATTCAGGCTTTGTGGTGTTGAGTAAGCATTGGGTGTTCACTCTGTAACTTAAACTGCTGATGTTCTTTGCCTTGTACATCATGATTTTATCTGCATAAACAACAACACTGTACTAATTGTTTATTTGTTTTGGCTTCTCTTTGAATTTTAGAGGAGGAATCATATTCTAAGAAATAGGTTTTTAGGTCAGATTCTCTCTTGCTTTTCCCATAGTCTGTCATTTCATGAACTTGAGTCAGTTTTTTTCTTTTGTGTTCTTTGGAGCTATCATGTCTTTTATTTAAGCTTATATCCCAAGCCATAGCAAAATCCATCTTGCCCTTTGCTAATTTTTTTTCAATATCTATGATACTGTGTTTTTCATAAACTGCTGAAGTCATATTTCTCCTTCTGACACTGCAAGATTCTGTTAGTTCTTTTCTTCCTAAATAAAATGCCATGTTCTTTGCTTATTGGGGCCTTATAAAACTGGGGATTTTAGTTAACACAGAACTAGAGGGAATAAATATATCCATGTGATTGTTTTCTGACTGTGAAATGAAAAAGAACGTGGCTTTTTTTCAGTTGGTATAAATATCTTTATTGCCTTGCTAAGCATATGACCTGTCCTGAAATAAAAACCATTTTCAGTTAGAATGCAGTTAATTTATGCAAGTGTGAGATGTCCTTGCCCATGGCAGAGAGGCTGGAACTAGATGATCCTTGAGGTACCTTCCAACCCTGGCAATGCTATGATTCTATGAAAATGAAAAGAGTAAAATGTTATTTCATACTCTAGAGTTTTTTCTCTCTAGAAAATCACTTAGTATTGAAGTACAGCAGAAGAGAATATAATCCTGATGGTTAAGATCTGTTACTCTTTTGAAGCTTGGAAGAAGCAATCCTTGCATATTAACCAGCTTTCTTAACACTTCCTCCTCTCCAGAGCCTTCTTCCATGGGACTCTTCCAAGGAAGATCTTGGAAGAGGCGAAAGACTTCTTGCCCTCAGGATTCGCTACCTCATGGTCACTGCTGCCAAATCTACCTGTGATTTTCACATCTCCAAGGAGCCCCTCATTGGTGACTATGACATCCAGAAAAGCACATCTTCTCATTGGCTTCCCTGTTACTTGAAGGAGGAATTTATCATCAACACACTCCAAGAACCTCCTGGGTTGCTGCTGTGTTGTTTCTCCAGCAGGTAATTGGAGTAATTGAAGCACCCCATGAGAATCAGGACCCGGGAATGGGAGGGCCTCATTCACATGTTCCTCCTGGTCAAGGTGGCCAACGGCAGGTACCCACAATAATGTTATGTTTACCTGTCCTCTAATTCTAGAATTAAAGCTCCCAGTTGGCTACTTATCCATCCCACAGTAGAACTCTGTGCACTTCATCTGCTCACTCACATAAGAGGCTCCCTGTTGTCCCACATTGTTCTGTGTCCTTCCATTGCAGTGCTCCAGTCATGGGAGTCATTTCACCACATCTTAATGATCCCAAGAAAATTATAGCCCTGCAGCTGCGCACAGATCTCTACCTGTTTATTCCCCATACTGTGTGCATTAGAGTGCAGGCACTTTAGAGGAGCAGCACAGACATCCCATTACCATGATGTCTCTGTAATAAGGTTACTGACACAATTCTAGGGGTCCTCATCCACTGTGAAGGAATACGTGGCTGGAAAACAGTTATGTCTATTGCTTTCTTCAAAATTTTTTTTGTTGTTTAGTTTTCATACTCTGTGTTGGGCTGAGCCACTACTTCATGTTGACCTGATTAATTCAGGAAGTCATGCATGTTCTTTTAATGAACTCAGGGAGAAACACTTACACCACCAGCTGATCCACTCATCTGACAAGCAAACATTAACCTCTGGTTCCCCTTTTTTATTGAGATAAAGCCAGCTTCTTTATAGCAGTTGTGATTAGTCACACCCAGAATTGTTCTCTGAGCTTCATAGGAATATCTCTGTCCATCTCCACTGAGCCTACACAGAGAGAGTGATTGCCCACTGGAATGGGCTGCCTGAGGAGGTGGTGGGGTCGCCGTCACTGGGGGTGTTCAGGGCGAGGCTTGACAGGATGCTTGGTTGTATGGTTTAGTTGATTGGGTAGTGTTGGATGATAGGTTAGACACGATGATCTCAAAGGTCTCTTCCAACCTGGTTAATTCTATTCTATTCTATTCTATTCTTCCATTTTAGAGGTCTATTGTCCAATGATATGAGAGGAAAGAAGTTTCGATACACTTATAATATGCAAAGAAAACTTTGCTACATTACAGGCTTAAAAATTGCAAGATTAAAAAAAAAAAAAAAGGAAAGGAAAAAATCTGGAAATTGCCAAGAAAGGCTCTGACACTTTGAAACCATGTACTTCTAATAGAAGTAGAGTAGAAGCTGCTTCTACTCCTTAAAAATCCTTTGTTTCACTAGTGCGATTAAATAACTAAGAACTAGTTACCACAGTAACAGAACAATACAAACTCTCCTGAATTGTGGGGGAAAAAACTTATACAAAAACATGAAATCATTGCTATTGTACAGTAGTTGCTGAGATGTAAAACACATTCAATTTGCAGGTGTTACAAAATATGTTCAACAAATGTACTACTATGAAATTGGTGCTACAAATTAGGTACGTAATTGAAGTGAGATAAATTAATGGAAAATATATACAGATTAGAAGTATGTTATTTATTTATTTATCCATTCTCAAAAAAAGAAAAAAAGGCAGAGCAAACAATTCATACTGAAGCTGAGAAAGAAATTCTTATCTATGTAGGGTCTGGTCACAACAGTAAGTAGGCAGATAACTGAGCATGAGTTATGTGGCATTCTGTGACAGCTAAATTGCAGAAATTTGCTAAATCTCCTTATGTTATTTTAAGTATCTTGACTGTAGGTCAAAAGAGAGTAACTAGATAATTGGTCCTGTGCTCATTTGCAGCTTGATTAGTTTACTGACTAAGGCTTCCATACAGCTGTTCATCACCATATAGGGTGGGATTACTAACTGCTACAGTGGTTAGTATTAAGGGAAAATAAGCAAGAAAAAGTAAATATAGTTCTTGCATCTCTGCTATTGATCACCCTGGAAAATTAATCAAGGAGATTTAACTGTATCATATAGCTGAAGTAACTATCTCTTTCCCATATTATTTTTACACCTAACTCTGAATAATTGTCATCAATTCACCATGGTATGGAATCAGATTCAAGTTAAGATTGTTTTGGATTTAGAAAAATAATCTTCCAGCAGGCGACTGAGAACTGGCTAGCTTTGACCTATATATTTTTGCCAGAAATATTGTTATGTTTGTCGCCCTATCTTGCAGTTAAATTTCTGCTTTCACTTGGTCCTCCAGCTAAGATTGTGGAACAAACACTGACATTAAGTCTTACTTTTGTCTTTGACACTACCGGCCCAAATAGTGTTTAAGTCATAGTGTCTGTAACAATTGGTTTTGGAATGTCTAAAAGGTAATCAGAAAACATCAAGTATTGCCAAGGCTGCTAAAGGACTTTTGAAGTTATGATTGATTAATCAGTTTGTTCTCACAACAGGATTAAAATTCCACTGGAGTTTTCTTCTTAAAATGTTGTGAATTAAATAACTTATTTGATATAACTTATTTGATGTTTCCTATTAATTGCTGAAATTAATTTGTATTTCTAACTGATTTCCAGATGACAAAAGACCAAAGCTTTCAAAGATCAGAAAATATTTATTATAATGGTAAGGCAAATCCATATTTTTTTAGAGAAAGCTAACTATATCCAGTGGAAAAGGAAGCTGATTATCCTGGAGAAACACTTTTTTTTTCCTGCTTAGATAGTTCTGTGTCAGTTCAAAAGCTGTAAAATGTATGCTCTAATCCTGGAAAGATGTCTACATGTGGTCAGCTATGAAGTTGCATGCCTAAAATCACTGGGACTCATGCATTTAGACTAAATTATGCAATTTAGTTAAAGATGTGAGAATGTAACACTCTCCTGGTTGCAATTCAGTAGGAGATTTTTGAATAGTAAGAAAACTGATTAAAAATTGTGTAACTATATGAAGATTGTTTGGATTTATTTATTTTAAAAGGAAATTTTAAAAAAGAAAAAAAATATATATTCACCTAACTTTTGCTTTAGGAGGGAGTAGAACTAGCCAATGCTTATTTCTGACTTCCTTAGGCTAACAGAGAGACACATATCTCACACAGTTATACTATATACATAAAAGTTATAGAAAGGACATTCTTCTAGAAATGCATCTTTTTAGTGTAACTTTGCCACTTACTGCCTTTCATGTAAGAATCATGTTTGATTCTCATCTTGACCATTTATGCATTGGTAAAGAAGGGTTGTATAGTATCACTTTAGGGGATCTAGGGAATTTTGCCAGACTACCAGCTGCTAGTCCAGAACACAAGTTCTCCCAAGGTTTTTTGATCATGTATCACAGCCTGATGCAGATGTCTTAGATATTCAGGTGTCTCAGGTGGCACTAACTGCCTCTGTTTAGGCTTTTGAAATTCCACCTGACAAATCTCAACAGATAAAATCTTAGCTAGAGTGTGTAAGTTCATGATTCATACTGCATAACTAAATATATATAACCAATTATAGTCTTCAACATGCCTTAAATGGGAAGAAAGTGTCCAGTTCTTAACAGAGGCAGGAAAAGGACTTGTGAAAATAGGAAATAGGACAGCAGATGGGATTTTGGACCAGGTGATAGGATAGATGAAAACATTCTGAAGCAGGAGACAACAATTCATCTGCTGTTATTAACATCTTTAGATACAGAATTCAACACCAATATACCTCTTTCTCCTCAAAATATTGTAACTAGGAATAAATTAGCAAGGCCTTTGGCAGGGAGGATAAAAAAGTTGGCACAGCAAGAAATTGAGACAGAAATCAAAGATCTCTCCATTTCTTCCTATTTTCAAAAAATTGCATTTCAATTTTGCAGGGTTTGACCTTTTTTTTTTTTTTCCCCTAAAAGGATTTGTCCTGTGTGGCTATATTGCATTTTTTTATCTTCATATGTGCTGAGGTAATAGGGTAATAGTTTATATTTTATGTCATACATCTGAGCTGTAGGAGTTATGTCATACAGGATGTTAGTATTTACTGAGTCTCAACAGTGTGTTTGTGCATATTTCCTCCCCACTGAACACTAGAGTCTAGCTGGACTCAGACAAAGCAATTGCAGCAAAAGCTTGTGGCTCTGGAAAAATTTGCCTGCATCAGTAATATAAATGTAGAGGGGCTTATTTTTATACAAGACAGGAATAAGTTTATGAAGATTTAGATGTAAATTAGTTCATGAAAAGAAAAACAAAAATAAAAACCTCAAAAACATTGAGGTGTGCCAGACTTACTGATCAATTTCAAGCACATGGATCCTGGCAATCTTCCATCAGTTCTGCTGTTTAACTGTGTGTTTTTTTAATTTTTCACCATCACATTATATTTTCTATCATGTGTGGCAAGGTACTTCTTTATTTTTCAGCTCTTCTTTGAAATCGCTTCAAAACATTTATAGAAACCTTGACGACCTGTAGATAAAAGTGTGATAATGATTGATGTAGTGCTTGGACCATGACCTTTGTACTGCCTGTAATACTCTTACAATGAGCATGTGGTCTGTACATCTGGTTTCAGTAGCTACAGGTTGACTGTACCTCTTCAAGATGACAATTTTTCTCCTTTCTTTAAATTAAAAAAAAAAAAAAAGTTCATCGATTCTTGACATGGACTAACAGGTTTTCTACTCTGCAAAGATCCAGTGATAAATAAAAGCTAAGTATCTTGGTCAGGGACCAAGGGACAAAACCAAACAAACATAAACTGCAAACACAAGCAAACTAGCAATATCATCAAATCAATGATGATTATTTTACTGACAAGTAAGAGACGGAGAAGTTTGATTTTTATTAAAAAACCCAAACCAACAGAGTTACAACTGAAAAACAATAGTTCCATTTATCAGATGCTTTTATTAGTGTTACAATCCAATGCAGTCAGGAATGCTCTTGAATAACTGCGCAGCATCCTTGTGATACATCAGTCTTGTTTGATATATTCCTGTTTCCTATGTATATTAATAGTATGTAACAGAACTTTAATTTAAACATTGTTTAAATCCTCCATGCAGTATATTAAAGGGGCAGGGATAGTTTTTCAGGTGAAACACAGATGGAAAAATGCTATATAAATTGTTTCCTGTTGTGTAAAAGATTTCTGTAGCAAAGAGAAATCACAGTAATATGAATTTCTTTTCCTGAGACTTAAAATAAAAGAAAAAAAAAAAGAAAGGAAAAAGAAATAATTATGCAGAATTTGAGTGATGTAATAGCAGATAAGAAGTAAATAAACAGTTTTGGTTTGGTTTGGTTTGGTTTGAATAGTAACTGCAGCAAATGCAATAAGTGATGTCTGTGCATTCATCTTTTCTTGTGGTTGCCAGTAATATCATACAGATTAGATTATTCTAAGCCACAGTTAATAAAATCAAAATGGAATCAGTGAAACAACAGGGTGCATGGGAGTGAACACTACTAATTCTCTTCGGTGTATCACTTTTGGACCAGACCTGTCAAAGCAATTCAAAAAACAGAAAAGATATCAAGAATTTAATTTTATGTGTGATAACGTGCATCTCAGTGCATCAAGTAATTTACCTGAGATCAGTTTGTAATCCAACAGACAAAGGGCAAATCAAACTCTTTCAAGCCTTGTCTATGATCACATCTCTCAGGTAGACTAACATCCGGTGCCAGCTGATGCCATCTAATGGCTGATCTGCCATCTGATTCCTGTGGGGAAAAAAGATCACACCAAGTGGCTTTGCACAACTAAGTAATGAAAATCTAT
Organism: Dryobates pubescens; assembly: GCF_014839835.1. NCBI lineage: Eukaryota > Metazoa > Chordata > Aves > Piciformes > Picidae > Dryobates > Dryobates pubescens. The sequence continues at coordinate 12,495,182 of NC_071618.1, read as the reverse complement.
ATTCAAGTAGATGCACAAGATGTCTTGCAAGTATTTTGTCACTGTTGTTCAATGAATGCATTCTCCAAAAAAACATCTACAGAAGAACAGGTCAGACAAACACATGAACAAGCTGGCTTCCACAGGAAACTGTACTACTGGAATCCTAGTTGATTATTAAAAAATATTATACAAAAACCTTTGTACAGGTTAAACACATCCTCACACAAATCCAGTATATAGAAATCAAATTGTATCAGGCAGCAAGGGGGTCATAATGCAATATTTTGCATTTCTAGCAAAACCTCCATATGTGCTGAGCTATAGCTATACTGGCCTGCAGCTTTATAGGTATGATTTGAAGCACATACATGCCAGAGTAGTCAGTGTGTTTGTTTATAGAGGCTTGCAGATCACTGTGGACATACTCATTTTTTGTGCTGGGAAAACAGTTCTTCTAAGGGATAACCTAATAGCCTCTTTCATCCTTGTTAATTTATAAATTTGTTTAAGGGTTCCAAGATTTTCACACATGCAAAGAAAATAATCCTGGATAAAAACTAATTGGAAAAGTGTTCTTCAAAGGTAGCAGATTTATATAGACTTTATTTACAACAGGTTTAACAAATCACTTGGATGAAATTCCTCTTTTAGTTACTCCAACATCATTCTGATGCTACTGACATCAATCTAATCGACTTATACCAGAACTGGCTGTTAGACTCAGACTCATACCTAGTTAAAATCTGTTTATACCTTTTTATCTATTACCATGAATTTGCCACTATAAGTCTGAGGCAGTGTAATTTATGAACTGAAATGTCAGAAAAGAGAAGCATGACAGTTAAGCAACTAAAAAAAAAAAAAAGAATGAATGGAAAAGAGATCTGTTCTTAATATAATTGCACTCCCTTCTGAAAGATACGTCCATATCTTTTAGTACGTACGTACCTGAACAATGTAGATTACATTACATTCATGTGTTGTCAAGGAGGTCAAAGAGATTCTGCAACTGCCAAATGTAAATGTAATGGTGGTTAATCATGCCCTTTTTGAGAGTCTCTGTAGAATTCTGTGGGGTTGTTTTTTTTTGTCTAATGTGTGAGGCATAAAGTGGATATGTGTTTACATTCCCTTTGAAGTGCTGCTTTATGCAGCAAAAAGGATTATCTTTTGCCTTTGTACATACTGCTTACTTACATTTATGACAACTGAGCCACCCATGTTCTCGACCTTTACTCTTCCCCTGGTTATCACATGGCACACTTGCTCAGTAGCCTGGAAAATCGACTGCCATGTGTTATACAAGAGAAATGTTAATAGGAAGAATCACAGGTTTTAAAGTAACCAAATGGCTGTTTCAAAAATTAAATTTTTTTCAGGAGAATGTGAACTTTGAAATCTGCAGTTGACTTCTCTGCTACAAGTCCATTAAAAAGCAGTGCTGGAGAATTTACTATTTTTACCTGGAGCAAAGAGAACATATAACCTTTGTTTTTAAGGAAATGTCATTTTTGTGAAGTGTTGCTAGCTATATTGCACATCTCCAAGGTGACTTTTAATGCAGTCCCTCACAGAGCCAGGTTATGCACTGAAAAGAGCAGCTCCTTGCAGCCTCCTTAATGATTGAGGCAGTATTTTTTCAGCTGACAGTGAGGCTACATGCCATCATTTTTAACCTACAGGTATAAAATGAACAATCTTCTGTAACACAGCTCATGGCATGCCTGAATCTGGTTAGCAGAAACGTTTTTCTCCCTTAGCTTTTCCACTAAGGATGAGAACTGAAATGTGAGCTAATAAAACCTAGTGGTAGCTCAGCTGGAAAATCTGAGGCCTGATTTAGGTCAGGAATCAGGATTCATCACCTTAGAGTTTGCAGTTTAGCAGAGTCTGAAATTTTGATTCAGAGAGATTTTTCATTATTTGTCTATTCTTGTAGTTCTCTGTGACACTTTAGAAACAGAGATGAGGTATATGGATTTTGTCCTGGAAGAGGCATTAACAAGCCAGCTAAACCTGTTTGAGCCTCTGCCCTTTCTCCTCCCACTCTGTTGCAGGGTCCAGGGATTATTTCTGCCCCTTGGATTACTGCTATGAACTCAGAGCATCACTTTATTCAGCAAAGGTTTTGGTAGTTAATAGCTCAGCTGTTTGTGAGTAACTTGTGCTAGTTTACCTGGTTATTTCTAAGTTTATAGCTTGTTTACCTGTTGGTTAACTCCATTGTGAACTCGAGGTGGTCCTTCTCACCACCCGAGGCAGTATTGCTGTTTGTTTTGCATGTAAAAGAAAGTTCCAGTTTGTTCCTCTGTATTCCAAGTTCTGATTTTTCTAGACTGTTATTCTACTATTTATTAGCCTCCTATCATGTGTAACTAACCTATCATTGACCAGGCAAATGAACCTGAATCAAATTGGCTCAGAAAAATAATTTTTTGTATTTAATAAATCATATTCATATTTTAACATATTTCCAGCTTATCGACTTGATATAAAACTAAATCAGATTTTACTTAGACATAATACTGAAAAATGTAAGAACTATAAAATAATATCATGCTCTATGGGCTGGCAGTCATGTATTTTCATTCATTTTTTTCTTCTAGTTCAGAGGATTAGGGCTTTGTATTTATGTTGTAATATTACAAAACATTTTCATGGCAATAAACTGATAAAAGCTACATTCCAGGTAAGATGAAGCAGGTTATTAAGAGAAGGGTGTTTTCATGGAGAAAGTAAACAAAATCTGAAATTTTATATTATGTATTTTGAGGATAATATGTATGTCTTCTGGATAACACATGCTGGTACTCAAGAGTTTAAGTTCCTTCAAGTGATTCTTTTGTCTGTATATATGGTAACTGTTATCCTACACTAGAAAGTAAAAAACAAACAACAAAAGAACTCAACTCCAAACAAACAAAATAAAACAAAGAAACCAAACCAAACAAACAAAAAACACACAGTGAAAAAAAATCAACCCCAAAGGCTTTCACTTATGCTCAAAAGAGAAAAATATTGTGTACCCTTTATTAATTTGGTAATAGTAGCAGATGCTATTTCAACTCTCAGTGGCTCTGCTTTAAGATATAACTTGCAGTAGTGGAAAAAGAACTGTAAAAAGAGGAGTCTATCTTAGATGAATTACTATAGTCAATAGTAAAGAAAGTAGTTTGGCTATCTATAGCAAATTCACAAAGAAAACAAAAACTTTATTTATAGCAATGTTCATTGATTCTTGGCAACCCTGTAGTATACATGATCTTGGTGAAAGGAACTGTTTTAAAGTTCCATGTTTTGCACAGAGCAACAAGAGTTTGGCTGATGACTGATGTTAAGACAGCACAAATAAGAAACCCCACAGCTATTACCGTCTGTTGTACTTACTCTGTGAACACTGAAATTAGGTGATGCTGTTAGCTCAGAGCGTCTCAGAATGCAAAGAAAGTTGCTGCCAGAAAGTTGGAAAATGAGGGATTGAGTGTTGGAAAGAAGGAGTGCTGGGGAAATTACTATTTTCACTTCTGTTGAACAGTGGATAGAGAGAAACTGCTGTTTGTTAGCATGCCTAACAAACAAACTCCTTCCTTTGAAGGTACAGGACTTTGCAGACCTCTGATATAAGGGGTGAGGGGGTGTGTGTGTGTGTAAGTAAAAAGACAATGGTTGTCTAGGTGGCTTTAGGTATCTGCCTTTTCATTAACTTCGTGCTGTGCTGTCATATTGGACCTGATTGATCATCCAGGTGTCTGTGAATTATAAAGAAATGCAATAGGAATATCAGCAATATCTCTGCTTCGCTCTAAAGACAGATGTCTGGGAGTCTATCTAATATGATAAAATGCTTATTGGTTTTCCACGAATCAGCCTAAAAGTCTGGACAAGTCACATGACAAGTTGAAGAAACCCACACTAGTAGTTTCTTAGACTGATAAATAGAAGGTCCTTGATCACAATTGTTCATCCAATGCTTTTAAGAATCTTCCTTTCTAAAGCAATTTGTAATTTTTCTGCATTATACTTTTTTTTCCCTGCGTGACTGAAATTTTCAATATATTTCAATATTCACCCTGAAAACTTAATAGCAATACATAGCCTAAGAACAGGGGGAAAAAAAATATATCCTGCAGCTTGTAGGTCCAAACCAAGTTTCTGCAGTTCAAATACTTTAAATGAATGGTGAGTAACAAGCCAAGACTTGAAGAAAGGCTTTTTTAGTGTATTTTTTGGCAATGTGATAGCAATATAACTTGCTTTCAAAGATAAAGAAATTTACTCATATGGAGATATTGTATTCTAACATTTTGTGCTAACTAAATACTGATAGATGTGAGTAATAGAAGACTGTGACAGAGTATGGGAAAATACTGTACACAATTGTTTAACTTTTACATTAGTAGAGGGGAGTGTCCATACCTAGTAGAATAGACATGTAACCAAATTATAAGAAGTGGTGCTTAGCTGATGCTTAACTTCTCCCAGGCAACCAGCACCAGAACAAGAGGACACAGTCTCAAAATGTACCAGGGGAAGTTTAGGCTTGAGGTGAGGAGAAAGGTCTTCACAGAGAGTTGTTGGCCATTGGAATGGGCTGCCCAAGGAGGTGGTTGAGTCACCATCCCTGGAGGTGTTCAAGAGGGGATTGGACATAAAACTTGGTGTCATGGTTTATTAGTCATGAGGTCTTGGGTGACAGGTTGGACTTGATATCTTTGAGGTCTTTTCCAACCTTATTGATTCTATGATTCTATTATTCTAAGATTCCATGCAATCTTGTTCAGATCAGTAATACTGCTGTAGTTTGTCAAGAAGAAAAAAATCTTCACTTGTCTATATTTCATAGGAGTATTGTGGAGGTTACATTGTTTATCAACCTCAAGGTGCACAGATATTACAGGTGAGGAGGGCAATTAGCCCTTGCTTAGGACTCAATTAGTCCTGCAATTAGGTAAATGACCTGTCACAAACTTTTCCTTAGTATTTACTGAACTACTGTCTGCTATTCCTTTAGAAAATTATTTTGCCAGGTCAAACTGACCTCATAGTCTTTTAGTGAATGGAACCAAACATATTTTTTTCCCCTGTGTAACCTGTCTTTCCTATGTATTTTGGTCTATCATCCTAATTTCTTTCTACAGAGTAAACTAAGACTCAGGTCTTCATGCAGATACTCTATATATCCCATTTTAAATTCAGTCCCAATCGCAGTATTTCAATACCAAACCAAGGCATATTTTTCTGTCAGAACATGCATTTTATTTTGTTGTGAGCAAAGTTTTAGCCTGGTACATGTTCCTGGTTAAAAACAGCTCTAATGGGATGCAATCTAGTGATCTTTGACATACAGGGGATTAGATAAGATAATGGCCTATTTTTTTTTTATCAAAAACTGAAACAATACTGAATATTTCTCAATATGAGAATGCTTAACATCTTATTGCTCACCAAGAATTAATTTCAGATGTATTTATAATGAAGAAACAAATAATTACCTAAAATTACAGAAAGAGTGTTTATTAGCAGGCCTTTTCAGGAGAGCTCGAAGTAACTATTCTTACAATCTTTTTCTCTGTACCTCCTTTATGACCTTTATTGGTTTATTTTCTAAAGGATTTTCCATCTTTATGCCCTAAGGTGCATTTTCTGTAGCTTGCATCAAGAATATTTCTTGAACATACACCAGAATTTACAATTTTAGTAAACTTACATAAAAGATACCAGTTTGTTCTGATATGATCTTACACTACATCATCAACAAAAATAATGCTAAAAATACTGAAAGAATTCTAGTTTAAAGTAATATGATGATTTCATTTATATTCTAATTCAACTAATCAGACTACTGTATTTTTTGAAGGCTATCAATACACCAACACAGTTTAGTGTATTAATTTCAAGTTCAATTTCTTACCCTTCACTTCTCAGATCGATTTTTTAAAGAACTAAATTATCTCACAAGTCAATACTATATTTTAAAACAGGTATGACTCCTGTGTCTACTAAAAATAAATAAATAAATGTCTAAAACCCATAAGGCTCTTAAATCCTCTGGTTTACATTCATCTTGCATTGAAAAGCATTTGCTATTCTTTTCAATGTCCAGTACTTATATGGAAATTCTATGAAAAGAAGTCAATCCTTAGATTCTACTGCTCTATAGTTAGCCTTCTTTCTGTTTTCCAGACCTGTTCAAATGTGATGTTAATCATTGAAGTATCTTTTTGGCTATAAAGGTTGACAGGCCAATGCTATAAATGCCTGTTAATATCATTCTTGTTGGTGATTTTTCAGTTACCATGAAGACAAATAAAATGCCTAAAAATCTCTCTGTGGAGTCCTTTAACTATATGAAATGTATACTCATAATTGTATCTATAGCACATATTTTTAGCATTGCTAAGCACATTGTAATTGTTGCCAGTAATGTTTTACTGCAGAGTGACTTAACTCTATGTAAATAAATGAAAGGCAAGCCTTAACTTTACATAAAACAAAGATTAATGGTTAGGAAGAGGAAGACATTCTAGCAGAAGAATTTTAATAAATCATTATAAATCCTTTGTAGTTCTGTAGTCAGTTGCAGTGAATTAGCTGCCACTATATGCTTCATGATGTGCATCATGAAAAATTAAAATGTGGGAGACATTGGTACACTTCACCTTTTCTTAATGCACTTTTCATTCTACTTATTTGTACTCCTGAACACACGTTAGGGAGGTATACTTCACCATGGCTCTTGGATCAAGTAGAGCTGCATGGTAAGCTTTACTTTTGTTTATAAAACAGCTCATATACACAGAAAGAGATTCTCCTCCACTTGGGAAGTTCTTTGAAAGACTATGGCCTTGTGCCTCACCAAGGTCTTTGTAAATGGGTTAAGGCAGAGCCCCTCCCCACCACGGGCAGAAAATAACAAGTCAGACAAATGGATTGCAAAAGTGATGGAAAGTTTAAATGGAAAGCGGTGAGTGTTTACAGAGAGTCAGAAGTGCAGTGACAAAGGAGATCCCAAAGCAGACCCAGAAACATCCCATCCCCACCTGAGGGTACACCCAAGACCCCCAGGGCTCCTTCTTCCCCCCCCCCCCAACTCCACTGCTAGGCTAGTCTCAGCTGGCCAGATCTGAGACTGCCCATCCCCCCATGGCCTTGGGCCTAGCCAGGCCCATGGCCGAGAGACATCTCCCCCAAGTTCCCAGGTGGCAGAGGGAAGAAAAGAGGAAGTGCCAGACTCCACGCTGGATCTTATAGTGGTGCAGAGAATTATGGTAGGAAATACCTGGTTTCCTGTGTCTGCCCACTGGGCTGGACTTCTGGACACAGGAAGCACCTCCCGTAGCAGAGGGCACCCAGCCCAAACTGCTACAGTCTTTAAGCTTGTAGTAGAGTATGTCCAGAACAAGGATGGTTATAATGACGGTTTATGAAGTAAGTTGGTGTCTCCAGCCACTCATTCCTGAGTTATGATTTGTCTTCCTTTCACTTTCTTTGACAAAACTCTTTTTCATAGTACACTGTGAACAACAGATTTCTGGGTTTGAAATTTATGCTTAACACACATAGTTTCATTTTTTAGGATTATTTTAAACTTATATGATTTTCCTGAGCCTTTTGCAGTGTAGGTCCTCAAAGAGCTTTTTCACCATAAGTGGTAAGGTCAGGGGCATTTTGTTTGTATTGCTGAGACAGGGGTGTGTGGAATGAGAGTGTGTTAAACTGGCTTTACTGACAGAAGAAAAGAGTGCAGATTCAGTATGGAATCTAAGTTATCAGATAAGGTTAGAGCTGCCATTTTTCTTTCTTTTTTTCTTTCTTTTTATAATTTTTTCCCTGTGTTTTATTCTATAGTTATCCACAGAAAGCAAATTTACCTGTTGTGAATTGTTGTAAGTGCCAATGAAAAGAAATTAAATACAAATCTATTAGTTGATTTCACCATATAAGCTTTACATACCTGCATCCTGCATTTATTTTTTGTAACAGGCACACTTCAAATTTTCTTTAATTCTCTTTCTTTCTGGCTATGCCCATATAGCCTATCCCTCTGAATAGTCAATTGATTAGTGTCCTCTCTTTATCTCATGACAGTATTGTCGGGCATAGTCAATCACACCACAGGGGGAAAAAAACCAAACCAAGACAATACAGCAAAAGAAAACCAAAGCCAAAAACTTCATAAAATTTCTGAGTGGCTACACAATTTCAAACATTTGCAACATCAACATTGATTAACGGTTTCTATGTCATAAAAGTTCAACTTAAAAACACTGCTAACGAAAACAATGTATGTTTCTGTTGAAGTATGCCCACAATTTCAATCTGGATTTTGGGATGAGTGTATGAAGTTGGAAGCTGAGTGTTCACATGGAGAAGGTAAAACATCTTTTAAGATGAAAGCAAAATCAATGAAGATGTAACTGTGTTACTGGAATGACAGATTAAGTTGTATTTGCATTTCCACATAGCTATTTAGAAATGTTTAAAAATATACTAAGCATTAATCACTTGTCCTTATTCTAACCCTAATACATAAAGTGTCTTCAAAGAGAAGCTACACAGCCTGTGTGGTTTACATATCAGTAAAAACATTTTCAGAAACATAAATCAATCAGATATTACTAACTTCCACAAAAAATGCATTTTCTTCCTTATAAATCAGAGCTTTGAGAAACGCCATTTGTAACATTAAACAGTATTTATCCACTTTGAATTTTCAAGCATATATACAGTTCAGGTAAGTTAAGGATAAGGCTTATTATTTCACCGTAATTTTTACAGGAAATAAGGTGAAATTCATAGTTTTGAAGATGGCAGCATATTGTTAAACATATGCCAAGAGTCAAAAATTGTCTTTTCTAAGCTTATAATACAGTCTTCAAAACACTTGTTTCTTGTATTCTTGTAATGAAAGATCAGAAACAATTAAACAATTGAAGGCATGTTATGACACATGGCCATGTATTTCATTAATAAAGCAATATGTGACTAGAGGAAAATGATTAGGAGAAAAAAGAAGCCACAGACCAGCTGCAGAGGCTGATGTGTTGATATGCATACTGAAGGAGGGACACAGGTTGTGTGTTGCTTTTATGATTTGTCTTCACTTGTTTGGAGTTTTTTGGTGGATTGTGGGTTTTTTGAGTTGTTTGGTTTGGGGTTTTGGGGTTTTTTTGTTTGTTTGGTTGGTTTTTGTTATTGTTGGTTTTTTTCAATGAACATCAATTCAATTTCAGAATCAGCATTACCTTTCAACATAAAGGAAATTTATTGATTGGGACTTTAAGTAAAAGTGAAAAGCTGTAACAGTTGTTTATTGTTACAAAGTAACTTCCTCAACTCTTCTAATTCAGTGTGTCACATGAATTGTCGTTAAATAAGCACAGCTTATTTTGAAACAAATTAATTATCTATTACAAGCATGCTACTACTTATCTCTTTCAAAGTCTCATAAGTATGCAAATTACTCTAATTAGGTCACTGTCAGACAATATTTGTGTAGAGTCACTTTCGAAGGTTTAATATGATGGTTTTGGTTCCTAAATATTTATAAATAGTGCTCCTAAGATCAGCTTTACTTAATAAAGATCATTTCAAAAGTCTCATTAGTTCAGTGGAATTAATCTCAGATATCAAAGAAGAAAAAAGTGTGTTTTTCTTTTTTATATTTTTCCCCAGAAGATGATATCTTTTGATTTCCACACACAGTTTTATAGCAGATTAGAAAGACTGCTATATTTTTAATAGGAATTTTATTTCTAAAGTCTTGCCATATAAAACTGGATATGCTGTCTTTGATCTCTTTTTGATTTATGCCTTGATAAAGTAGTGAAGACAATAAATGGAAAACTTTATGTGTCATGAAGAAAGTCTGACACACTCAAAAATAGGTACTGTAGACAAGGATTGTCATGTACAGTTGTAAATATAAAGTTATTCATTGCATTGAATTGAATAAAGAAATAAATTGATATGACACTTTGATGACTTTTAATAATTTTGTTCAAGAGGCAGGGAGGTAGAAGAAAAACTATTCATGAGTCAAAGGAAAAGAAAAGAGAATCTGAATATTGAATTTTGGAAAGTAAACCTTTCTAATAATACCTTATAAAAGTGGAAAGAAGGCATTTTTTCCTGTTCTGAGAAGAGAGAAGACAAGGGGAAGAGAGAGAGAGAGAATAAACCGATTTTACAGGACTAGTCTCTGGGTACACACCAATTTAGAATAAAGCTGAAATTAGTTTAGAAAAACATCAAATAAAAACATATTTTTCACCATCTGTAGAATTTCAGTCTAATGCTCTGCAGATATGCTATTTTTCAAACTGATATAACTGGTATCCTGATAACAGAATTTTTATTTTAAAAGAAGCAAAACCACAAAGAAATAGAATACATAGAATACATAGAATAAACCAGGTTGGAAGAGACCTTCAAGATCATCGCATCCAACCCATCAACCAATCCAACACACCTAATCAACTAAACCATGCAACCAAGCACCCCATCAAGTCTCCTCCTGAACACCTCCAATGATGGTGACTCCACCACCTACCCGGGCAGCCCATTCCAATGGGCAATCGCTCTCTCTGTATAGAACTTCTTCCTAACATCCAACCTAAACCTCCCCTGGTGCAGCCTGAGACTGTGTCTTCTTGTTCTGGTACTGGCTGCCTGGGAGAAGAGGCCAACATCTGCCTGTCTACAACCTCCCTTCAGGTAGTTGTAGATATCAATAAGGTCACCCCTGAGTCTCCTCTTCTTCAGGCTAAGAAACCCCAGCTCCCTCAGTCTCTCCTCATAGGGCTTGTGTTCCAAACCCCTCACCAACTTTGTTGTTCTTCTCTGGACTCGTTCCAGCAAGTCAACATCCTTCCTAAACTGAGGGGCCCAGAACTGGACACAGTACTCGAGGTGTGGCCTAACCAGTGCAGTGTACAGGGGCAGAATGACCTCCCTGGTCCTGCTGGCCACACTGTTCTTGATGCAGGCCAGGATGCCATTGGCCCTCTTGGCTGCCTGGGCACACTGCAGGCTCATGTTCAGTCTACCGTCGACCAGCACCCCCAGGTCCCTCTCTGCCAGGCTGCTCTCCAGCCACTCTGACCCCAGCCTGTAGCTTTGCATGGAGTTGCTGTGGCCAATGTGCAGAACCCGGCACTTGGATGTGTTAAATGTCATGCCATTGGACTCTGCCCATCTGTCCAGCCTTGTCAAGGTCTCTCTGCAGAGCTTCTCAACCCTCCAGCAGATCAACTCCTGCCCCCAGCTTGGTGTCGTCAGCATATTTACTGATGATGGACTCAATGCTCTCATCCAGATAGTAGCAAAAAATTAACTGCTATTATGTAAAGCCTACTTAAAGGTCCTATTTCAGATCCATTCTCCAAATATTTTGGATTCAGTATCCCTGGAGAAGAAGACCCTTCTTTTTATTGATTATGTGTGCAGTCTCTTCCATCTCTGCACAGCTCATAATAGGTTTAGGAGCACAGATTGAATATTTGTATTGAAACAATCCAATGCCAACTTACTTTTGAAAGTATGTATTACGGTAAAATAAAACACATGAAAAAAATATTTCAGGGTGGACATTTTTCCACAGGAAGTTTCAAAGCCTTGAATATGTTGGATTTTGAAGATACTGCATCTTTAATCATCATATTTGCTATTTAGGTAATACGGTCAAGAAAACACAAGAGAGTTCCAGCTGTGTCACAATTTGTAAGTAACTGGGTCATTTTGATCATAATGGATAGAAAAAAAGCTAGCATTCCTCATTTTCCTAATGCCTCATGTCATACACCAGATTCTTGGTCATGCTGAATACTATATGCAACTTGACCTCACAGAGGGATGTTGCAGGTAAACTGGCTGACAAAGGCCAGAGGCTGACCAAATACAAGAGGAAAGATTGGAATGACATGGGCGTGAGAAGCAACCTTTATCAGCCTCAGGGGGAGTGAAACACATGTGAACAATTAGCTGTCTTACTATAAGAGATGTCAAAAATCACCTAACACATTAGATAAAACCATGCTAGCTTTGAAGCATTTCATAATATGGTAGAAAGTCCAGGAAGATATTATTTACTGTTTTACTCTGATGTCTGCTGATGATTATTAAGCATAATGAATATATTCTGCATAGCTTGTTCAGACTCACATAACCATGGAAGGTCATTGCTCTCGCTCTCTCTAAAAATAAGTAATGTCATGGTGTTTCTGTAAGTGGTGTATTTGTCCCTTTGAAAGCAAAACCAAGATTCAGACAGCTAAACGGTGTTCTTAAAGAGAACTTCAAACCCTGCAAATGAACAGCCTGTCATTGAATTTAGGAATCCAAAGGGAAAAGCTTAAAGGATTAACACAGAAATGAATTTAATCTTAAAACTCTTCTTGAAATCTTACATGAAGTCCCAAAGGGGAGAATGAAAGATAGAGGCAAATAAACCATGAAGGAGATGTGGCTAACAGAACAACTTTACTTCACTGGGATTTTGTTTGTTTGTTTGTTTATTTTTAATCTAAAGTTTTTTAGATTTTGATTCTTGTGCTAGGAAAGTGAATACATGTTAGTATTTTACATGACAGTAGATTCTAGGAGCCAGTGTAGTACTTAAAAGCATCTATGTGATACCTCTACAGAATCCATAAACAAGATTTGCCCTTAACATGTAAAAGAAAAGAGCCAAAGAATAACTACTGGTTGTTAGATTATTTTAGATTTGTCCATACCAGGAAGATACTACAGTTGTGATTTTTCTAGTGTCAGTGTTTCTACATGTAAAAAGTACACATATATTGAGTAAATTACTTGTAATTCCCATATTAAAGCAGTATTTGAGATGGGGTTCTCCTAGTCACTTGTAACACTCTCAAAACTTCATTCTCTTTCTATCTTTGGGAAATCTTGCTTAGGTTCTGTGATTTTTAAACCAAATTTTACTTTCTATGTTCTCTTTGCTTTCTGAATTACTACTTCAGTTTTCTTGGAGAGCAAATTTAGAAGTCCTCCAGTCCTCTTACTTAATTTTGGCTTCCTCATTGAAGTAGTAGGAAATTTCGATAACTATACCTTGGATTGATGTAAGTAAATTTCATGCAAGCCTTCATAAAATAATTCAGTTCAAAATAGAACAGATTTAAGAGGAAGATTTTTATTTGTTTATTTGTTTGTTTACCTTTCCCATTGCAAAAACATCTATTTCAGACTATGTTCCTGTCTAAATAGTCAAAACACTAATGTGGGAATGAGCAGTAATCAATACATCTATCTATCTATCTATCTATCTATGTATCTTTTATTAGGACAAAAATGGGATTTAAAAAGATTAATAATCATCATTATAAACACAAGCAAATAATTTGGAGGGGAGACAACACTTCTTTTTGCTTTCCATGTCATGGCCCGCATCAAAACAAGTGTGGCCAGAAGGATGAGGTAACTGATTCTCCCCTGCTGCTCTTGTGAGACTCCACCTGGAGTACTGCATCCACGTACTGTGCCCCCAGCATAGGAAGGATGTAAAATTGTTGGAATGGGTCCAGAGGAGGGCCATGAAGATGATCAGAGGGCTGGAGCACCTCCCTCATGGGCACAGGCTGTAAGAGTTGAGGCTTTTCAGCCTGGAGAAAACAAGGCTCTGGAGAGATCTATAGCAGCCTCCCAGTACCTGAAAAGGGTCAACAAGAAAGTTGCGAAGGGACATTTTTAAAAGGGCTTGTATTGATAGAATGAAGAGGAATGAACTGAAGATTCAGGAGGGCAGATTTAGGCTGGATATTACAAAGAATTCTTTATAGTGAGGGTGGTGAGACACCAGAACAGGTTGCCCTGAAGGTGTTCAAGGCCAAGTTGGAGGAGACCATAAACAATCTGGTCTAGTGGAGGATATTCCTGCCAAAGCCAGGGATGCTTGGAACTATATGATCTTCAAGGTCCCTTCCAGCTCTAACTGTTCTATGAATCTAATAAAAGAAGCAGTTCAAAGACACAGCCCATTGCCTACTGAATTGATGATGTACAAACTAAATACTTTTTGACAGTGACTTCAAAAGGTTCGGGATTCACACCTACCTTCTCAGAATTTTTGTTAATGCCTGATGTTGTATCATTACTCCCCCTTGAAGTGGTGATATTGTGGATTTTACTGTAACAACTATGTTGTATGTTAGCCGTGTGTGTGTTATCTATTAACTGTTAAATGTCTTATTCCAGAAAATATCTACCATAAGAGAATTCTGCAAAAAGTCACAAAGCACCTTACATTTATTTCCATTACAGTTTTTTTTGGTCATGTAATTTCAACATTTACTTAGAGTACATTTTCTTGGAGTACAATAATGAGTATAAATTGTTGATGTTAAATCAGGGCACTGTGACTCACTTCACATTTCACTTGGAACTTGCTCCTGAAGGAGGGGGAGGGAGGGGAAGAACACAGAGTGGATTTGAGAACGCAGCAAATTCTTTACAAAATCTGTGGCCCTAATTAGAACTTTTTATTCAATGACTGTTCTTTAGACTTTTAATAGATCAATTATATTAAAAAACATCAGGAAAGCAGGTAAGCCCTTTCTACTGAGACTGCTAAAAAAATTGTATTTTTATAATACATAGGTTGCTTTAAACTTGAACAAAATTTGATGTGCTGATGGCCTGTTTTTTTGTTTTTGTTTTTTTTTTCTTGTTTTTCTGTCACTTTTTGCTTGCAAGTTCCAAAGGGGTGCACTGCAATTCCTTATTTAGTATGTCTGGATGAAATGAGAAAAAAGAGGGCACAGTCTCAGGCTGTATCAGGGGAGGTTTAGGCTGGAGGTTAGGAGGAAGTTTTACACAGAGAGAGTGATTGCCCACTGGAATGGGCTGCCTGAGGAGGTGGTGGGGTCGCTGTCGCTGGGGGTGTTCAGGGCGAGGCTTGACAGGATGCTTGGTTCCATGGTTTAGTTGATTGGGTAGTGTTGGATGATAGGTTGGACACGATGATCTCGAAGGTCTCTTCCAACCTGGTTTATTCTATTCTATTCTATTCTAAAAAAACAAAACAAGCAAAACCACCACCACCAGAAAACAACCAACCAATCAAAAAAAAAGACAAAAACTAGCCAACAACAACAAAAAAATCCAAAACCCAACCAACCAATAATTAGCTTACAGTTTAGGGCACAAAGCACAGATTGTTCCGATAAATCCTCAGTAGCTATTGTCTCTAATCACAGTGTTACTTAATGTGCATATTTATAATATATAGTAAATACTGTTATAGATTGGTATATTCATAATATTTAATTCAGTTTAAAATAATAGAGATCTATTTTGTGTGACTAGTGTAGAAGATGAGTATGCAGCTCTAGACTGGCATCCTGTCTTTGAAGCACGAATTGTTTAATGTCTTTGTTGGCAGCATGGACAGTGGCATTGAGTGCACCCTCAGCAGGCTTGCTGATGACACCAAGCTGTGTGGTGCAGCAGACATACTGAAGGGAAGGTATACCATCCAGAGGGACCTCAACAGACTGGAGAGGTGGGCCCATGACAACCTCATGAGGTTCAACAAGACCAAATGAAGGTCCTGCATCTGGGTTGAGGCAATCCAAAGCACCAATAAAGGCTGGGTAGTGACTGGTTTGAGAGCAGTCCTGAAGAAAGGGACTTGAGGGTGCTGGTGGATAAGAAGCTCAACATGAGCCACCAGTGTGCACTTGCAACCCAGAAAACCAATTACATCCTGGGCTGTATCAAGCATAGCCAGCAGGTCAAGAGAGGTGATTCTTCCCCTGTGCTCTGGTGAGACCCCCCTGGAGTACTGCATCCACTTCTGGAACCCCTGTTACAGGAAGGATATGGATGTGCTAGAACATGTGCAGAGAATGGCCACAAGGATGATCAGAGGGCGGGAGTGGCTCTTCGATGAGGACAGACTGAGTTGGGGCTGTTCAGTCTGGAGAAGAGAAGGCTCCAAGGAGACCTTAATGTGGCCTTCCAGTATTTTAAGGGGGCTTACAAGAAAGCTGGTGAGGGATTTTTTAGGTTGTCAGGTAATGAAAGGACTAGAGTGAATGGAACAAAAATAGAAATGTGTCGATTCAGACTGAATGTTAGGAAGGTATTCTTCCCCATGAGGGTGGTGAGACACCAGAACAGGTTGCCCAGGGAGGGGGTAGAAGTCCCACCCCTGGAGCTGTCTAAGGCCAGGCTGGATGTGGGTCTGAACAACCTGACTGTGGTGTTTTTAGGCTATGCCTTTAAAATTTAGTTACAGATTTTGAGCAGAAAAATAGAAAAAATATATAAATAAATCACTATTGGGTATAAAAAGGAAAACAAAAGATTATTCTAAACAAATTCATTGGTTAAATATCTGGAATAAGACAAGCTGTACAATAACAATTCTTCTCTTTTCTCTTCTGATCTTAGCTGGTTTTGCTTCACTCGGGAGAGATAATCTGCATGCTTTGGCTGGCCTTGGCTAAATCTAACCTACTGCTTCTCTCTCCACTCCTTTCTCTCCTGGGACAGAGAGGTAGAGTAGGGGGCTGTGGAATGGCTTCCTTGGTTTCTTGACCAGGGGGGGTTTCATGTTGTTTGCTAATTGTAAATATCTGTATAATATTGTAACTACTGTATATTTTGTAGGTATTAATTGCATTCCATCTTAGAGTGTAAATTTTGCATGTAAATACAGCTTCCATTTGCTTCTAACTGAGTTGCTCTGGCAAAGTTAATGTTGGGAGGAAAATTCAACCCACCACACTGATCTCGTGTGAGGTGTCCCTACCCATGGCAGGGGGGTTGGATCTAGATGATCCTTGAGGTCCCTTCCAACTTTAACAATTCTATGATTCTGATTTTTATTTCCGTGATACTGAATTACGAGGACAGTTTTTTTGTGGTAGCTAGTTGGCTCATCTGCTCAGAATGCCTCACTTGTTATTTCAAAAACAGTTATAACTCCCCACATTCCCTCCCTCTAAAAACTAACTTACTGTATGCTTGACTGGCTACCTTGTATTAGATAAAGAACTTACTGTAAGGTGTCACCATGTTCTAAACTGGGTGTTTAGTCCAGAGTTGTTACTCACCCAAAGCCAGGTTTAGATATATTTCATATGAGTAAGAGGAGCACACACACAAGGAAGGATGTGCCATTTTACTTCCAAAAAATGAGTTTACCAGTACATATCAAGTCAACACAAAAATCTTAGTTTTTGTTGCTGACAAAAATATATGTCCTGTTAAATATTAACACCTGACAAATATTCTTATGCATGTGTGACAGTTTTAGGCTGTGCCTTTAAGAAAAGGATAGCTACAGAATTCTCTAGCTGAAATGTATAGGTGTGAGAAAGGAAAACAAAGATAATTCTAAACAAATTTCATTGGTAGATCAGTAGAAATGTGGCTTTAAGAACTCAGTCTGAGTTCAGCTGGTGCTGCTTTTCTCTTCTGTTCTTGGCCAGTGCTGACCTTGGACTTACGAGATAAGAAAACTAACTTTTTTTCCTTAACAACTGCTTTGAGCTAACAAAATTTCCCTTAATATCCATGTTCTCTCTTTAATCCTTTTCAGGAAAATGGGAGGAAGGGGGAAAAGGGGTTTGGGGGCAACCCGGAGGAAGCTTCTCTGTTACAGTCTTTCCTGTATAGTTTTGTATATATTGTAAATACTGTATATTTTGTATATATTCATTGCATTTCATTCTACTTGTAAAATACAGGGTTTTTTTTCATTTGCTTCTCTGACTGAGTTAGCTGTGGTTTATGTGGTAGGAGGATTAAACTTTCACACTAGCACAGCATGTAAATAACAGATCTGGAAGTTCATTACAATGGGAAAAACCAGCAGCATTTTATATATTACCAATAAAAATTGATGTAGTTTTGCAAGTATTTTTATTGCGGTTTTTCATTGTTTTATACTTAAATTTATTTTGAAAACAAAACAAAATCCCTAAAAACCACATTGCTTTCTAAGATTGCTAATACTTGTGGAGTATAAGAGTGCAATGTTGTGAACAATTGCACAATATAGATTACCTGGTTTTAGAACATGATATGCACCTAAACTGCAGTTATCTCTTCAGAAACTTATTGCTTCCACTCATCTACTAGTCACTGAAGAACACAAGAAGCCTCAGAAAGCCTCCAGCGGAAGTCAATATCTGTAAAAATCTCTTTTCATGAGAGCTAGGCTAGAAATATTTTGATTTGGCTTGCTCAGACTACATGTTACAAAACCACAGCTTTCCTTCAGTATTCATCATCATCCCTGCTCTTTCTACCAGAAAAAAAAAAGGGGGGGTTTGGCTTGCTTGGCTGAGCTTGGCAGACTGACATTATTTTCTTCCCTTACCTTCTTAGCTTGGATACAGAAATGTTTCCTGAAAAATCAGTTTTGGGGATGTTACATCAGGGGACAAAAATCTCTTTTTGTGGCATGTATTTTACATGGTAATGAAGGGTCAAGAGTTAGCTCCCATGCACAAAGGAAAACAAAACAACATATGATAGTCATACTGCTTCAGAAATATGAGATTTAAAAAAAAAAAAAATAATTAAAAATTGTGAATGCTTTTTACCACTCAGGGTCTTTTTTTGGAATTACTTTATATTTGTGTGTGATGGCAGAGGCTTTACCTGCTTTGATCATCAATGAATAGAATAGAATAGAATAGAATAGAATAGAATAGAATAGAATAGAATAGAATAGAATAGAATAGAATAGAATAGAATTAACCAGGTTGGAAAATACCTTCGAGATCATCACGTCCAACCTTGTGGTGGTTTGGCCCTGGCCTGGAGGCCAGATGCCCACCAAAGCCACTCTATCACTCCCCCTCTTGAGTGGACAGGGGGAGAGGGGGAAAATATATAACAGAAGCCAGTAATAGGATAGGAGCAATTTTAATAACACTAATAAGCAAAAAGCAATAGACTGCGCAGAAGCAAAAAGCAGAGAGAGATGTGTTAGTCTCTACTTCCCATCAGCAGGATGATGGCCGGTCTTGGGAAGCAGGACTCTCTAAGCTCGGTGGATCCTTAGGAGGATAGATGTCATGGACGAATTCCCACACTTCTTATACATGAGCTGACGTCATATGGTATGGAATACCTCTTTGGCCAGTCAGAGTCAGCTGGGTCAGCCATATTCTCTCTCAAGATTTTGCCCACCCCTCAATGTACCCTTGGGGCAGGGAAATGTTGAAAGGACACAGCATGGATACTTATTCAACAAAAGCTAAAACACTGATGTGTTATCAACTACTGCTACAAAAACACAGCACTAGAAAGGTGCTCTGAGGAGAATTAACTCCAGCTCTGTCCAACTCAATAGGGGGAAGGGGCTGAAACCAGTCCCACCCAGGCAGAAGTCTGAGGGTGGTAAGCTGGAGTCAGGGGTAAAACCAGCAGCCCAGCTGAAGTGCCTGTACACTAATGCACGAAGTATGGGCAACAAACAGGAGATGCTGGAAGCCTTGTTGCAGCAGGAAAGTTATGATGTAGTTGCCATCACAGAGACATGGTGGGATGACCCACATGACTGGAGAGCTGCAATTGACGGCTACAGACTCTTCAGGAGAGACAGGCAAGGAAGAAGGGGTGGAGGGGTGGCCCTGTACATCAGGGGGGCACTACATGCCATTGAGCTGGAGATCAGGGACCATCAGGTTGAGTGCTTGTGGGTGAAAATTAGAGGGAAGACCAGCAGGGCAGACATCCTGCTCTGTTATAGACCACCCAGCCAGGAAGAAGAAGTTGATGAAGCATTTTTTAGGCAGCTTAAGGCTGTCTCAAGATCGCCTGACCTTGTTCTCATGTGCGACTTCAACCTGCCTGATACCTGCTGGGATCTCAACACAGCACAGAGGAGGCAGTCTAGGAGGTTCTTAGAGTGTATGGAGGACAGCTTCTTATCCCAGGTGCTGCAAGAGCCTACCAGGGCTAAGGCTATGCTTGACCTCCTCTTCATCAACAGGGACGGGCTAGTGGGTGATGCAGTGGTCAGAGGGTGTTTAGGGGCCAGTGACCACGAGATAATTGAATTTTCAGTATTCAGTCAAGCTAAGAGGGGCAGCAAGACCTCCACTCTGGACTTCCGGAGGGCAGACTTCAGGTTGCTCAAGGAACTAATTCAGAGGGTTCCTTGAGATAAAGCCCTTAAAAATAAAAGGGTCCAGGAGAGCAGGACCTACTTCAAGGAAGAGCTATGACGGCACAGGAATAGGCTGTGCCAATGTGCCGGAAGATGAGCCGCCAGGGCAGACAGCCAGCCTGGATGGGTAATGAACTTCTGAAAGAAGTAAGGGAAAAAAAGAGGGTGTATCATCTTTGGAGATCTCCTCAGCCGCTTGGATCCCCACAAGTCCACGGGACCAGATGGGATCCATCCGAGGGTGCTGAGAGAGCTGGCAGATGAGCTGGCCAAGTCTCTCTCCATCATTTTTCAACAGTCCTGGCTCACTGGAGAGGTCCCAGAGGACTGGAAGCTGGCCAATGTGATGCCCATCCACAAGAAGGGCTGGTTGGATGAGCCAGGGGATCACAGGCCTGTCAGCCTGACCTCAATGCCAGGCAAGATTATGGAACAGGTCATCTTGAGTGCAATCACACAGCACTTACAGGATGGCCAAGGGATCAGGCACAGCTAGCATGGGTTTAGGAAGGGTAGGTCCTGCCTGACCAACCTGATCACCTATGATCAGGTGATCCGCCTGGTGGATGTGGGCAGGCCTACGGATGTAGTCTACCTGGACTTCAGCAAGGCCTTTGACACTGTCCCTCACATCAAACTCCTGGCCAAGCTGTCAGCCCATGGCACACTGCATTGGATTAGGAACTGGCTGGAGGGCTGGGCCCAGAGAGTGGTGGTGAATGGTGCCACATCCAACTGGCAGCCAGTCACTAATGGTGTGCCCCAAGGATCAGTGCTGGGCCCCATGCTCTTTAACATCTTTATTGATGATCTGGATGAGGGCATTGAGTCTATCATCACCTGATGACACCAAGCTGGAGGAAGGTTTTGATCTGCTGGAGGGTAGAGAGGCTCTGCAGAGGGACCTCAATAGGCTGGACAGGTGGGCAGAATCTAACGGCATGAGATTTAACACATCCAAAGTGCTGGGTTCTGCACATTGGCCACAACAACCCCATGCAGAGCTACAGGCTGGGGTCAGAGTGGTTGGAGAGCAGCCAGGTAGAGAGGGACCTGGGGGTACTGGTTGATGGTAAGCTGAACATGAGCCTGCAGTGTGCCCAGGCAGCCAGAAGGGCCAATGGCATCCTAGTCTGCATCAGGAACAGTGTGGCCAGCAGGAGCAGGGGTGAGGGGTTTGGAACACAAGCCCTATGAGGAGAGACTGAGGTAGCTGGGATTGCAGGAGGAGACTTGATAAAGTGCTTGGTTGCATAGTTTAGTTGATTAGGTGTTGATGGATGTTAGGTTGGATATGATGATCTTGAAGGTCTCTTCCAATCTGGTTTATTCTATTCTAATACAAACCTATCACCCAACACTATCTAATCAACTAAACAATGGCACCATTCAGTCTCTTCCTAAACACCTCCAGTGACTCCACCACCTCCCCGGGCAGCCCATTCCAATGGCCAATCACTCTTCCTATGAAGAACTTCTTTCCTAACATCCAGCTTAAACCTCCCCGGTGCAGCTTGAGACTGTGTCCTCTTGTTCTGGTGCTGGCTTCCTGGGGTAAGAGACCAACCCCCACCTGCCTACAACCTCCCTTCAGGTAGCTGTAGAGAGCAATAAGGTCTACTCTGAGCTAGGCTTCTCCAGGCCAAGCAACCCCAACTCCCTCAGCCTCTCCTCATAGGGCTTGTGCTCCAAACCTCTACCAGCTTTGTTGCCCTTCTGTGGACACATTCCAGCAAGTCAACATCTTTCCTAAACTGAGGGGCCCAGAACTGGACACAGGACTCGAGGTGTGGCCTAACCAGTGCTGAGTACAGGGGCACAATGACTTCCCTGCTCCAACTGGCCACACTGTTCCTGATACATGTTCAGACTCCTATCAACCAGTACCACTCAGGTGCCTTTCTGCCTGGCCACTTTTCAGCTACTCTGACCCCAGCCTGCATATAATAAAATTGTATTCCTCTTCAAGTCTTTAAAAGTGATTCAGAGAATCAAATCTCTCATACATTTACAAAGTATATATAGGTAAGTGGACAGTCTGCATTCCAAGTGTAACCCAATTTTTAAAGGAAAATTCTGCTTCTAGTGATGCAGAGTTATCTAGGAGTTCCATGGACCACATTAAAAAAAAAAAAAAAAAAAAAGTTATGTCAATAGGAGCCACTCTCTAAGAAGTACCCTGCAAGCATCTGGCTATGTTGAACTGTGGCAATGCCAGCGACGAGCAGTGTGAGCAATCTGGCAGTGCAGGCCTAGAGCCTGACGTGGTGGTAGGCCATGCTCAGCATAGGTGCAGAGCCAGCTAGCAGTGTACCAAACAGTGCTGTGCCTGCAGCATGTAACTAAAGCAAGGCACTGGTAGCTATAAACACAGCAAGTTATCTTGGGACAACAGGACATGCACCTGCATCAACAAACCTTGCGTGTCATCCATAGTTGGACCAATAATCTATAATAGTGTGATGTGTGGTCACTCATAGGGAACCAATGAGTCCATGCCAACAAGGCACTCCGAGTTTATATAAGTTGTAGCAGTTCCCTTGCTGGGCACTTCTGCCTTTCCTATCCCTTCTCCTTCCATGCTTTACTTTACTGTGCTATACTCAACATAGGCCTGTGCCATAGGCCTGCAATACTGGAACACTAAAGGAACGATACTAGATCATACTGATCAGCAGTATTGATTCCAGCCTCCGTCATCATTAAACATTTCCTTAGACATTTCTTTTCATAAGTACTATCCATACGCTCTTCTTTGACTTGGAGTCTGTGTGCAAATGTTCTGCTACATACTAAGATTCAGTAAGGTTATACTTTACACAAGCAAATCCAAAAAGAACTGTTCTAACCCATGACTCCTGTAAAGGATGGACCATTTACAAAACTGTACATGGTACTTCAAAGTTGCTACGCTACACATGTTGACAAATACTTATATAATATTTATATTATAAATACAGAGCTGTGTGGGAGCTTTAAAGAAAATATATGAAAGCTTGAGAAACATAAAAGTTTAAATGAATCAGATGATAGTGGTTGCTTTTTTTTAAAGATGACTCTACATATTTATCCCAAATTCTACAAGCATAAAGTACTGCCTCAGTATATAAACATGATACATCTTTCCACTTGAAGATGTCTCTCACTATAGCTACATGGTTAGCTAAAGTGGTAGTACCTCCTTGCTGAGATGGAGTAATCAGATATGAAATAATCTAAACAAATCTGACTTTGAAAAATGTGAAGCTCATTTATAATAGGGAGTGAATGAAACACACTTAGTTTAAATTAGCAGACAGATGCATACAGATTATCCTCACAGACAGAAATCCTGGAAGTGCTAAAGTCATTGTAAAATTCAGTGACACCAGTGAAATCAGGATATTATCAAAAGTGTCAGATGCAACTGGAGCAACTGGTGCACTCTAATGCACTTGTATGGATTCGCAACTGTGTTTGATTTCAGTTGCCCTTGTAGTACCATAAATAACCTTTCAGCTACTCAGTTAACATTCTTTTGATAAACAGTGTCTACAGCAATAATTATAAAAGAGGCTCTTTGACATGAAGAATAGCTTTCAAAGTACAGTCCAATGCTAATTAGATACCTCTTCTCTTTTTTCCCACTTTCAAATATATATCTCACCTTCCCTGTTCTAAAAGAATCAAAAAAAGAAACCCAGTGCCACAAAAAATAACAGAGAGATGTGATTCTGTTCATCTTGTCAAGCTACAGCTTTTAATGATGGGCAGATTGTCCTGGGGTTTCTTTCGTGTGTGATGTAACAGCAAAATATATTTTAGCAGTAATTTCTAACTGAGAACAAGATTCTGCTGTGTCTGACATCCAACCAGCCATGAAGGGAACTAAATACAGTGGCTGCCCTGGAGGCAATCCAGCAGCCACCCCACATGAGAGCAGCATATAACAGATGGGACTAGGATGACTGATTTAATTAGAATATTTTAATAGAAGAATGGAGAAACATTGCACAGCTCTATCAGGTACTGAAAAACTCCATTAAATTCCCCAAATTAATTGTTCCATAGGGAGGACATGTCAAATAAAGCATATCTCACTGTAATCTCTGTTTCTTTTTCTCTGATTCTCTCTCTCCACCTCTTTCCTGCTCTAATTTTTTTTTTTTTCTTTTTTTGTCATTTGGAGAAGTTCCAGATGATCATCATGGAAAAGAATCTGTTACATTCAATTTTTAACATGCCTAAAACAGAGAAATATGTATTTGGATATACTCAAATACTTAACTAGATCTAATAATTAAAATGCTGAGTGGCTTAAAGCATTTGAATTGTTCTGATACCTTCAGTATCTAACTGTAGAAACCTCTTTCTTAAACATAAATTCATTAAAAAATAAAAGCCACCTGATAGTGAAAAATAATTTATCTTCCATAAAAGGTGTAACCTTTGTCCAAAAGAAAATTAATTATTAGGGTGGGGTTTTTTTTGTTTAATTTTTTTTGTTTGCTTGTTTTAATAGACAATAGGTTGTACCACATATTTTAATTGTCTATTAGGATCATGCGAATTTAATTAAATGGATTTTTTTTTTTTTTAAAGAAATGTTCAAACAATTTCAGATAAAGGCCTTTAAAATCTCCCAGTAATATGTCATTATATTCTCACAGGACAGAGATTGCTGTAAACTGTTTTTCCAGTTCTTAATAGAATTTGTATTGCATACCATAATTTCATTTTGAGGCTTGCAAAAAAAAAATTGCATATTTTAGGAACTACAGCAAGCCTACTGATGAAAATGAAATTCAAGTGCCAAGGAGAACAAATAGTCCACATAACAGTATAAGAAGAAAATCTCAGTATCATTTTGTGGGTTTTTCCTCTTAGATGAAATTATAAAGGTCCCAAAACTTACTGAAAGAGTATTTATAAAAGACCAACAGGATATATACACTTTGACATCAGCAGAATTTGGGACAGACTTTCTATACTTAAAGAAAGGGTTTAATTTTTGACAGCAATTCATCTACAGAAGCCAGATTTTTATCTTTTCTCTTGCCAAATGAGAACGTTACATTACTTGAGTGAGAAATTTATCAAGTCCATATTTAAATTAAAGAAAAACAAAAACAAAAACAAAAACAGAAACAAAAACCCCAAGGGCAACATAGTTTTTTCTGCATATGCTACCCAGACATTTTTATTTTCATGATTATTTTGCTGAAATACCCATCCTCAAGTGGCTTTAATTTTCCTGGAGGAATATATGTAGATCTCATTCTACAGTTTTGTAGCCTC
Source organism: Dryobates pubescens (assembly GCF_014839835.1). NCBI lineage: Eukaryota > Metazoa > Chordata > Aves > Piciformes > Picidae > Dryobates > Dryobates pubescens. The sequence continues at coordinate 12,469,771 of NC_071618.1, read as the reverse complement.
TCCTAGGCTTCAAGAATGGTCCATCACATAAATTACATACAGTCACTCTCCATTTACGAATAGCTAATATCTGACCTTGAATTTGTTTCTTTCTACAAACTATTTGGAAGGCTACTTATTACAAAATAAAGGGAAATACCTACATTTCCTCCTATTATTAGGAAGAAATATTATGTGAGCTGTCAAGTAGAGCTCCTATATTTTTCATTGTTGAATGATTCAATGTGACATAAATTGTTATACTTTCTCTTCTCTGTAGTCACTGAATATTTCAACAGCAGCCTACATCTGAATCCTGCAGAACTTAAAACCTGAACCTCTGCAATGTCATTCTGACATTGAGAATGTCCCAATAAAAATATTAAAGTAACATGTGGAATGCAGTTATGGTGCAATTAATGCCTCAGACAGAACAGCAGTTCAAGTTAGAATTTACAGCGTCAAGCACTTCCTTAAATTCTCTGTGTTTAAGGACTGTATTAACTTTGTCTTCACTATTTATTAGTAACACCATGTTCTGACTTCCAGTGCACATACTCAAGCTGAGCAGTACCATCTCTGGCCTATTTTCATTAAGGTTGCTTGTGAAATTTTCTAAAACCTCTGAACACAGGTCTTTTACTGCTCCTTAGGGGAGATAACTTACTCTTAATATACAAGTTACTTTATGGTTAATTTGTGACTGTCTGCATGATAGTGTATTTGGAAGGCAAACATTGCTCTGAGTTTAAGGAGGAGGAAACTAAAATGTTACATATCATCTAAATAAGTTGCTCTTCAGAAAATGTAGATGCAATTGCTGTTGAGGTCAAGTAAGATGGACATCCAAAGAACTATCAAACCTAAATGGCAGGCAATAAATGATAACACGAAGGGTGATGTCTGTTGAGGAATAAGTCAACTTTTTGCTTGGAATAATTTTTTAGTAACAATTCAGCTTCATATTTCATTAGAGTGGTAAGCAATATTTAAAAGCTAAAACTACAGAATAATCAATGAAAGGTTTGTGAAGGCTTCTACAAACGTTGACCACTTTTGCTCTAGGTGATGTTCCTTTTCTACTTTTCTGTCATTTTAGAAATACATAGAATACATAGAATACATAGAATAAACCAGGTTGGAAGAGATCTTCAAGATCATCGCGTCCAACCCATCAACCAATCCAACACCGCCCAAACAACCAACCCATGGCACCAAGCACCCCGTCAAGTCTTCTCCTAAAAACCTCCAGTGATGGCGACTCCACCACCTCCCCAGGCAGCCCATTCCAATGGGCAATCACTCTTTCTGTATAGAACTTTTTTCTAACATCTAGCCTGAACCTCCCCTGGCGCAGCCTGAGACTGTGTCCTCTTGTTCTGGTACTGCTTGCCTGGGAGAAGAGACCAACGTCCGTCTGTCTACAACCTCCCTTCAGGTAGTTGTAGAGAGTAATAAGGTCACCCCTGAGTCTCCTCCTCTCCAGGCTAAGCAACCCCAGCTCCCTCAGCCTCTCCTCGTAGGGCTTATGTCCCAAACCCCTCACCAACTTTGTTGCTCTTCTCTGGACTCGTTCCAGCAAGTCAACCTCCTTCCTAAACTGAGGGGCCCAGAACTGGACACAGTACTCAAGGTGCGGCCTAACCAGTGCAGTGTACAGGGGCAGAATGACCTCCCTGCTCCTGCTGGCCACACTGTTCCTGATGCAGGCCAGGATGCCATTGGCCCTCTTAGCTGCCTGGGCACACTGCAGGCTCATGTTCAGTCTACCATCGACCAGCACCCCCAGGTCCCTCTCAGCCTGGCTGCTCTCCAGCCACTCTGACCCCAGCCTGTAGCTCTGCATGGGGTTGCTGTGGCCAATGTGCAGAACCCGGCACTTGGATGTGTTCAATCTCATGCCGTTGGACTCTGCCCATCTGTCCAGCCTGTCGAGGTCCCTCTGCAGAGCCTCTCTACCCTCCAGCAGATCAACTCCTGCCCCCAGCTTGGTGTCGTCAGCAAATTTACTGATGATGGACTCGATGCCCTCGTCCAGATCATCAATAAAGATGTTAAAGAGCATGGGGCCCAGTACTGATCCCTGGGGCACACCACTGGTGACTGGCTGCCAGCTGGATGTGGCACCATTCACCACCACTCTCTGGGCTCGGCCCTCCAGCCAGTTCCTAACCCATCGCAGTGTGCTCCCATCCAAGCCATGGGCTGACAGCTTGGCCAGGAGTTTGCTATGGGGAACGGTGTCAAAGGCCTTGCTGAGGTCCAGGTAGACTACATCCACAGGCCTCCCCACATCCACCAGGCGGGTCACCTGATCATAGAAGGAGATCAGGTTGGTCAGGCAGGACCTGCCCTTCCTAAACCCATGCTGGCTGGGCCTAATCCCTTGGCCATCCTGTAAGTGCTGTGTGATTGCACTCAGGATGACCTGCTCCATAATCTTGCCTGGCACTGAGGTCAGGCTGACAGGCCTGTAATTCCCTGGCTCATCCAACCGGCCCTTCTTGTGGATGGGTACCACGTTGGCCAGCTTCCAGTCCTCTGGGACCTCTCCAGTGAGCCAGAACTGTTGAAAAATAATGGAGAGTGGCTTGGCCAGCTCATCTGCCAGCTCTCTCAGCACCCTAGGATGGATCCCATCTGGTCCCATGGACTTGTGGGGGTCCAAGCTGCTGAGGAGAGCTCCTATCACTTGCTCATGGAACACAGGGAAACCATGCAGCTCCCTGGCTCCCTCTGCCAGCTCTGCAGGCCAGCTGTCTGGTAGACGTTCTTTCCAGGTAGTAAAAACTGAGGTAAAGAAGGTGTTAAGTACCTCTGCCTTTTCCTCATCCTGTGTTACAACATTTCCTTCCATGTCAACCAAGGAGTGGAGGTTGTCCCTGCCCTTCCTCTTGCTATTAATATATTTATAGAAGGACTTTTTGTTGTCCTTCACATCAGAGGCCAGTTTAAGTTCCAAATGTGCTTTTGCCTCCCTAATTTTCCTCCTACATGCCCTAGCAACATCTTTAAACATCCCATGGGTTGCCTCACCTTTCTTCCAAAGATTATACACCCTCTTTTTTTCCCTTAGTTCTATTAAAAGTTCATTACACTTACAGTTTGAAGATTTTAGAGGAGAGTAATGGAGGAAGAAATGAGATGAAAGGGTATTTTGTATAAAATTGAAATTTGTATTTCATATATAGGACTATCTTTAAATTGAGCATATAAGTAAACCTAAACTAAGTACTCAAATGTTTCCAATGATTGCAATGATTGGTAAGAAGGAACATATTTTGGAAGGAACCTTCAAGGCATTAGATTACAAGTTTGATAGTTGACATTAGCACAGGATCATTCAGGTGGGAGGGGTCCTTTAAAGGTCTTCAGTTCAACCTGAGAGTTTGCTGATGTTGTTGATGAGCCTCTTTTCAGCATTTTTAAAAGATCAAAAAAATGCCTGAAGGCTGAAAAAAGCAACAATATAACCCTTTTCTTCAAAAAGGGTGAGAAGGAAGACACAGGTAACTACAGAGTAGTCAGCCTCACCTCCAGCCCTGCAAAGGTGATAAAGCAGCTCATTCTAGAAGCCATGTCTAACTGCATGAAATAAAAGATTACTAGGAGTAGACAACATGGATTTATGAAGGGGAATTCTTGCTTTACTGCTCTAATAATCTTCTATGAAGTCATGGCCAAATGGGTAGATGAAGGGAGAGCAGTGGATATAGTTTACCTTGACTTCAGCAAAGCTTTTGATATTGTCTTCCATAACATTCTCATTGGTAAACTCAAGAAAAGTGGGTTAGATGATTGGACCATGAGGTGGATTGGTAACTGGCTCAACAACAGAGTTCAGGGCATTGTGACCAGAAGTGCAGAGTCCAATTGAAAGCTTGTGGCCTGTGATGTTCCCCAGGAATCAGTATGGAGTCCAGTTCTCTTCAATATCTTCATCAATGATCTGGGTGAGGGAATTGAGTGTACCCTCAGCAAGTTTGCTGATGACAAAAAACTAGGAGGGGTTCCTGAAATATCAGATGGCTGTGCTGCTATCCAGTGAGATCTGGGAAAGTTGGAGAGTTGGGAGAAGGGAAACCTAATGAATTTCAATAAAGGCAAGTGTTCTTCATCTAGGGAGGAATAACACCAGGGACTAATAGAGACAAGGGGTCATCCTGCTGGAAAACAGCTCCATGGAAAAGCACCTTGGAGTTCCAGTGGACAGTAAGTGCAGTAAGAAAAGTGTGGTCAACAGGTTCTCCTCCCCCTCTACTCTGCTTTCATGGGACCATACCTGGAGTAGTGTGTCCAGTACTGTGACTCCCTGATTCAAGAGAGGCAGGGATCTGCTGGAGTCCAATGGAGAGGTATGAGGATGACTCTGAGAATTGAACATGTCTCCTATGAAGAAAGACTGAGAGAACTGGGGCTGTTTATTCTTGAGAAGAAAAGGCTGAGACAGGATCTTATTCATGTCTATAAATATCTGAGGGGTCAATGTCAAGATGAAAGTGACAGCCTCTTTTCAGTGGTGCTCAGTAATAGTACAAGGAACAATATGTGTAAGCTAGAAACAGACAGTTCCACTTCAATATGAGGGGAAGCTTCCTTATTGTGTAGGTGATGGAGCACTGGAACATGCTGTCGAAGGAGCTTGTGAAGGCTCTGTCCCTGAAGACTTACAAAACCCACCTGAATGCATTCTTGTGTGGCCTGCCCTAGGTGATCCTGCTTTGCAGTGGGGTTGAGCCAGATGGTCTCTAGAGGTCACTTCTGACACCCAGTGTCATAGGATTGTACACAGCTGTGTGATCAAATCAGTGTGCTAAGGGCTTTTTTGAGACATATCATGAGAAACTGGAGATGGAGGCTGCTCAACCTCTATGGTCTCTGATCTCATCAGAGGTTCTTAATTATCCCTGAAGCCATTTCTGCCTCAGACTGGATGAGTCCCTCTCCTCCAGTCTTTCCTTATTGTGCAACTGGCCTAGCTCTGACTGTCTTTGTGGCATCTGCTGAACTTGCTGCCATTTATCAATGTCCTTCCTGTATTAGGGTGCTCTAGCATGTTAAGATACTTGCTTTTAACAAAGAGCAGGAGATAATCAGAGAGAAGGAGATAATCAGTCCTTTGATCTGCCAATAAAATCACATATGCTGTTGACCTTTGTTTCTAGGACATGCTTCTGGCAGTTCAGTTTGCTGTCAATAAAATCCTCCAACTCCATTTCCATGTGGCTGCACCTCTGCCAGTGTATCTCCAGCCTGTATTGCCAAAAGTGATTATTTCCTTTATTCCTTCCTTGCCTTCCTTGTTGAGTTTCATAAAGTTTGTGTTGCGCCATTCCTTCTACCTGCTCAGCCACCTCTAGATAACTGTCTTGTTTTTGAGCATATTGATTCATTCCCTCAGTTTTGTGTCATTCATAGGCTTGATCAGGGCACTCTGTTTGCCTCCTCCAAGTCACCAATAAAGATGTTGTACAGCACGGGTGCTAAAGTAGATCTCTGCGGTATGCTATTTATTGATGGCCTCTAGGTACAATATGATGGATTAAGTATGGTCAACTAATTCCATCCATCTAACCATTTTTGCTGTACAGTCATCCATGTCACCAATTTGGATACATGAATATTGTGGGAAGCAGTGATAGAGTTTGTCTTTGTTCCCCTTTTCCTCTTTTGCATTGGAACTCAGTCTCAAGACAGTCTCCCGTTGCATGGGAGCCGCAGAAATGCGGTGGGATGACTCACATGACTGGAGCACTGTAATTGATGGCTACAGGCTCTTCAGAAGAGACAGGCGAGGGAGAAGGGGTGGAGGGGTGGCCCTGTACATCAGGGAGGCACTACATGCCATTGAGCTGGAGATCAGGGACCATCAGGTTGAGTGCCTGTGGGTGAGAATTAGAGGGAAGGCCAACAGGGCTGACATCCTGGTTGGAGTCTGTTATAGACCACCCAACCAGGAAGAAGAAGTTGATGAAGCATTTTTTAGGCAGCTTAAGGCTGTCTCAAGATCGCCTGACCTTGTTCTCATGTGCAACTTCAACCTGCCTGATATCTGCTGGGATCTTAACATAGCAGAGAGGAGGCAGTCTAGGAGGTTCTTAGAGTGTATGGAGGACAGCTTCTTATCCCAGGTGCTGCAAGAGCCAACCAGGGGTTAAGGCTATGCTTGACCTCCTCTTCACCACTAGGGAAGGGCTGGTGGGTGATGTAGTGGTCGGAGGGTGTTTAGGGGCCAGCGACCACGAGATAATTGAATTTTTAATATTCGGTCAAACTAAGTGTGGCAGCAAGAAGACCTCCACTCTGGACTTCCAGAGGTCAGACTTCTACTTCTCACCAAATTTTTTCAATATTCAATGAAATTATCATGGTCATAAAAGTCAAATCTCTGTAAGTGCCAGCCAGCATTATAATAGTTTTTTACCTAAGCTTCTCTGATTATTATGAAACTGAAGTTAATGTGTTTCTCTCTATTTTTTAAGATACTTGTGTTTTCCTATGCATCCACACAGTCATTTTGTTTGTCAGCATTAATACTTGAATGGAAGATTTTAATATAATACATAGAATTGCAGGACTGCATGTACTTTCTGTTACACCAGTGTCTTAACTGTATACTTTCTTTAAAAGAAGAATGATTATGACTGAAATTCTTACAGACAGCGGGAAAATTTTAATTTCTCTTTAGCTGATTTGATATCTGTTCAAGTACCAAAATGAAGTACTACCTAAAGAGGAAACAAATAAGCAGGTGCTCTGAGTTTCAAGATCCCAACTACTGTCCAAGTTAGTCTTAAATAGTTTTATGCTTGGCAATTGGTTTCTCCAACTCAAACCAGCTTTCATGAAGTGGAAATCTCATATTTCTTGTTCAGAAGTAAGCTTTTGGCTAAAGCAGTTATGATAGTATGAGCTGATTTCAAGTGAGTATTGGAGTTGAAAAAACCCAACAACTTTACCTTGCAGCTGTGTTTTACGTCTGCAAAGGAAAGCTTGGGAGATTTAGAGATATTAAGAAAAAAAAATCAGTATATCTAATTTTTCTAAGAATAGTTTCTGAAATAACTGTTTCAGCAAACTTCCTGAAATCCATAGAACTACCCTGCTCTTAGAGATGTATTAAGGGAGGATTTGAAGTTGCAGATAGAAGTGTAAACCACTTGACAGACCTGTCCCAGAAGTTATGCAGTATCTGTGTGATATGATTGCATCTCTGTCTCTGAAAGTGCAATTGTTTTTCCAGAGGTGAGTACAGACACCATGATACTTGTAGGCAGAGTTTCACATGATAAGTTAAGTCATTGACTTGTTTTTTCCTATTTGACTGCTACTTTTTTGGTCACTAAGAAATGGTCTGAAGAATTTAATGTCAGATCAATTTTTTCCTTCTTTTCTAATAATATAACTTAGATGAAATTTAAACCAGGCATGATTAGCACTCACTTAAAGAGTTTCTATTTGGTATGTGCAAAGTTTCAGTTTCACTGTGTTTGTAAATCTTCACAAACCAAACAAAGTTAAGACCCTGATAAAGCAGAAGGTACCCAAAGATGTAAAATTTAACTCTAGGATGTATTACCAAGCTCAGAATTGTTTTCTATGACTTCTCTGATAATGAAAATACAATTTATTGAGGTAAAAAAAAAAAAAAAGGGCCAAAAAAGATCTTAATTAAAATTTTAATTAATAAATTTCATGTGCTCCTAGCCTATATATACGTTGTCAAGTCTCCTGTGAAAGCCTATTTAGATTGATCAAGATTTTAAAAAAGAAATCTGAATCCAGATAAAGCTGTCTACGTATTGTAAAACTACCTTAGTGTAAGAAAATCTGGTATATGGCCAGGAAGAAAGGACAACTGTGTTAATCTGGCAGAGAATTAGATGTTCAATAAACTTCAACCATGGTAATTTATTATCCAGTACACTTAAATTTTTTGTAACAAGTCTAATGCATGCAGATCTACTTAAGTATATTATTCAGAGCATCAATAATTAAATAAAAGCAACAATAGAGAAGCTTGGATGGCTGACTCATATTTTTGCGGATCCCTTGCTACTCTAAACAATTTTTGAGGAAACCAGATGACAGTTTTGTTTCTAACATTCATCACTTATGGAGATCATAGTTTTAAACTTGGCTTCTATGAAATGTAGAAAAGTAAATCAATGATGACCTGTTCCTGAAGTATGAAAATCTTTGAATATCATATGGGCTAATTTTTTTTTTTTTTTTTTTAATCACTTGTTCATTTAAATACATTATTTCTTCATTTCAATGAAACCCATTTGCAGTAAATCCACTGACAGGACATGCCCAAGTATGTTTAGCCTGAGGCACTAGAAGTTGTTCAAACCCACATTGTTCGCTAAAAATTTTTCCTTGTCTTCTATTAATCAAAAGATAAGCAACTTTGTCAGCAATATGTGGCAACAGGAAACGTGCATGTTGAACAACACCTCTCTTACTATCTTTTATATTGTCTTGCTTATATACCATTTTAATTCACTACACTGACCACCTAAGTCTGATCACTCCTTAAGTGTGAAAAGAAAAGCAGATCTTCTTTTTATCCAACTGTATCACACAAATTCAATTCTCTTTCATGTTTTGCATGTTGCCCGTCGTAAAAGCCCAGGAGCCCACAGACGTGACTTGCCAGGCAGAGGGACAAATCCTGGGTGAGCCAAGACCCCGGGACAGTTTTGTTTTATTGCAAGAAGAAACAAGAACCTCTGCAAAGATTGCAGCTGGAGAACCTCTCCAGAACAGGCAAAGCTAACAAGCCCAGAGCTGCGGGGATGAGCTCTCCCCACTCCCCAGCAAAGTGTGAATTAAAATGCACCTCGTGTTCTTGGGATTATAAGCACAGTAACCAAGAAAACTGGACTGAAGTGATTTGCAGTGAGCAACCCAGCAAATCTGATTTTTTATAAGCATCTGCTAAAAGGTCTGTGCCCTAGCAAGTTCTAGAGCCCCCCGCCCCTTGTGGACAAAGCCAGCATATTGCTGATGTTTTTTTCTTTGCAGTTTAAATTACTGTTTGTTGTTTCTGTTTGCTGTTTTGTTGAGGTTTTTTTGCTAATATTCTTTAAATCGTTACATGTTCCTGCTGGTGAGATATCTTTTCCACAACTGAATGTTTTGAACCACTAAATAGGGTTTATTAATATTTTCTGTGGGATTTCTCTTTATTAATAAAATTATTAATATTTTTATTAACCATTCTGGCTATTACATATTAACTATAACAGTCATGACTGCAGAAGTCTAGAGAATTAAGGGGTTATTGTCTAGGTGTACTGTGAAGTACTTGCATACTTAGAATCAGGGAAGGCTGAATTGTTTTAATTTATTTATCTGGTCATTAATAATGTAGCCTTTGTTCTCATTTTGAATTATGCATAAGCCAGTGACAGTTTTGAAATACAGAGTTTATTTGTACTTCTTCTAATTTCAACATACGGTTAATTCAGCCTTTGTTAGCTGCATTTGCCTATCCCTGTTTATGAACTGGGAAAATGGATCTGTAGGAAAAATTTCACAATATATTTTGCTATTACTTTTCCTAGTTTAGAGGGCCTTTCTTTGAAAGAATGATTTTACATTGCCACTGATGTTCGGTGGGAATGGAATTATTTACTGACAGTGACACCATTGGTGTCACACAGTACAAGGCTTCTAAAATCCCTGGAAAGAAGCAGCTTCCTTTATTATTAGATATTTAAATCACGACAGTGACTTTGTACAATTAATGCAGAAGATGTTGCCTTTATTGCATAAAATCAAACACTCCTGACCACCCTGTGCTTTGTACTATTTCTCCTATTTACATTGTGATATCCCTTATTGATTACTTCTTTTTTTTTTTTTTTTTCTTTTCTTGTTGGTGCACAGAATTAATAACATCCAGCAAGAACAGTCAACATATTTAAAAATCAGAGATAATTTACTGCTGGTTTAAAGAACTCTTTTTAATTTGTATACTTCAGTATTCTGTCTCAATACAACACAAAAGAATCTCAGTGCTTGAAAAGTTTGAGTTCATGTGTTTATGAAGGCTTTGCTTCACTTCATTTTTTATTTTATTTTTACATCTCAGAAACATGCCAAAGTCTGTGTTTTAAACTAAATATTTGTTAAATCTCACTTAAGCCAATCACAAACTTGCTGTGTTTTCTCATTAATTATACCTTGGACCTCAAAGCACAAAGTTCAAGCACTGTATGATATTATGAGCTACTACAATTTACTTAATTTAAAAACAAGAGTTTTCATAATGAATACAATTACATCCCTGAGATTTCTCATTTGAATGTTCAGTTAAGTGATGTGAACAGTGAAATAACAATATTTTACACTGTAGCAAATTACTTCAATAAAACAAGACTACTTACAGAAGAGTTTCACAGAACTAGGTGATCCATCAAATTTCTGCATTAAATTTAAAGCTAATAAAATCTAACCACCTATTTTTTTCTGTCTAATTCTGATTTCTAAATTAATTATTGCAGCTCAAAAAAGAAATCTGAGCAACACAGTGAATATAAGAGGAAAAATAGCATGTTAGTATTTAACAGAGGAATGGCAGAAAACAAAGCAGTATGTTATACCAGTGAATAAATCCACAATAAAATTTATCCTGAAAAATTGCATAAAGTTTGGTTCATTCATCTCTAATATGTTACTTTGGAACTTGGAAATAAACTGAGGGAGGCATCCTCAGTGATCAGAGGCATGTAACAGCTTCCACATAAGGGAAGATTTAGCAGAGTAGAATAGAATTATTAAGTTTGTAAATTTGGAAAACATCAACATGCTTATTTCTGGTTTTATATGCTTTATGTTCCTCATAATAGTATAGGTGTATAGTGCTGAACAACAGGTACAGTATCTGATTCTGGCCTTGTAGACTGTCCTGTATTCAAACTGTGTAGTTTTCTTGGAGAAAATGAGATATAACAACCCAAAAAGGAACCAAGGATGTGAGCTAGTGAAACAGCCAAGGACCATGAAGATTTCAAGTATTCTCCCTGTCCATTTTCTATTTATCTATAAATGATAGTACAGCTATAGGAGTATAGATGTACTCCTACAATTGTACTCCTACAAGTAGAATCATAGTCTAGATTAGATTTTTTACCAAAGCACTTAGGTGTTCCTCACATTCTTGTGTTACTGGACACACAGAATGGAAGTTTAGATGTGAAAAAAACAACCACCACGACCACCAAATCCCAAACAACCAACCAAAAAAAAAAAAAGAAAAAGAAAAAGAAGAGGAAAATATGTGCATAGAGTAAACCAAAGCTGAACAACTTTTAAGCTTACTTCTAGAGGACAGTTTTGATAAAGTGTATAATATTTCTAGTAAGAAATTATGCAAAGAGAATACCTGATTTTTGTTGTCTGAGACATTTTCAGATACAAATTCGAATGAACAGCTATTGTGACTGATCTTTGGGAGGGAAAGATCTTTGGGAGGGAAAGTCCTGTTTTATAAATGTATTGCTTTGGAAAACTGCCTGAAGGAAGAGATCAGAGGTCTATTAGGAATCAAAGAATCCTTTTGCTGTTCTAATAGATCATCAAAGGAAGCTCTTAGCTAGACTGTAGAGTTTATGCTCTAACCTTGCTTTGATAGTCAGGCTAATCAAAGCCACCTTTTTTATATTTAAGGCCCATAATAGTCTATAGGAAAGTGGCAGTCCCCAACTGGTGTGTGGGAATAGGTGTCTACTGTTCAGCAGCAAAACCAGAAAATTTGATAAGATTATAAGCAGAAAAAGGTGTTCAGTACTCTTTCAGAGCATTCTTCTGACACTGTCAGAGTCAATCCTTAAAGCTCAGTGTAATTTGGAGCAGACTTCAAAGCATTATGACACTATACAGATGTTCTCTTCATGAAGATAAATTAGGAAATTTGAAAATGAAGTCAAATATGTACTATACTTTGTATGTTTCCTTAAGTGAAATGATCAAGTAATATGGTGAGGCTTTTCCTGTCCTTATGTACCAGTTTCTCCTGCCCATTTTCAGTTCATATCTGAATTAGGTTTTAATATATTAATTTTATTTTAACAGCTTTTTAACAAATGAGAGGAATAGATACCACATCCAGAAGTTACAAAAGCTTAATTAGATATGGTTCTGATAGGAAAGTGGTTAACAGTGTTTTGGTTTTTTAATTCCAGAATGTCCATGATTTTTCCCTTTGGTAAAGTCAATGTCTGAAACAAATGTCTGTTTCTGTGAGTTTGCTGTATGTGAACCATTTTTACCTGTTTGTCATTGTTGTGTTAAGTAGGAATAATAAAGTCATACTTAGAAGTTAAGCTACAGTGTATATTTCAAATTAAGAACAGGTTGAGAACACTGATAGCTTTGTAGTTAAAAAAAAAAAAAAAAGACAGAGAGAGAGAGAGAAAAAGATACTTTTTCCCATATTGTGGGGTGTTTTGTTTGGGGTTTTGTGTGTGCATATCATTTTTGTTTTGGGGGGTTTGGCGGGGGGGATTGGTGAGGGGGGGTGGTGGTGTCGGGCTTTGTCTTTTGTTGTTTGTTTGGTTTTCCCATTTATCATCCATCTTGAAATATGCTGCTGTCTTCTTGTTGGCTATTTCTTTTGCAGGAATCCTTGTTACCTTTCCAATGTTTCAAATATGCTTTTGGGGGGGGGGGTTGTTTTGGTTTTGGTTTTAACTTTGGGATTTTTAAATTGAGGTTTTAGTAGCACCTGAGGAGAATAATTCACACCAGTTTTGAGTGTTATTATATGCTACCTAACTGGCTAGCAATGACTTATGTATTTACAGCAACAGATGATCCCCACATAATTAGATGTAATAAATTTTTAACTTCCCAAGGCCCCTGCTTCTCAGCTGGACTGCAACTGTTTCTAGCAAAAATATTTCCTATAAATTTATTAACCTTGAATATTAGTCTCTTGAATCAAACTCCTTTCTAAAAGTCACTTACCTAGTTAAAAACCAAAACAAAACACATTTTTTTCCTACTGTACTTCTTTTCTCTCTTGCTTATACTTTATGTTTTCATTTGTCTCTCCTTCATGATGGTCAGTGAATCATTTTATCTAGTTTCAAGTTTGTATGTTATGTATTCAATAGCTGTTTCTCAATTATTTTCTGTAACATTGTTACAGTTTAACTACTTCCTCTGTACCTTTTGCTTTATTAGATTTCTTTACAACTCAGTACAAACTAAATTATGATTCAAATTTTTTTTCAAAATTACCTTCACTCTACAACTAATAATGTTATAGGCAGTTGACATTTGTCTGGAAGAAATAATCCAAATTCACCCTTTTTACATGTTTTAAAAGATACCCTTGTTCCTCAGGAGTTAAAATGGAGTTATTTTATGCACTAGAGTTATCAGAGTACCTCTCCATTTATATTCAACAATAATTCAGGGCAGGCTGTTTTGAAGAAGAGGAAATCTGGTTCATAAATTGAACAAGGAAGTCAGATAATAATAATAATTAAAAAAAAAAAAGAACCAGAAGACAATGGAAAATCTCAGCTTTTTTTTTTCTTTTTTTCTCTGAGTTTTCAGATACCTTTTTCTCCTGATTTTACATAAAATGCCTGTTCATATTACTAAATATGTGACATTTCACTAAAAAATTATCTTAATGGATTAAAATGTGCAGAAAATGCTCATTTATCTATAATAAATAGCTATTAATATGTTCTATGCTGAGATCTCCATTGCTTAAATTTCTGTCATTAATTGCTCAAGTTCACAAATTAAGCAAATTAATAAAATAGTAGACTATCTCTTCCAGTCCTATGCACTGTTGTCACTTATCATATGTATGAATGAAAGCAGTCAAGAAACTTTACATGTAGAAGAAAAACAACTTTACATGTAGAAGTCCATTGGAAAAAATAGTTCCCAGTCCATCTAAGCAGAGCTCTTACTGGGATTTTGATAACACACTCTTCTCTACAGTTAAACAGTATAATGGATTAGGCAGCTTAACAAAATCCATTTTTTCCCTGTGTAGCTCACAGTCTCTTCACACACAGAGGGCTGGTTATACCACTTTATATCAGATTCATATGCCATTTGACTCAACATTTTCCCAGACAGACAAAACTGGCTAATGTTCAAAACATTCTAATAACATTTGTACTCACAGTTGAAGAGGGCCAGCACTTACTAATTTTTCATTTGGTGCATATTTGTCAACCATATGGCACATTGTTGCCATACTTAGGATGTTAAAATCCTTTATTAAAGATAGTGCTACTGAGATCAAATGGCCTTCATTATTTTTGTTCTAAGTGTATACATATCTCTATAAAAGGTTTAATATATACAATATAGTGAGTGCACTTCTAAAAGGTGAACTTACTTAAGTAAGTTCAGTGAAGGGCATGACAATGATGAAGGGACTGGAGCATCTGTGTTTGAGAGATCTGACACTGCTTACCTGGAGAAGAGGAGGCACAAAGAATGTTATCAATGTATATGCATACTTGACAGAGAAGTGAAGTCTGAGACAGACTTTTCTCTGTTATACCAAATGAAAGCAAAGACAATGGGCAAACAGAAACACAGGAGGTTCCAACTCAACATATGAAAGCACTATTTTACTGTGAAGGTGGTCAAACACTGCCCAGGGACAATGAGCACATTCTGAAATAGAGAAAATTCCACTGAAACATAAGAAAAAAACATTTTCAATGTGAGTGTTGTTAAACACAATTACAAGCTGGGTGATGAGTAGATTGAGAGCTGCCCTGCAGGGAAGGACTTGTGGGTATTGGTGGAAGAAAACTTGAAAATGAACCAGAAATGCACACTCACAGTATAAAAAGATAATCACATGCTAGGCTGAATAAAAAAAAAAAAGTGTGACCAGCAGTTTGAAGGACATGATTCTTCCCCTCTATACAACTCTTGTGAGACCCCACTTGGAGTACTGAGTTCAGCTCTAGGGTCCCCAGTATCTGGATCTGATATAGCAGGAGGGACACAACAATGTTCAGAGGAGTGAAGGATAACTCCTGTGAACAAAATCTGAGAGTTTGGGTACTTTATCCTGGAGAAGAGAAAGCTCTGGAAAGACCTTTTCGCAGCCTTTCAGTACTTATAGTACTTAATAAGGGCCTAAAGGACAGATGAGGAGGCACTCTTTATCAAGGAGTTCAGTGCTGAAGAGTAACTGTTCATTCTGTGAAATCAATACAACACTACAAAAGCCAACAGAATTATCTTTTCATAGTTTGTAATAATTCAAAACAATTAATGAACCTGGGAAGAAATGAGATGCTTTGTACTGTGTGGGGAACAGAATTCCTTTATGGTCTCTCCTTTATGCAGAAGAAATTGAAAAAAACTATAACAAATCTTATTTGCTTATAATAGTTGCAAATTCCATCTTTTCATAGCTTGCAATAATTACAAATTCCATCTTTTCATAGACAGATGGTAAGAATAAATGATAATAATAAATAAATAAAAAATAGCACAGAACTATTACATTGTTTCAAAATCTTAATGAGGAACAAATAGGCAAGAATTTGCCTTTTCTGTATGATTCAGAAGCAGAAATACTACTGAAATCAGGAAAAGTTTTTAATATTTAATGGTAATCTGAAAATAACTTTCTAATTCTTAACAGTGGAGAGAGAAGTTTGTATGAATTTCACTAAATGAAGAATGAATTATTTTCTATACTCTTTGGTCAGATTTTTTTTTTTCCTTGCTATGACCTTACATTATCCTGTTAGAGCTCAAGTTTCCTGCACAGTTTTGGAAATAATTTTTTGCTGTTCCCTTGTTGAAAGCCCTTGACCACCTGTCGCTGAATCCAAATTTGTAGCAAAATGAATTTTTTTCTGTAGCTTTCACCTAACCAGTTGGCATACCTAGTCCCCATCTGGAAGACTTCCAAGAGCAAGGAGCGGGCAGATTCCTGCATATTCTGTTGGAAGTTTCAGTTTGCTGAACTGAAAACTGCAAGAGAGCTATTCTATTTGCTTTATTCTGTTGAAGAAACTTCAAGATAAGTATTAGTTTATTAAATGTTTTGAATTGAGAAGTGGCAGTAGGAAATATTTTCACTTTTTTTTTTTCCTTATCTTTTTTTTTTGTTTTTTCTCTTCTCTGTAACAGTTTTCAGGAATGTAAATTCAACTAAATCTCATTTAATTCTTTTCTATTCTTGGTCAAGAACTTTTCAGAATCAGATTTGACATGTTGAGGTCAGTACAATGTCACAATTTTAAACAACATTTTATTGAGAAACATCTTGGGCATAATTCTATGGAGTAGAAAGGAATTCTAACATCAAATAACTCTTCAGCATAAGCTACACATCACAAAATGATTGTGGGACCTTTCAAGTTTCTTGAGGGCACCTATACTTATCTCCAGGGCTTTCTGTGGAATCTTTAGCACATATCCTCAGAAAGGTTTTTACTCCAGGAAGTATCTACTGGAGGTTAAGGCTGGTTCAGAAATTTACTGAAGTCTGTATGTGGATCATATCTTCCTATATTTGTCAAAGCTAAGCTTGTTTCTACTGTGCATGTCTGTTCCTGGCATGTTAAATAGCTTTCTGCTGTGTAGAAATCAAATGCAAAGGATCTGAGATATTTGACTTGGCTTCTGAGAGGTCAGTGTGTGGTTTCCTTTTTGAGAGAGAAATGAAAGGATGAAAACTTATAATGCTTCACTGAGTTTGCTTTTATGTGCAATATACACAGCTTCCCTGATAACTGTGTTTTTGAACAGAGGTGTGAAATAATCAGTACAGAGTTCAGAAATAATTTGTATTGGTGTTCCCAGGAAGACTCTGCAGACAAGCTGCTGCAAAATAGCATAGTCAATTCTAATGTACCAAGTCCCTCTTTTAATGACTAAGTTCTTTTGCTAGCATCAATAGCAGCTGAGCTGGTGAGCCAGGCATAAGTTAAAGCTCCTTTTCATGAATATGAATTTGAAGTTGCATTTCTATGTAAATTTCACATCTTCTGTAACTACAACAATTTCAGTAAGTAATTTTCAGTAAATATTTAGAGATAAATAAAGGAGATAATTTTCCATTCTCTGAGCATGTGGCACAGATATTATATCCCATTGTGATATTCTGAAACATATTCTGCATAACAGTATTGTCCACAACTTGTTGAACAGTAAATTTAAACAGTAAATTTAATTATTCAAATAATTAAACTAAAAAGCCAAGTAAAAGCATTTTCTAAGAATTTTGGTATGAATTGTGTTGGTGGTCATGTGCTGGTTTGGTTTTCTTTGGGAGTTTTTTGTTTGTTTATTTGCTTTTTGTTTAATAAAAATGAAGATGTACACTTTTAGTGATTGGAACAATTATTAAACTAAAAATATTTAAATTTATTGCACTAAGAAGCTGCAACTAAATCTTCCCTTGATCTTAACAGGCAGCTAAATCATACAGCAAGATTTATTCTCCCAGTCAAAACAGACTGAGTTCCAAATACAAAATGTCTATGATGAAAGTAGAGAATCTCCACACTGTAAAACTTTTATTAAAAATAAATATGTGAACAATAAACAAATAAATTACATTTACTGACAGTATATTACTAACTATGCCCTTTTCTTTTTTTCCCTAAATTACTCCTATAACTCTATTCTATACAATATTGAATACACTTCATATTAACCAGAAAAAAAATTATCACTTTCCTTTATGGAATAACTTAGATACTTGCCGACACATTCAGGGGGGGAAAAAAATCACTTCCTGTGATTCCTTTGCAAACATTTGGAAAGAAATATGTTTCATATATCACTGCATTAGCATGATTATACTTAAACTGTGTGTCCTGGCTTTAATTGGCATTTTGCTTTATTTTAGTACTCCCACTGCTACCATGTAGATCTGAGAATTACATTAAATGCAGGCATATGGATCTATTTAACATGCCTTCACACTGAATTTGTACAGTTCTTGATCTTACCACTGTATAATGGCACTTTTTTTTTTTTGGTTGTTGCCAACACATTCATGACATACAGCTGACTGCTTTTATAGCTTTTAATTAAAATCTGAAGTGGAAAGTGTCTATTAGTCATTGTGTGAAGCCAGTCATAAAGAAAAGGTTGTTCAAACCCTGTAGAAGATGGATCACAGTTACATCAGTTTTCCCACCTTTGTCTTCATGATGAAGAGAAGATCATTCAAGTTAATTACATCAAAGTGGGAGGTCTTGGAGGCAGAGCCTATTTTGACAAGTGCCCTCGATTACTAAGGACCCACAAATAAATATGCAAGCCAGGATTTTTATCAATATATTATTTGCTTTCATAGACTCATTAGAATGTGTGGCTTAATTTTTATCCATGTGTTTCTTTTTGTTTAGATTGGAAGATGAACTTGTGTGGTATGTTGCAGCTTTGGATATTAACTTTTTCTCTAAAATGTATGTTTCCAGAATGCAAGGAATCTACAGACATATTTCTACTTGTGATTTTGAGGAATGTTTATTTGTCACACACTAAGAGATACGTTTCCATGAGCTTCTTTACCGTGTATGTTTGTTTGACCATTACATAGATATTTTCAGAGCTTCTTCTCATGAGTGAAGCTGCTGCTTCCTTGCTCAGTACATGAGACTGAAATTCATCTTATTCTTTTGTAGACTACTCTTGTAGCCTGCTAAAACACTCAGCATATTTGAAATAATTTAGGAAATGTCTTAATGCACTTTAACATTTTTTGTTAAGTTAGTTTTTGCTCCCTTTTAAACATTTTTTTGTTAAGATAAACAGAAAAAAAGCAGAAAGAAATGCAAACACCCTACGGCACATTCTGATATTACTTCAAAATTTATATTCATACAACTCCCTTTCTTTCTGCTTATCCTGCAGATAACTTTCTCCTTTCTGTTTTCTTTTTCCAGGGTTGTATAAAATTAAGTGATATCATTACCATGTCCATAACTCTGGATCTTTTTACATTTAAATAAAAATTTTGTGTCATCATTTGTTAAATCAATGTAAAATTATATGCATATTAACAAGGTCATTTAATCTCGCTGGCAATATTTTCTTAAAATTGAATTAAACAAAAATCTAATTTGATTTATTTATTTCTACCAAAAAAGTACATTTTAACTCCTTTAAACTTATCCAATGGAAACTGGCCAATGCAATGCCCATCCACAAGAAGGGCTGGATGGAGGAACCTGGAAACTACAGGCCTGTTAGCCTGACCTCGGTGCCAGGAAAAATTATGGAGCACATCATCTTGGGGGCAATTGCTGCACACCTGAAGGATGGTCAAGGGATCAGGTCCAGCCAACATGGATTTAGGAAGGGCAGGTCCTGCCTGACCATCCTGATCTCCTTCTACGATCAGGTGACCCACCTGGTGGATGTGGAAAAGGCTGTGGATGTCGTCTACCTGGACTTCAGCAAGGCCTTTGACACTGTCCCCCACAGCAAACTCCTGGCCAAGCTGTCAGCCCATGCCTTGGACAGCAGCACTCTGCACTGGGTTAGGAACTAGCTGGAGGGCCGTGCCCAGAGAGTGGTGGTGAATGGTGCCACACCCAGCTGACAGCCAGCCACTAGTGGAGTGCCCCAGGGATCAGTGATGAGCCCCATCCTGTTCAACATCTTTATTGATGATCTGGATGAGGGGATTGAGTCAGTCATCAGTAAATTTGCAGATGACACCAAGTTGGGGGCAGGTGTTGTTTGGTTAGAGGATAGGAGGGCTCTCCAGAGGAGCCTTGACAATCTGGACAGATGGGCACAGCCCAATGGCATGAGATTTAACACATCTAGGTGCCAGATTCTACACATTGGCCACAATAACCCCATGCAGCGCTACAGGCTGGGGTCGGAGTGGCTGGAGAGCTGCCAAACAGAATGGGACCTGGGGGTGCTGGTCGATAGTTGGCTGAACATGAGCCAGCAGTGTGCCCAGATGGCCAAGAAGGCCAATGGCATCCTGGACTGCATCAAGAATAGTGTGGCCAACAGGAGCAGGGAAGTCATTCTGCCCCTGTACTCAGGACTGGTTAGGCCACACCTTGAGTCCTGTGTCCAGTTCTGGGTCCCTCAATTTAAGAATGACATTGAGACTCTAGAATGTATCCAGAGAAGGGCAATGAGGCTGGTGAGAGGCCACGAGCACAAGCCCTATAAGGAAAGGCTGACGGAACTGGGAATGTTTAACCTGGAGAAGAGGAGGCTCAGGGGAGACCTTATTGCTCTCTACAGCTCCCTGAAGTGTGGTTGTAGCAAGAAGGGGGTTGACCTCTTTTCCCAGGCAACCAGCACCAGAACAAAAAGACACGGTGTCAGGCTGCACCAGGGGAAGTTTAGGCTCGAGGTGAGTAGAAAGTTATTCACAGAGAGAGTTGTTAGCTGTTGGAATGGGCTGCCCAGGGAGGTGGTCGAGTCACCATCCCTGGAGATGTTCAAGAGGGGATTGGACTTGGCACTTGGTGCCATGGTTACGAGGTCTTGGGTGACAGGTTGGACTTGATGATCCTTGAGGTCTCTTCCAACCTTATTGATTCTACGATTCTGTGATACCCAGAGCACAACTTATTGCGGATTTCAGATAATGAAAGCCTTTAGACACAACTTGTAGTAATGAGTACAGAAGGACTGGCAAAGGTACGTAGAGGTTATTGAACTAAAAATGTTGCCTGGTATTTAACTTGATGTTTTTCACCTTCACTTAGGAGATGTAGTCTCTATTACTACTGTCTACAGAGCTTAGAAAGTTATTATTCAAATGTTATATATTCTGATAATTTTGTTATGTTACATACTTTTGGCACTTACTAATATCATTCTGTGCTCTTGTGGTCACTGGTTTGCACCTAAATTCTAACTGACCAAGTAAAAAATAGACGTTTTTGATTAAAGGATATTGCTTTGTACCATAAAGAGAGATTGATTAGCTGTGGTTTGTAATATCTTTGGTAGAGGTCTGCAAAGAATTCACTTAAATGGTATTAACTTTACTTTTGTTCATCTTTTTCTTTCATGGGGGGGAAAAAAATCCGTATCAACAACAAACAGATGTATTCAAACTTTGACTGAAGTTATGGTCACATTTATATGAACATGTAACTCCCAAGAAAGGAATCTCTTCCCTACTAATTGTGGGTACATGTTCTAAAATTACTCAGGTGTCTTAAATGACAAAATAAAAGATTATGTTTAGAAGACAAAGATCAATCTATATGCACAGCAATTTTCCTGAGAATTCAGATCATAGTGTTACTGAACACAGAAACACACATTACCGATGCAATGCATGTCATCTTGTGTCAGCAATCATTGTCAGGCAAATAAATAAATAATTTATATCAAACATTACTGATTGAGTTATTGGTGTTTCTTTAGTAGAAAAACTCATGATACTTACTGAAATCTAAGCACTCAGAAAAAAATAATGCTTTCAGTTGTATGCGGTTTAGACTTTCAGAATATTTACAGCTATTTAGAGGTTCAAAGATCCAATTATACAATGAATGAGATAGAAATTTCATAGGAAAGTATCTTGTAATTACTGAATTTCAATGACTCAAAAATATTTTGTTAGCTGCAAAAGGAATATTACTTCAATTGGACAACATAAAAGATGAATTTTTTTTCAACAACATACAGAACAAGTGGTAATTTGATTACATAATTCTTGATCAAAGGACTTTGGGAAGCTAACAGTAAGACATACCTAACTATGCAAGTCCCTGGCAACTAGTCTATGCCAAGTCTTTATACTACTCAAAGTTACAAAATCTTGGATTTCACATCTGGAAGTCAAGTGAATGCAACACTGGCATCCCAACTCAATATGTCAATCTGAAGAGTGGCTGTAATCAGAGAGAATAGCCTGAGGCTCTTTATCACTTTGTCTGGGGAGACTTGTGAGAACTGTATGAGAAGCATGTTGCTCTTCAGCATGAACTTTTGCATGTGAGATTAATTTACCTAACATTCCTTATTAAAACCAAATTAAAAAAAACACACAAACAAAACCCAAAAAACCAAAGCAAAACCCAACCAACCAAAAAAACGCCCCACAAACAACAGAAAAACCCCACTAAAAGCTGACCAACCTTATGAAACTACTAACTTAATTCACTAATGAACTAATATTTAATTTCTATCTCATTTTTATACCCTTATTCATAAAGTTGTGTTTTTTGTTCTCTATCTTCAAGAGAGGAGTGAACGAAAGAAAATTACCAAAATGGCTAAACCTCTCTACTCTGCATCTGGCACAAAAATGCAGCAATGCGCAGCATAAGGGATAAAATTATATTTATAGCAGGAGTTAAGTAGAATTGTCCATCTAGGACAATAACTTGTGTGTGTGTAAAACAGAGACTGAGGACTCAGCACAGGCCAAGACTGTCATGGAAGGTTATTATCAAGATAAGTCTGTTGTTGTGTTTGAGTACAAAGAGACTACTGTACTGGCAACTCAAGAGGGATTTGAGGATTGCACCTTTTCAAAGAGCTGTGCTTTTTATCAACTGCCTTCTATAGAGCACATATTTCAAAGGAGTGTGTTTTGTAGAAGGTGTTGCAGTGACTGATAAGTCCATTCTCACAGAAACAAGAAGTTGCTGCCATGCAAGACATTCCTCAAATAACAGACTATCACCAGTAATTGTGACAGAGAAGGCCAGAGAAGAAAAAGGATGCTAACAATGAGTGTTTGATAAAAATGGAGTCAGGGACAGTCTCTACAGAAAATAAGCTGTGCTTTGCTTTATATGGTTGGGGTTTTGGTTTTGTTTGTTGGTTGTTTTTTGTTCTTTTGTTTGGGTTTGGTTTGTTTGGTAGGTTTGGGGTTTTGGGGGGTTTGCTCAAAGGGATGGTAGAAGAATAAGTAATTTATTTTTTTTTTATTTTTTTTTTATGACTTACTGGAAATAAATGTATTATCTGCTACAGGCCTTCAAACAGTATGTTCTGTTAATATTATTAGGGTCTTAAAAATGTGTTTCCCAGATGATAGTTTTAACCAGTCCCAGGATTAGTTTTACAAGAGAACAAAGTGAAACCTCTTATGCTGTCTCATACACAGCCTTAACTGTCTTGCAAAAATAAGAGCTGTTTATTTCCTGTTAATGTCTTTCAGTTGTGGTCTTTGTAGTTAGTGTAGTGTAGTAAGCTCAGCACTTTCAGACAAACATACAACATAAGCTGACAATGTCCCTTTATATTACAAAGTGGGAGCCACAGGAAAAGGGCAAAAGAAAATAGTTTCTGTGGAACAGACAGCCCATTTACCAGCAAAAGCTTTCATTTTATATATTTCATGTATGACCTGTTGTAGAAAATCACTTTGTTCTCTGAAACATCTGTGGTATATTGCTAGGGAGAGAAGAGATAGATTACTGTCTTATACATCTTTTTTTCATTTTTATTTCCTATGTGGGTTTGGTGTCAAACAGAAAAATTTAGGAACATACATGGGACAAATCTAGACATTATGACTATTTTCTCCTCCTCCCTCCTGCCAGTACAAAATAAGCAGCAAACTTTCCTCCACATTTTTAAAGATGACATAGCAAAAGGAAATTGAAGAAAAATAACTATAATTCCTCATTTGTTATACCTCATTATATGACAAATTTGCTTCTCTTTTGTATTGGATACTCACAGGCCTCTGGTGGCAAACAGGTATCAGTCCTGGTTAGTGGCCAGGGCAAAAGAATGCCACTCACACAAATGGAGTGCAAAATTGATGGAAAGTTTAAATGGAAAAGCAGCAAGTGTTTTACAGAAACTACAAGACAGTGACAAAAGAATCCCAAAGTGTACAGAATCCCACATAGCACAACCAAAAGCCTCCCACCACTTCCCTTCTCCCCACCTGAGGGTATACCCAAAACCCCCAGGGCTCTTTCTCCCCCCCCCCCCGTTAGGCTAGTCTCATCTGGCCAGGTCTGAGACTGCCCCTCCACCCTTCTCCTCCTGGCATTAGGCCTAGCCAGGCCTAAGAGGCCTTGAGATACTCCCCCAGCATTACCCAACAGGGAGCGTCTCCCACGGGAGTAGAGAGAGAGGAAAGAGGAAGAGAAAGACTTTGCAGATGGATTTACAAGGTGCAGGATATTATGGGTATGAAACCCTCAGCTTCCTGCGTCCACCTACTGGGTGGGACCCTCGGGACTGGAGGTGTATCTTGTGTGTCAGGAACAGGAGGTACCCAGCCTAAACTGCCACAGTATCACTGGGCTGGACTGGAGACTTTGAGCACATTTGTGGGAGGGTTTTGGGAGTATTGGAGATTTTGGAATTCATCATACATTAGAAGTGAGGAAAAAAACATCCCTCTGCTTCATTTCATGAAGTGTCACTGAGAGCCTTGGAGCTGAATAGAGTTGAGTATTTTTTACATTTGTCACCTTCTAGCAGTAGACACTGAAGGCACATGATACAGGAATACCTGTCATGCAGCAGGAATAGCCAGTGATCCCAGGCAGGCCTGAGAAAGGAGTGTTGACTGGGGTACTTGTGTCAGCACATCATCCAGACCCTTTGTTGAATTTGGCCTAGGATCTGTGCTGCATAGAGCAGATTTACTGCAAATGGAATTGGCATGTGTCCAATGGGCAGATTGATATGCCAACTACAGTTTCTATGGGAGTAGTTGGGGATTTTTATGGTGGGGATTTTTGGTGTCTGTTGTTGGGTTTTGGTTGTGTTTTCTTTTTTGTTGTTTTGTTAATTTGCTAACAACCATTGCCTTTTTACCAGTCTTCACTGAAAGTCAGATTGACTGTTAGTGTTTTCTTTTCCTGCTATGAAAACTTCAGCTTGTCATTTTAATTACAAATCTATGGGGCCCCCATATACAAAGCAAATTGTGTCTGAAACTGTCTGGAGTACTTCATAGTCTGGGTAAGGCATATTTCAGTTAGTCATTGGTACTGTGTATTTGAGGAAATGGAAATTAAATACAGTTGTTTATTTGATGTCTTAAACATTATTCTTATATTGTCATATAAGCCTTATTACAAACTGAAAATAAATGATAATTTGCACAATGCATATTAATGGAATGTTGTCATGGCAACATTTACATAAACCTTGTCTCTGGAATCAGATGGTCATTTGTAATTTGACAGTTGCACCCTGAATAATTATGTCTTTTAATAAACCAGTGATTTATCTGGCCAGACCCTTGCCCTTTTCATTCCATGAAGCAATTCCATGAAGCAATTAATTGATGTGTGCATATGAAACATTTCCTGGTGGACAGTGAGCTTTATGAAACATTGTACAGCCCAGGTCTGCATATCATTTTGAACGAAGAGGATCTATAAGGCTCCTCTTTCTTTCAAAAATATACAGTTGCAGAATTGTAATCTATGCAAATGTTATCCATAAGTAGCAGCCAAAGTTCTGTCATTGTCTTTTACTCCTGTGGCATTAAAAGCATAAAAGACAATGTGGCCTCTGTACTTTACCGTTTCCAAATTCTACCACCAAATTAGTATTCAACTTGATGTTTAGAGGCTTAGCCATTGTAATTAATCATTCCGTAACTGTGGAAAGACACCTAATATCCCATCCCTATGCATTATTTAGATTATTTCCATAATGAAAGGCACAGGCAAGAGAGTAATTAAACCAAACACTTTTGGGGTCTGTTTTCCCAGTGATGAAAAGAGGAGTTGCATGTAAAAGTTGGGTTAACTGTAATATAAGTTTGTTGCATAAATCACCTGGGCATAGATAGGAGTGGTAAGCATTTTGGCAAGTGGTACATTAATGGCAAAAAGAATACTAAGGATGATGTGGGCCCCCTCAGAAATGAAGTAGGAGAACCCTTGACAAGTGATGTGGAGAAGGTTGAGGTTCTCAATGACTTCTTTACCTCAGACTTCACTGGCAAGGGCTCCAGCCGCACTCCTGAAATCACAGAAGATTATGGCAGGGCCTGGAAGAAGGAACTGCCCATTGCAAGCAAAGATCAGGTTTGTGACCATCTGAAGAAGTTGAGAGTGTACAAGTCCATGGGACATAATGGGATACACCCACAGGTACTGAGGGAATTGGCAGATGAGATTAGCAAACCACACTCTTATACTCCAAAAGTCATGGCAGTCTGGTGGAGTCCCCATTGACTGGAAAAGGGGAAACATAACACCCATTTTGAAAAAGGGAAAAAAGGACAGTTAGTCTCACCTCTGTGCCCTGTAAGATCATGGAGCAGATCCACTTGGAGCCACTGATGAGGCAGAAGAATAACAAAGAGTCAGCTGAGTAAAATCAGTGATGCCTGTCTCAGTCCAGAGAGGGAAAGAATAGAATAGAATAGAATAGAATAGAATAGAATAGAATAGAATAGAGTAAACCAGGTTGGAAGAGACCTTCAAGATCATCATGTCCAACCTATCATCCAACACCACCTAATCAACTAAACCATGCAACCAAGCATCCTGTCAAGCCTCGCCCTGAACACCCCCAGCGACGGCGACCCCACCACCTCCTTGGGCAGCACATCCCAGTGGGCAATCACTCTCTCTGTGTAAAACTTCCTCCTAACCTCCAGCCTAAACCTCCCCTGACACAGCCTGAGACTGTGTCCTCTTGTTCTGGTACTGGTTGCCTGGGAGAAGAGACCAACCTCTGCCTGACTACAACCCCCCTTCAGGTAGTTGTAGACAGCAATAAGGTCACCCCGGAGTCTCCTCCTCTCCAGACTAAGCAACCCCAGCTCCCTCAGTCTCTCCTCAGAGGGCTTGAGCTCCAAGCCCCTCACCAGCCTTGTTGCCCTTCTCTGAACATGCTCCAGCAAGTCAACATCCTTCCTAAACTGAGGGGCCCAGAACTGGACACAGGACTCGAGGTGCGGCCTAACCAGTGCAGTGTACAGGGGCAGATTGACCTCCCTGCTCCTGCTGGCCACACTGTTCCTGATGCAGGCCAGCATGCCATTGGCTGATATCCTGGTGGAAGTCTGCTACAGACCACCTGACCTGGATAAAGACACTGATGAGACATTCTTTCAACACCTTGGAGATGTCTCACATTCCCTGGACTTTGTTCTTGTGGGGGCTTCAACTTCCCAGGTGTCTGCTGGAAGTACAGCACAGCATAAAGGAGCAGTCCAGGAAGTTCCTAGAATGTGTGGATGACAACTTCCTGTTGTAGCTGTTAAGCAGACCTGTCAGGAGTAGTGCCCCACTAGACTTACTGTTTACAACAGGGAAGGGCTGGTGGAATATGTGGTGGTTGTAGGTTGTCTGGGGCACAATGGCCATGATATGATAGAATTTTGAGTATGTGGACCTTGGATTTCCAGAGGGCTGACTTTGGTCTGTTCAGGATGCTGATTTGAAGAGTGCAGCCCTCAAAAGCAAAGGGGCCAGGGAAGGCTGGGCTTACTTGAAGAATGAAGTCATGAAGGTGCAGGAACAGGCTGTCCCTATGTGCCATAAAATGAGCCAGCAGGGGAGAAGGCCAGCCTGGCTAAGCAAGAAGCTTTTACAAGATCTCAGGGGTAGGAAAAAGAGTGTACCAACTTTGGAAAAAGGGGTAGGTGAACCAAGAAGCATTTCAGGATACTGTAAGGTCATGCAGAAAGAGAATTAGAGATGCCAAAACTCAGTTTGAACTTATTCTGGCCAATTCTGTCAAGGACGATTGAAAGTTTTTTATAAATACGATAATAACAAAAGAAGCATCAGGATGATGGAAGGAACATAGTAACAGAAGAGAAAGAAAAGGCTGAGGTACTTAACACCTTCTTTACCTCAGTCTTTAACAAAAAGACTGATTATGCCCATGGCAACTGAGGGATGGGGAGCAGAATATCCCTTCTGTAATTCAGGAGGAAGTAGTTAGTGATCTGCTGTGCCACTTAGACCCTAACAAGTTTGTGGGTCCAGATGGGATTTATCCTAGGGTGCTTAGGGAGCTGGCACAAGAGCTGGCTAAGCTGCTCTCCATCATTTATCATCGGTCCTGGTTAACTGGGAGGTCCAGATGACTGAAGGTTGGCCAATATGGCACCCATCCACAAGAAGGCCTGGAAGGAGGATCCAGAAAACTGTAGGTCCATAAGCCTGACCTCAGTACCTGGGAAGGCTTTGGAGCAGGTAATCCTGAGAGCCATTGAACAGCATGTACAAGAAAAACGGGAATCAGGCCCAGCCAACATGGGTTTAGGAAAGGAAGGTCCTGCCTAAGTAATCTAATCTCATTCTGTGACTGGGTGACCCACCTGGTAGATGAGGGAAGGCTGTGGATTGGATGTGGTCTACCTAGACTTCAGCAAAGCCTTTGACACAGCCTCTGTAATGGGTTGGGGCAGATCCCCTCCCCACCACAGGCAGAAATAACGACTCAGGCAAACGGATTGCAAAAGTGATGAAAGTCTAAATAGGAAAAACAATAACAAACAACAATGAAAGTTTTACAGAGACCCACAAGCACCATGACAAAGAGAGAGATCCCAGAACATACCCAAAAACATCCCATCCCCACCTGGGGGTACACCCAAACCCCCCCAGGGCTCTTTCTCCCCCCCCAACCCAGCCTTGGGCCTGGGCAGGCCCAAGGGAGGCGGCTCACGCCATGTTACCTAGGCAGCAGCAGGGTACGAAAGAGGAAGTGAAGACCCCGCATGGCCTTTTTATAGGGGTGCAGGGCATTATGGGAATGGAATACCTGGTCCCTGTGACCACCCCCTGGGCTGGGCCCACCCCTTGGGACCTCCCAGGTGTGGCCTGCGCAGTGGCATTTGGGCCAGCACCCAGCCTAAACCACGACAGCCTCCCACAGAACTCTCCTGAAAAAGCTGCCAGCCCATGGCTTGTACAGGTGTTCCCTTCACTAGGTCAAAAACTGGCTGGATGACCAGGCATAGAGAGTGGTCATGAATGGTGCAGAATCCAGTTGGTGTCCAGTGTCCAGTGTCCAGTGGTGTCCCCCAGGGATCAGTACTTGTCCCAGTTCTATTCAACATCTTTGTTGATGGCCTGGATGAAGGGATCAAGTCAACTGTTAATAAATTTGCAGATGACACCAATTTGGGAGGGAGCATGGATCTGCTGGAGGGTAGGAGGATAGAAGAGAAGAGAAGAGAATTAACCAGGTTGGAATAGACCATTGAGATCATCGAGTCTAACCTATCATCCAACACTATCTAATCAACTAAACCATGCAACCAAGCATCCTATCCATTCTCTCCCTAAACATCTCCAGTGATGGTGACTTCACCACCTCCCTGGGCAGCCCATTCCAATGGCCAATCACTCTTTCTATGAAGAACTTCTTCCTAACCTCCAGCCTAAACCTCCCCTTGCACAGCTTGAGACTGTGTCCGCTTGTTCTGGTGCTGGTTGCCTGGGAGAAGAGACCAGCCCCCACCTGCCTACAACCTCCCTTCAGGTAGTTGTAGACAGCAATAAGGTCTCCCCTGAGCCTCCTCTTCTCCAGGCTGAGCAACCCCAGCTCCCTCAGCCTCTCCTCATAGGGCTTGTGCTCCAAACCCCTCCCCAGCTTTGTTGCCCTTCTCTGGACACATTCCAGCAAGTCAACATCTTTCCTAAACTGAGGAGCCCAGAATCGAACACAGTGCTCAAGCTGTGGCCTAACCAGTGCTGAGTACAGGGACAGAATGACCTCCCTGCTCCTGCTCCTGACCTCCTTCTCACCTTGAGAACTGTGTGCAGTTCTGGACCCCTCACTTCAGGCAGGATATTGAGGTGCTGGAGTTGTTCCAGAGGAGAGCAACGAGACTGGTGAGGGATCTGGAGGGAAAGTCATATGAGGAAAGTCTGAGGGAACTGGGGTTGTTCAGCCTGGAGAAGAGGAGACTTAGAGGGGACGGTATCACTCTCTACAACTACCTAAAATGAAAGCTGTAGTTGGGTGGGAGTCAGGCTCTTCTCCCAGGCAACTAGTGACAGGAGAAGAGTGCATGGCATCAAACTGTGCCAGGGGAGGTTTAAGTTAGATATAAGGAAGCACTTCCTCACAGAAAAGGTAGTTAGGCACTGGAATGGACTGCCCAGGGAGGTGGTGGAGTCTCCATCACTGGAGGTCTTCAAGAAAAGATTGGATGTGGCACTTGGTGGCATGGTTTAGCTGATGTCATAGTGTTAGGTCATAGGCTGGACTTGATGATCTCAGAGGTCTTTTCCAGCTGCAATAATTCTGTGATTCTATGATTCTGTGCAGAAAAAAAAAAAGTTTATGGGTGATTAACCAATTTGATAATCAGATGTGAGTATTTGGACTTTTGTCAGCTGCAGTTAATTGGCTTAATTACCACTTTCATAAGGTAGTTTACTATTTACAATATAATTTTATATTTTAAAATGCTGAAGTTCAATAATTTGGACCTAGTCTGTGAGTAACTGTGAAACATATATTTTTTAAATGTTCTTCAAACCATTCTTTAATTGCACATCTAAAATATTATAAAATAGGTCATTCACAATTAGTTTTAGACCATAAACCTCACTCTGCAGAACACTCTTCCTTCTTTTTTCTCATAGAAAAGACAAAAAGTGAAGACTAATATGGTAGAGAAACCCTTCACAAGCAGTAGCTTCTTATACTTTAGGAAACATTGCATGGGTAACCTTATTCTATAGAGGAGATGTTTCATTTTGACTATTTACTTAACTTGTTTTTTTTTGTTTCATAATTTTTATTTATTTATATGTATTTGCTAGGCCAGGAATGATATCTACCAGGAAAACTTATCTATTGCATGCTTATCCAATGCCAGTATAAGGTTATTCCCCAGTCTGCAGTCACCACCATAATCATGATCTTCAGTGTGGTTTCTTCCGTTGCAACAAAGATGAAGAATAGCTACCTAAAAAATCATGAAAATAGCATCACTCTTTTCCTATGACTCCTTTCTGTGCATGTGTATGCATATGATATTGGGAACTTGCTTGCAAATAATTCATTCATTACCACCAGGGGTTGCTTCTTCTGTGTATTTTCATGATGTTTTTAAGACAAGTACTGTTCTTTAATGAGAATGCACAAATGAGATATCATAAGGTATTAAAACAAAAGTGATTATTATGCAGAGTGAAAGAAAGGACTTAGTATTTGAGGTATACGTTTTTCAATCCTGAATTGCTCAGGGAGCTGTGGAAATGCAGCAATGAATGCAAAATGTGGAAGCAGCAAAAAAAATCTGGCATTTTTGAAAGATGGATGACCGTAATTACCATGAGCAATGGCTAACTATTGGTCTCCATTTTGTCTCTCCATATTTCTTTCTCTCTCTTTTTTTTCCCCTCTCCTGCTTTGAACCTTTAATTCCAGGCACTGTGCAAAGTGGTCTCTCCTTCAATGATCTAAAAAGTACAGTTTTCACTAGCACTTAAAAAAAACTTCCTCTATCTTCTGGGTATCAGAGAACATATGTGAATACATACTTAGTTTATAAGATCGATAATAGCTTATACTTTATTTGTTAGCAGGGAAAGAATAACTTGCCATATTTTTTTTCCCCTCATGCATTAAGAATCATTTTAAGCATTAGCTTTCTTGAGGTCTATTACTCATTCAGAATAAATGTATACATAAACATGCTTAAAATGTTGAACAACTTTGTTCATAAATGATTGTCTACATTCCTGTGTTTATTCTTGTCATGTTATCCATCTCCCAGCCACATTTATGAAAACAAGAACAGTATTGAAATTGGTCCTTCAGTAAAGAAAATAAATGTTAAAAAATGAGTTGAAAAGGGGGAGTTTACACAAAGGAATATGTAATGGAAATGTCTGCAAGTGAGACATAGTATGGGAATAGTCTAGCGATAACTGTTCCAGATTCTATTGCCAGTAAAAGTGCTAATTTCTCTGAACCAGCCATGCATTGCAATGAGACAGAGTGGGGGGAAAAAAGGATATGGTGTTGAGAAGACACAGAGTAACAGCAAGAACCATTGACCAAAGAAACATTATGTGGAGAAGGGATAACTTGAAACAACCAGCTCCAAAATCAAACCAAACTCCAACCAACCAGACAAAACCAAAAATATGTATTAAAGCCCAAAACAGCTAACCAAACAAAACCCAAACCAAAACCAAACAAAAACCCAACCAACTAACCAAACAAAAACCCCCAAAAATACTAAATCAAGGTGAAAATAAGACAAAACAAAACAATCACAGAGCTTTTTTTAGGTATCAAAGAGAAAAGTCAGGGAAGACAGCTAAGAGTGGAGTAATAGTAAAAAAAAAAAAAAGACTTTGTGGCAAAGAGTAAGGACTGGGAAAAAGACAAATATAACCTCAACAAAACAAAATGCACAAGAAAAGAGGGAATAGAATATAGCACCAAAAGTGCATATAGAGCAGTAAGATAATAGAAATAGATCTGATTGGATTAAATTAATTCCTTTCCAAATATAAGAGGTTTGTTTCATTTTGTTTTTTTAATAGGAGCATCTTCAGGCAAGTGGTACAGAAAACAATGGTTTCTTTAGGAAAATATATGGGCTAAGTGAAAGAAAAATAGAAAGCTCAGCTGGAAGACAGAATGAAAAATACCTATGTGCAGAAAACACTTTCTGTGAGGTGGAAGACTAGATAGGAAGTGCTGAGTAAGAATCCTGATGCAAAGTTGTGATGGGTTACGCCCATCCTGAAATTGGTGGGGAGGAGGGCTTGTGAGAGCCTGGCTCTCCCTGAAGGGTGTTTTCCCCCTGGGGAACTGAGTCAGTCTGTTCCACTCCCCCTCCCTGTCCAACAAGCCTATAAAAAGGGAGATGCAGCCATTTTCTCTCTTTGGCTTCTGCCTTGCCTGGATGAGAGGACTTCTGCTGGCTTCCTGCTTCTCTGCCACATGGTAAGGCCTGGTCCTCCTCCCTGCTACACCCACGCCTCTCCAAAGGACTGGTTTTGTATACATATTTTCCCCATCTATCTTTGTTCCTTACCCTTGTGAACCTTTCCTGTTACTTTAAAGAAAATTTTTACCTCCCTACTTCCAAACCAACTCCAAATCATTTCTTGGTAGATTTGCTCCTTCCCTTTCTTTTTTTTCCCCTCTCAGTTGGGAAAGAGGAGGAGGTAAACAGGAAATGGATTCTCAGCCTTGGCCCCCATCTGAGCTCTTAAATCCCAGTTTAGGCTCAAACCATCACAAAAGTATAAGAGAAAGTTATTTAGCAAGACAGGGTAAGAGAAGAAAGAAATGGATGTAAACCGTCATTTTCAAGAAGAAAGAAAGCTCAACGAAGGGAAGATATAAAAAGAATGTATAATAATGAAGAGCATCATAAAGAAAATGGTAAAAATATAAAGAGAGTAAGAAATAGAAAAGTAATCTAAAAGAAAGACAAATGGAGAAAAATTCAGAAAATGTACCCTCACATACAGCTTCATATCATCTAATTTTCAAGAATATGGCAAAAATCACAAGCTTCTTTGTTGGACTCAGAAATAGGCAACCTGAGTCTGATGAAAGTTAGAGACATTTAATATTCTTCCTCTGGCTATTCGCTGACTGTAGAGGTTACAATGGCTAGGGAAGTTGTTCTGAATTAAACAGTTCCACGGCCACCTGTAATGTGTTTTGCAGCAGGGAGCTGTGAGTAGATAATGTTGAGAACCAGTCTCTCTGTGAACAGTGGAAGTGAATTTTATCTGGAAGATGTTTTTTTGTTCAGAGCTTCCATCCTGAGAAGGAATAGTTTGTTATATTTCCAGTGGAACACTTACCACACTTCTGAGTGCTGTAAAACAATCAATAATTATATATTAAAAAGCTGTAGCTAAATTTCATTTGTGGACGTCTATAAGCTACCCATTAAAATCAATCCTTGAATATTTTTAAATGCTTAGATTAAGCATTAGATGCATCCCAATTTCTCATTTTGCTATTGATTATGTTTATTGGACTAACTTCTAAAAATAAGAAAGCGGCTTTCACAAATTGTGTTCATTTCACCAACCTGTGACAACAGAATGAAAATACAGCAATTGATACAGAGGCAAGTTATTGATTTCACATCTTATAACTTAATTAGTTCCAACAAGAAACAGGAAAATAATGAAGTATAATAGAGACCTTTTTCTTTTACTTTTAAAAATACTTTTCCTCTAAGCTTATCTGCCACAGGAGCTAAATGTAATTCAGAGTTTGAAATAACATGAGATAATATCTTTGCATATAGCTTTTATATAGTTAGCTTTTTCCTCACTCACCAGAGTTTTTAATAATTTCTGTATATTTCTAAGATTGTGAAACAGTAGTTATTGTTAGAAAGGCAGTGTGATATGTCTTTTAGCTGAAATTAGTGCATCTCTTCCTGATAAAACAAGAATAAAATGTTACAGACTGTGTATAAGAATGACTTTTGTTTTTCTGTTAATTCAGTGTTATTTTGAGTTTAACATCTCCCACAAATACTAAGTATATTTTTTTCATAGATTTCAAGTGCTTTAAGCATCAAACCTGTTGTCCTGAGTTAGACTGAGATGGAGTTAATGTAATGGAGTTAATGCTTTATGTTTGCAGCACACCCATATTTTAGCTATTGCTGATCAGTGTTTGCACAGCATCAATCCCTTCTCTGTTTCTCATTCTAAGGGACTAGAATAAGGGTGTTCAAGAGGAGGTTGTCTAGGAGGTTAGCCACCTTTGCCTGAGAACCCTTTCTATACTGGATTACAAGTGAAGGGTGGCTTCTGGTTACATTGCATCATTTGCTTTGTTTTGTTTTCTTTTTATCTTCCACTTCTCTGCTACTTATCACAAGATGCCATTGGAGTTTTTCTTGGTCAAATAGACTTCTTTCTCCTGTTTCCTTTGCAGTCTAATGTCAGAGCTGCACTACTCTGCATCATCAGAATCTTTGTGCTTTGATAAGTCACTTAACCTTTTTTTTTTTTTTTTTTAACACTGAGTGGGGCGAGTTGTGATCAGTGTGCACAACTGGAGTAGATGGCATTGTAGTTTGGTTGGTTGGTTGTTTTAATGAGTGATTTAACTTAAGTCCTATTCAAACTAGAATTTGTGTGCCTGCGCCAAGATTTCACTGATCCTAGACTCAAATACTAAGCCAAATACTGTGCAGAAGTATTCCACTGTCTTCAGAGATGTGTATTAGTTAATACATACATTTTTATCTGCTGGAGGAAACGTGAGGGGAAAGGGAATTTTTTGACAGGGTTTGGTTACATAGGTATAACATAGCGCTTCTTCTATTTCAGAGACAAGAGACACCCACTCTATACTCTCATTGTGATAAATTGTACTGTATTGTGGTATATTGTAGCTGTGAAGTGGTGCTTGCAGTCCAGACAGCTAAGCTATTGTATCAACAACTGTTTAGAACAATTCATTTTCTGCATATGGACACATGGAGTTTCCATAATTTGTATTCAGTTCATATAGCCTCAGTTTTCTGCATACTAAATAGATAACACTTTTCTCCAAAGAAATATATTTTTGATGTAGTTACTTTATAAATAGAAAAGTAGACTATTTTCTAATAATTTAATCACTTTCCTGTTGTATTTTGTTCTGGTGGTAGGTTTGTTTACTACTTTGGGTTTACAATTGTATTGTGTTCAGGATCTATTTTTTGGAAGTCTTATTGTTACTTCTGAAATTAATATATTCTCTCAGCAGTGTGAGTTGAAATACAAATCCAACAGGATGTAGTGACACTTATGTCATGTTCACTAGTTTACAATACTGCTAAATGTGCACACTATTTAAAAAGAAGATAGGGAAGAGACAAGAACAGAATGAATTTAGAAGCAGATTAACAAATTACATCATCTAACACTATAAATCTAGTTCCTAGACTCAGTAATTATGCACAGCCAGACCTCTGCCTATATTATTCAACATTATTAAGAAAACAGAAGTGTGTTTCAGAAGTTAAAATGCTTATATAAATATTGCTTTCAAAAGCCTGTGAAACATACAGAAAAAGATACTGAAACATCTAAGTCTACTGGTTACAATAGCTATACAGTTTGCATATATTGCACAAATGTATTGGTGGAATTTTCTATGATGCAGCCTGTTTTTAGAGATGGATATAAGGTGCTGAATATCACAGACTAGACATAAATGGAATAATCCAGTTGAGATATTATAGTCTATTTATAATTTCTGCATTTTGAATAATTTATTTTTTAAATCTCTATGTATGATACTATAACAAATTCTCTGAATATTTCATGTGATGGTGAATAAATTCTCTGTGCATTTATCCTATTTTTTCCCTCCTTCCTTCCCTAACTTGAAGCAGAGCAGGAATCCATTGTTTAAAGAAAGATACAGTTGTTTTTCTACAGTGTATTTTGGATATTCAATCAGTCTTAAATTGTTTGTTTGTTTCTTTTTGTTATTGGGTGTTGTATTTTTTTCTTTCACTTTGGTACTCGTTTTCTTACAATGTGTCAGCTGGTAACTTTACTGACTCTGCCATTCTGCTGATTTTCTGTCTGTTTGATTCAGTTTTCAAGACAGTGATTTGTTCTTCTATATATAAAACACCTCTCTGTACCTCTGCACTTGTAATGATTGTTTTCCCTAGTTTTTTACAGTATCACAGTATCACAGTATAACTAAGGTTGGAAGAGACCCCAAGGATCATCAAGTCCAACCTGTCCCAACAGACTTCACGACTAGACCATGGCACCAAGTGCCATGTCCAATCTCCCCTTGAACACCTCCAGGGATGGTGACTCCACCACCTCCCTGGGCAGCACATTCCAATGTGAATTTCCAACATGGTAAATTTTGAGTGCAGAATAGTGGTAGAATTAGTATTAATTCCTGTGACAAGCTGTCTGCCTATCTGGGATGTGAGGAACCTATCCTGATCACTTCCTCATTCCATCCCTGGGTGTTTTTAAAAGCCATACAGATCTGGTGCTTGGGGACATGGTGTAGTGACAGACTTGGTGGAGCAGGCAAAATTGTTGGGCATGATGATTTCCAGCCTGGATGGTTCTGTGATTCTGTGAATGCAGATATGCATATATAAAAGATTATGTCAATTACTCAAAACACATCCCAACCTCTTTACCCTTTCAGCTCATCTAACACCTTTGCACATTTTTTTCCTTATGAGCAAATGCTAAGAACTTTTATATGTTTTCAATAAGTTGCCAGAGAAAGTAAGGCAACAATTATTGCAGTAGCTAAGAAAGTTGTATATTTCCTGCAGCTAATAAAGTATGATTTGGGAATTCCTTACAGTAAGCTGATATAAAAAACCTTTATCTGTGCAAGTGATTGGTGTGGAGGATGATCATGTAAGAATTACATAATTTGCTATCAGTGTGAACAGCCAACCTGAGTATTATACGTAATTCCAGGATGATGCGTAATTGAGTGTAAGTACTCGCTGATGTATAATTGATAAATTTATGATTTATAACTGTATTATTATTGGGGGCAAAAAAAAAATCCTTTTTTTTTTTTTTTAATGCATGGCAGTCCCTTGTAAGTGTTTCATCTACAATACTGTATCTCACCTAAAAGCAATAATATTGCAAGATTTGAACTCTATTCAAGTGTTGGGGTTTCGGGTTTGTTTTGGTTTGGGGGGGGTTTGTGCCTTTTCTCTGTGTTTCTCTGTGTCTCTTTTCTCTCTGGTTTTATTGTTTTGGGTTTTGATGGTTTGGGGTGTTTTTGTTTTGTTTTGTTTTTTTCCTACCATGATAGAAGCTGGATTTTAAGTGAAGAGATATCTGGGGTCTGGTTTTTCGGTTTCACTTTTTTTTTTTTTTTTTTTTTTTTTTTTATACCTTTCACATGAAGCTGGAAATGGCTGCAGCCAAAAGAGGCAGCTGAACCAGCCAGTGGGTATTTACTACCATGCTGATGTCATGGCCACTATGTAAGGGAATATCTGTCTGTGGCAAGTGTGGGTGCTTTGAGCAGGTGACTGTGAGTTGGCAGTGGTGGTGCCAGACTGGCCTGGTCAGTACTGTGTTTTGTGTCACTCTCCTTTCCTTAGCTGCTACCTCTTTGTGATGCTCAACTAAACTCTCCTTATCTCAATCCATGGGGCTTTGCCTTTTTATCCTGATTGTCCTTTCCATCCCAAAAGGGAGGGAATGGAGGGCAGTTGTGTGAGCAGCAGTAGGGGGCTTGGCTGCTGGCTAGGCCTGAAATACAGGAGACTTAAGCACCAGCTGTTATTTCCTTTAGCATTCTGAACAGTGAAATCAATGGTGAGATTTTAAGAAAATATTCTTCCACAGGTGCATCACTGAGACTTTTGAAAATTTTAATGGTAGTATTGTAGGGAGCACTCTATACAAAATGAGGTTTTGCTCCAGACACTCTATTGGTATACAACAGTTCATTGAAGAGGACAGCACAGCTCCAGAGCCTTTGAAGTTTTTCTATTACCTGTTTAGAGTTATAGGTTAGACTGTCTCTCTGAATGGAAAGTCATGTGAGATATTTCTTGGAGAATTGAAATGCTTTTTAAACAGTGAGTAGCACTGTTAGCAGATTTGCTGTAGGAAATTAAAGGAAATGAAAGAAGAAGCAGTTATATGAAACTACCTGTGACCAACTCTCTTTTCTCCTAGTGAATCATTTTCCACATACTTATCCAGAATGAATTCCTGATGCCAGGAGTGGTTGAACCTAACTGTGATCTCTCCAGACGAATAATAGGGATATTAGGTAGTTTTTGAAAGTTATTATGACTCTGTCTAGACAAGTGCTTGCCCATGAAGTAATAAGCTGCCATTTTAAAATCAAAGAGATTCCTTATCTTTTTATGGATAAGCAGGTGGTGAGCTGCCTATGACATTCAGCTCATTATGATTTCTTATTCTCAGCCCTCAAGATGACTTTTCAGATTGAAATAATTTTGCATAATTTCCTTGAGCAAATAGAAGTTAAGAAGGATGTATTCCTGAAATCAAGACCTCATGATACATGTTTAGCCACTCTCAGAAACAGTTTTAAACAAACATAAATAATTTTAAAACATCCATTTGCTTTCTATTTGGAGTTTAGTGCTAATATCTTATTAATGGAGTATGAAGAGAAAAAAAAAATTAAAAATCCAAGGACAAATGAGCTGTAACAGTAATTTTCATTGATTCTATTTCTTTAATTCAAAAAAAGAATAAATGGTTATGAAATTTTGCTTTGCTCAGCAAATTTTTGTGTTCTGAACTTGTTTTGTTATGAACATGAGAGTGCCAGAAGAAAAAGTAGGTTCCAGCTGATCAGCTGTTCATGTCTTGTTGTCTACATTTCCTGTCTAGTCAATGGAAACACATAAATACATTCAGAGGGACATCTTTCTCACTAGCACAGAAGTTTAAAATCAAGAGCTTAACTATGCTGTAAGACTACAATACTTTCCTATCCATTTGGCTCAGATGTTAAAATAAAATTATTTGAATTTGTTAATTAAACATTTAAAATATAATTTTGTTCTGATAAAGTTGTGCAAATTTGAAATGGTACCAGGTAATTTTTATTAAAACAAAACAAACACCAAAACCAACCAAACAACAACAAAAAAAGTCATCCCACCGTTATCTTTGACTTAATTAGGAATAATGTATTCCTGATAAATCATCCAATAAATCTTGTAGACAAACCTGTGGCAAGTGTGTGGACATGTTAAAAACTTCTGAATCATCATAGTAATGGAAGTTCTGCTCCATCTAAACTGTAGAAGAAATTAACTTGCTTCTGTAGCTATTTAAATCAAGCAACTGTTTCAGTTGAAGGAATGAAAAAAAATCCTACTCCAAAATATTTTAACAAAGCAAAAGTAAAAGTATCAACTGAAACACAATGAATGTAAATTTCAGCTTCTCTTTAAGTCACACGTACACACACACTTACATAAACAGTCCTCAACATTAGTTACTGCACTTATATTCTGAAGAAATGTAGGTACTTATACTCTGAAGAACTGTATACTCCTCTAAAGCTATTGATTTGCAGACTTTCTGAAATTAAACTGCCAGGTATCACTGTGTACTTGATATGTTATTGATTTTGTTTGGAAAGCTTTTTGGGGGAAAACATGTGACATAACTGTAGGAAAATTGAAGGTCTGTCTTATTTAGTAAACAACTTGATTATGCAACAGGCAACCACATATTTATTTCTTTCCCTTGATAACTTCTGCTAAAATTATGGTCATTTTAGGGGGTTAAACTGTCCTCCTGAGTCATCAACTGTTTATTGATCTGATTCAAAAAGTTTCTGAGCTCCTCAGGTGGCAGAAAAATTACCTGCTGCTTTAAGGCAGGGTTGACTTTGCTGTACATGCTTCAGAGACTGGGGTGTGTGTGTGTGGAAAGAGCATCCAGCACATCATCGACCTGCCTCTTTTTTATAGGCATTGTTCAATTCACAGCTCTAATCCTGAATTATATCTCACACATCTGTAAAAAAAAGAGAATGTTGTTTCACAACCAGTTCTG